>NC_135216.1:32574490-32904490 GCF_052324685.1 Brachyhypopomus gauderio
AAATGCCATAAATGTAAATGTAAATGTAGAGCCAGTGTAGAGAGGTGGAGCCATTCTAGAGAGGAGGAGACAGTGTAGAGAGGTGGAGCCATTCTAGAGAGGAGGAGCCAGTATAGAGAGGTGGAGCCATTCTAGAGAGGAGGAGCCATTCTAGAGAGGAGGAGCCAGTGTAGAGAGGTGGAGCCATTCTAGAGAGGAGGAGTCAGTGTAGAGAGGTGGAGCCATTCTAGAGAGGAGGAGTCAGTGTAGAGAGGTGGAGCCATTCTAGAGAGGAGGAGCCAGTGTAGAGAGGTGGAGCCATTCTAGAGAGGAGGAGCCAGTGTAGAGAGGTGGAGCCATTCTAGAGAGGAGAAGTCAGTGTAGAGAGGTGGAGCCATTCTAGAGAGGAGGAGCCAGTGTAGAGAGGTGGAACCATTCTAGAGAGGAGGAGCCAGTGTAGAGAGGTGGAACCATTCTAGAGAGGAGGAGCCAGTGTAGAGAGGTGGAGCCATTTTAGAGAGGAGGAGTCAGTGTAGAGAGGTGGAACCATTCTAGAGAGGATTAGGAAAGAGAAGTATATGCTTACTTGTGTGGATTTGACTCTGCCTGACAAATGGGGTGTAATCTTAAAGATTAGATTTCCTGTGCTATAATGGAGTGTTTTGAGTGGCTACTTTGCTTTGCATTCAGAATTGTACTGCCCATCTTGACTGTGTAATACTTATTGTAATCTTATTCAGCCATTCAAGGTTTTAGTCCTAGATTTTATTTTGACAGACTGCACAGTTTGACTGCACAGTCTCCAACTGTCTTTCTCTCCTACTGTCTCTCTCTCTCTCCAACTGTCTCTCTCCCTCTCCTACTGTCTCTTCCTCACTCTCCCACTCTTTCTCCTACTCTTTCTCTTTCTCCCTCTCTCCCTCTGTCTTTCTCTCTCTCTTTCTCTCTACCTGTTACTAATGGCGCTCATGCTCACCTTTCTGGATGTCATATCTCCTGTATTCATTTAATCTGCCTGAGCTGAAATGAAGCAGGAAATATCAAAAGTGCGAGGAGAGGCTTTGAGCGGCAGGACCTACCAAGAAAGACTCACATCCGCTGTGATCTTATTAGGTAAGCCTCACTGTGTGTGTGTGTGTGTATGTGTGTGTGTGTGTGTGTGTGTATGTGTGTCCTATGAAGGCAAATCGTGCCAGGGTAATGAATATATATCATAGATAAGGTCATTCACCCAGCATGAGAACCTACAGCCTTACACACACATACACAGAGAGAGAGAGAGAGAGAGACAGAGACAGAGAGACAGACAGAGAGACAGGAGAGAGAAGAGAGGGAGAAAGATTAACCCTTTTTTTGTTATTGCTTTCTTGTGTGGTTGCATAGCTACTGTATTCCAAAGATTGAAATTGATTGTTTAACCAGTCATGTCAGTGCTGAAACAGTGGGGGCGTGGCCAGCATTCACCATGCAGAAACAGTGGGGGTGTGGCCAGCATTCACCATGCTGAAATAGTGGGGGCATGGCCAGCATTCATAACTCCTACATAGTGAGGGTGTGGCATTTGTAATGTTTTGTAATTTGTCATGTTTCTGATGATCTGCTGCTATGTGTGGCATCACAAGACCTCACTGACCTTCTGACCTTTACTGACCTTCACTGGCTGTCCAGTAAAATGCTGGAGCTGCAACAAACAGGCACTTTGTGCTCTCTCCCTGCTTTGTGCTGTCTCCCTATTATGTCCTGGCTCCCTGCTTTGTGTTGTCTCGCTGCTATGTGCTGTCTCCCTGCGTTGGCTTGTACCCTGTGCCCAGAGCTAGTGTGAAGAGACATCATCATGTTCGCTGTCTGCTCACATCAAAACCTCAAAACAGGAACTTTGGTGTAACAGAGGAAGTTCCTCAAAACTGCACTTCCATTCTTCTGACTGCAGCTCAGAGAACAGCTGCCCTGTGTGTGTGTGTGTGTGTGTGTGTGTGTGTGTGTGTGTGTGTGTGTGCGTGCGTGCGCGCGCGCGAGTGCGCGTGAGTGTGTGTGTGTGTGTTCCTTCTCTAGGTCTCCCACCTGTGGTGTTCCAGATGATTTAATTGAAGGTAAAAGCAGGTTGCAGTCTTTAGCCTGGTTTATACTTTCGCGAGCGACCGTAGCGCGCGACTCCGCCCACCTCGCGCGACCCTGCGCGAGCGGTGTAGGCGTTTATACTTTCGCGAACGTCGCGAGCCACGCTGCAGTGTTCTCCGAAACGATAGGTGGCGATAGGTGGCAGTGGAGAATAAAAAACCCCTCCAAAACCGGGGAAAGAACATTTTTACCTGACCAGAGACCGTATATATACACATCAGGCATCAAACGTAATTACGGCTTTGCAGTGTTGTCCGAAACGATACGTTAAAGCCTGGTTTATACTCGACGCGCCGCGAGCGGCGCGAGGGTCCGCGCGGCGAAAATGACGTAATCGCTGTGGCTCCGCCCGTGCGCGAGGGCCTCGCGCGCTGTCGCGGCGCGAGGTCGTGCACCTCTCGAATTTTGTAACTTCGCGCGCGCGCCGCGCTTCAGCGCGATGGACAAAGTCATGTTTGCCGGGTTCATACACCTTTATAAGGTGGAATTAAAGCACTTGTACGTCACTTTAAATGTCCATTTCAATATTTCCCAGCACGTTAAACTTAATTAAGTTAAATATTTATACATATACTCGAAATGAATCGAAATAATTCGCTTTTTCTATCACATTAGTTTATGGTTGTTTATTTTCAAAACGCCCAATCTTAACGTCTTCACGTTCTCTCATGTTTCGCCCTGGAATTACAAGAGGCTCGTATTTGTTAACGTATCGTTTCGGACAACACTGCAAAGCCATATTTACGTTTGATGCCTGATGTGTTTAAATACGGTCTCTGGTCAGGTAAAAATGTTCTTTCCCCGGTTTTGCAGGGTTTTTTTATTCTCCACTGCCACCTATCGCCACCTATCGTTTCGGAGAACACTGCAGCGACGCTCGCGACGTTCGCGAAAGTATAAACGCCTACACCGCTCGCGCAGGGTCGCGCGAGGTGGGCGGAGCCGCGCGCTACGGTCGCTCGCGAAAGTATAAACCAGGCTTAACAAATACGAGCCTCTTGTAATTCCAGGACGAAACATGAGAGAACGTGAAGACGTTAAGATTGGGCGTTTTGAAAATAAACAACCATAAACTAATGTTATAAAAAAGCGAATTATTTTGATTCATTTCGAGTATATGTATAAATATTTAACTTAATTAAGTTTAACGTGCTGGGAAATATTGAAATGGACCTTTAAAGTGCCGTACAAGTGCTTTAATTCCACCTTGTTTAGGTGTATGAACCCTGCAAACATGACTTTGTTCATCGCGCTGAAGCGCGGCGCGCGATTCGAGAGGTGCACGACCTCGCGCGAGGCCCTCGCGCACGGGCGGAGCCACAGCGATTACGTCATTTTCGCCGCGCGGACCCTCGCGCATACTTGACGCGCCGCGAGCGGCGCGAGGGTCCGCGCGGCGAAAATGACGTAATCGCTGTGGCTCCGCCCGTGCGCGAGGGCCTTGCGCGCTGTCGCGGCGCGAGGTCGTGCACCTCTCGAATTTTGTAACTTCGCGCGCGCGCCGCGCTTCAGCGCGATGGACAAAGTCATGTTTGCCGGGTTCATACACCTATACAAGGTGGAATTAAAGCACTTGTACGTCACTTTAAAGGTCCATTTCAATATTTCCCAGCACGTTAAACTTAATTAAGTTAAATATTTATACATATACTCGAAATGAATCGAAATAATTCGCTTTTTTATCACATTAGTTTATGGTTGTTTATTTTCAAAACGCCCAATCTTAACGTCTTCACGTTCTCTCATGTTTCGCCCTGGAATTACAAGAGGCTCGTATTTATTAACGTATCGTTTCGGACAACACTGCAAAGCCGTAATTACGTTTGATGCCTGATGTGTATATATACGGTCTCTGGTCAGGTAAAAATGTTCTTTCCCCGGTTTTGCAGAGGTTTTTTATTCTCCACTGCCACCTATCGCCACCTATCGTTTCGGAGAACACTGCAGCGTGGCTCGCGACGTTCGCGAAAGTATAAACGCCTACACCGCTCGCGCATATGGAAAAGAAACAGTGCCAATTCGAAATGTAATCGCTACTAGGCAAAAATGGAAATGCAATCCACAAAATGCATTGCTTTTCCATACAAACATGCAGAATACGTGCCACAATGAAATGCAAAAGCACTATTACATTACGTTTCAATGCACTTTATCTCTTTATTGAAAAACAATACACAAGAATTACCATTCAAAACCAAAACGCTGAATTTGTGCCAGAATTGAATATAATACAGCTCGAAATGTAATCACGGCACCGAGGTATTGCTTTTCACCGTACGGTATTTCTGACATAAATGTCTCCTTTAAATGTAATGATCACGAGATTGATTTAAACACTGATGTGATGAAAACATGCCACAATGAAAAGTAAAAGCTCCAGTGTGTGTGGATTTGTATTTAAAGAAAGAAACGCTGAATTCGTGCCAGAAGCCACCTTGAAATGCAATCGACTGAACGTCATTGTATTCCACTGTGTCTCTGCAAAGCTGTGTTTGTGCCAGAATGAAATCTAATCACTGTCCAATAGGAACGCTCGCCTGAATTTGGGGCGGGGCTTAGACTCCAGTCAGAAGCAATCGCTCGTAGTTGGACTTGAAAGCAGCAGAAATGTCTTCACGACAGAAATAAAATAGGAAATAAACAGTCTAATTGGACAAATTGAGGCTGGTGCAGTTACAGACGATTACGTGCTTAACTTAATTAAGCTGAAGGTGCTGGACAATATTGAAAACGGACCTTGAAAGTGTCGTACATGTGCTTGAATTCCACCTTGTAAAGGTGGATGAACCCTGCAAACAGCGCTGAAGAGCGGACCGTCACCTCGACCCGCCACAGCGGAGCCCCCGCGATTGCTACCCGCATTTTCCAGATTATAAACCGCTACTTATTCCCTCACGCTTTGAACCATGCGACTTATAATGAGGTGTGGCTTTTCTGTTGATGTTTCTTCACCCGTCAGGGGTGGAACAGAAAGTTAATCAGGTGGTAGGACAAAGTGGTAAATCAAAGAAGAAAGTGCTCATTTTCATTTAACTCATGCAAGCAGCAGGCACGACGGAGAATTTTTTTCAAACGAACTTGTTGTGTCGAATTCTGACACCCCTAGTTTGCACACGCATAAAAACACTACAGATGATATTCCGGAGTTACAGTGATTTTAACTTAGTTCATTGAGCACTCTAGTTTTGTCCTAACTAGATATTTAGACATAATACTGCTGTAATACTGCAAAGTCGTGGTTAGAGGTGAACTTCGTATAGCCAGTGTGTATTTTATTTAACACCCTTGAGCAGTGGCGTGCACACATAGACATCAGGTGGTGCTAAAGCACCACCAACTCTGTCCTTTATCAACGAAAGTGCCCTTTTGAAACTTCGTTTTTTAATAATAATAATTATTATTATTATTATTATCATCATTTTACTGAGGTCGGTTTGAAATGGTCTTTTGAAAACCTGAGCGATTAAAAAAATGCCCTAAAATGAGCCACCACCTCGCACACACCCGACCTCTCTCTTCCTTTAACACCAGATGCGCTGCAGCTGCAGTTCAGTTCAAGGAAGCGTCTTCAGCACAACACGCACGCTCACAGATAGACTTCTTCTCCCGTGCCCCACCAGCCAGGTCACATACACATCAAGTCAAATCGTACCGTTTGCCCTCTAAAGCTGGGCGTACACTGTACGATATTTTAAATCGTGTATTCAGCTCCAACTCAAACTGTACGACTAAATCGCAGGGTTTAAAAGTTCACAGCTCACGATTCATATACTCACACTATACGACCCGACGCTCTCATGCGATCTCACGAAGAGCGATTTGAATTTCAAACATGTTTGATATTCTTGCGACGCTGCGATTTCTGATTGGGAGTTGGTCGTTAGGTGTGAATCGCTCCTCGTTTACCTGTGTAAACTATACGATGCACGACACGCGATTGAGCCGAAACTCGGCCTGATCGCAAAAATAGTCGCACGAGTGAAAAATCGGCTGAAAATGGGCCAAAGATCGCAGTGTACGCCCAGCTTAAGCCCAACGTGAAATCATTTTCTTGTGCTGTAAAATGTCTCATACAGCACCAAACTACTAAGCATTTTTAGCCGACTGGTCACTTGATAAACTAGTCGCACTAGCCCAAATCAGTGATAGATAACGTGAGGACGACCACACACAAATAATTAAGGTAGAGTTTGCAAATCTATGTGTTAAGCTGAACGTTTTCTGTTGTATAGGTTTTGTTAGGCAACATAAATTAACACATTCGTTTATGAAAGAAGAAACGGGAAGTTCCCCAATACCTGTGAAAAATGCCCATCTGCATTCGTGTAATGAAAACACTCAGTAGCCTATAACTCCTTCTCGTACTTTTTGGTCTTTTTACTGTCTTAATTGTAGGCCTATATTATAGATTTACTAATTGGAAAATATATGCAACAAGGCCTGCAGACAGTGGAGGGTAAACAGAAGTTAACTGAAGGACTTAAAAATGACTGTATATATTGGATATGGATTTTATCAGTTGGTGGTGTGACTTTTTTTCCATTGAAAACTCACGTTTAGAGAATGTTACAAATAAAAGTCAAATTTCATTCAACATGTGCTTGTAATGTTTAAAATAATGAAGTGTTCCACGTGCGCTAAAAAGTGCACGTGGAAATGGTTCAGAGGGGCAAGTTGAGTTTTGAGGTTTGCCTGGCCCAGGACCTTACAGGCATACAGCAGGCCTCTGAGCTTGCCCCTCTGAACCATTTCACCTGTGCGCTTTACTCAATATGCCATGTTTCCTGTTAGATTTGAGGCATAAAATGATGCTGGGCCAGGCCAAAATGAGGTTTCTCTTACAGATAGTAACCGTTTACGTATGATGCATGTGTTGCTTGTCTGGCCCGACGCATTATAGGCATACAGCAGGCCTCTGAATTTGCCACTCTGAATCATTTCAGTGCGCTTTCTGTGCGCTTACCTACTCAATATGCTGTGTTTCCAGATATATTTGAGGTATAAAATGATGTTGGATCAAGCTAAAATCAGGTTCCTCTCCAATTTCTCTGGTCCACCATCAATAAGGCCTTCAATAAGAAACCATATAGATACCATAGAAACCATTTAAAATAAGGAATGCTTTCATTATATTTTTATTTTTTTTCTACATTCACAAAATCAGTATCGGAAACAATAACCTCTTAAATGTATGCTCCTATGCTCGTTTGTTTAATCTATCTTTTTTAAACAAAGCGCGCAGCAAACACGCATCGTGAACACAACCTTTTTGAATAAGGAACCAACTTCAGCCGCCGAATAAGGAGCTGCGAATAAGTAACCAAACGAATCTCAAACTGCGAAAATTGTGGAGTGTAGTGGAGTGTAGTGGAGTGTTGTGTACGATAAGCTCATCTCGGCAACGCGATCGCCAGAGCCGGAGTGGCTAATCGGGAGATTCGGGAGGATTCCCGATGGGCCGGCTCATGTCAGTCTCTAGTTTGGGCCGATTGGGGGGGGGAAATAATTTTGGGCCGGATTTGGGCATGAAACTCCCGGGCTGAAAAAGTGTCCCACTCCGGCCCTGGCGATCGCTCTCTCACGCTCTACGCACGAGAACATTGTTCGTTTTTTTTATACTGTATTTATGCGTAAAAATTAAAGCGTATCTAAATCTAGGTTCACGCTTAAAAACAAAAGCTGCTTTACGACGGACATTGCAGTCTCTAAACCCATCGTTAAGCGGGGACTCATTGTACATTTAACTGAACTGATCAGTTTCTGAACAGTGCCTGACAGTTCAGAGTTCATGCCTGTAAGGTCTTTCGGCCGGTGTTGTGTTGAATTCGTTTATCCGCGCATAAAGACGCTACAGATTATATTGTCGATTTATGTTTCTATGCATAAATAAGAGATAGACTTTAATTATCCATCACAGCAAACGGCACGGAATTATCTATGTCCAAAGCCACACTGGCTCAAGGATGTTAATTATTTTAAATAAAATACACACTGGCTATACGAAGTTCACCTCTGACCACGACTTTGCAGTATTACAGCAGTATTATGTCTAAATATCTAGTTAGGACAAAACTAGAGTGCTCAATGAACTAAGTTAAAATCACTGTAACTCCGGAATATCATCTGTAGTGTTTTTATGCGTGTGCAATATGCATTTTCGTTTGAAAAAAATTCTCCGTCGTGCCTTCTGCTTGCATGAGTTAAATGAAAATGAGCACTTTCTTCTTTGATTTACCACTTTGTCCTACCACCTGATTAACTTTCTGTTCCACCCCTGACGGGTGAAGAAACATCTGCAGAAAAGCCACACCTCATTATAAGTCGCATGGTTCAAAGCGTGAGGGAATAAGTAGCGGTTTATAATCTGGAAAATGCGGGTAGCAATCGCGGGGGCTCCGCTGTGGCGGGTCGAGGTGACGGTCCGCTCTTCAGCGCTGTTTGCAGGGTTCATCCACCTTTACAAGGTGGAATTCAAGCACATGTACGACACTTTCAAGGTCCATTTTCAATATTGTCCAGCACCTTCAGCTTAATTTAGTTAAGCACGTAGTCATCTATAACTGCACCAGCCTCAATTTGTCCAATTTGACTGTTTATTTCCTCTTTTATTCTGTCGTGAAAAGACATTTCTGCTGCTTTCAAGTCAAACTACGAGCGATTGCTTCTGACTGGAGTCTAAGCCCCGCCCTAAATTCGGCGAGCGTTCCTATTGGACAGTGATTAGATTTCATTCTGGCACAAACACAGCTTTGCAGAGACACAGTGGAATACAATGACGTTCAGTCGATTGCATTTCAAGGTGGCTTCTGGCACGAATTCAGCGTTTCTTTCTTTAACACTAGAGCTCCTAGAGAAGCGAAAAATTTCACAGGGCTTGGTAGGGTCCATGTAGCCCACTCCCCTGCTGTGAAGGGATTAACGCCCATTGTCTTGGTAATGCGGTGGAAGCGGCTCACCCCCAGCTCATACGCCTGCCAAAGCACAAGCTGGCTCACCTCCAAGCTCATATGACCAAAACACCAAACGTGATACTTCACGAAAAAGTTGAAGTTACAAGCAGACTGTATGTTACCGATACTACAACAAACGGCAGAAAATTTGTAGACTCGTGTTTCAAAAGTTACAATTCAATCGCACGTAGAGACGACAGTTTCTCGAATGAGTCCCGTCAAACAATAAAAAAAAATAAAAATGTTTGAATCTTTGTATATTTCATATACTATACTATATAATATTTGTTGTAATCAAACACTTTCTGTTTCCGCGTTTGAATTCGCGTTTGAAAAGCTAAGAAATTATATGGCGCAATTAGCTTGATGCTAATGTTATATAGGAAATCCCATATCATTGCTAGCGAAAATTAGCATGGTCGCGTTGCATCACTGCATCACTGATAAATGTTGTGATCTAAACAGCAGGCTGGAAAAGGAGAGGAAAAGACAGGAAAACAAATTCATGTGCTCTCTATCTATCTATATATCTATCTATCTATCTATCTATCTATCTATCTATCTATATTTGTGTTAGAAGCATTTGATAGAAGCATTTGTGTTTCTGCTTGTTTGTGATCTAAACAGCAGGCTTGAATCTTGTTCTTTGTACATTTCTCATACTATCTATCTATCTATCTATCTATCTATCTATCTATCTATCTATCTATCTATCTATCTATCTATCTATATTTGTGTTAGAAGCATTTGATAGAAGCATTTGTGTTTCTGCTTGTTTGTGATCTAAACAGCAGGCTTGAATCTTGCTCTTTGTACATTTCTTATACTATCTATCTATCTATATTTGTGTTAGAAGCATTTGATAGAAGCATTTGTGTTTCTGCTTGTTTGTGATCTAAACAGCAGGCTTGAATCTTGCTCTTTGTACATTTCTTATACTATCTATCTATCTATCTATCTATCTATATTTGTGTTAGAAGCATTTGATAGAAGCATTTGTGTTTCTGCTTGTTTGTGATCTAAACAGCAGGCTTGAATCTTGCTCTTTGTACATTTCTTATACTATCTATCTATCTATCTATCTATCTATCTATCTATCTATATTTGTGTTAGAAGCATTTGATAGAAGCATTTGTGTTTCTGCTTGTTTGTGATCTAAACAGCAGGCTTGAATCTTGCTCTTTGTACATTTCTTATACTATCTATCTATCTATCTATCTATCTATCTATCTATCTATCTATCTATATTTGTGTTAGAAGCATTTGATAGAAGCATTTGTGTTTCTGCTTGTTTGTGATCTAAACAGCAGGCTTGAATCTTGCTCTTTGTACATTTCTTATACTATCTATCTATCTATCTATCTATCTATCTATCTATCTATCTATCTATCTATCTATCTACCTATCTATCTATCTATCTATCTATATTTGTGTTAGAAGCATTTGGTAGAAGCATTTGTGTTTCTGCTTGTTTGTGATCTGTGACTTCTGGGTGCAGAGACTTTCTGGGTGAGGCTGCTGCCTCAGTCTTGCTCTGTGAATTAACATAATAAAGGGTGATGTTTGGCTTTGCTAATTGCTGGCAAGAAGGAGAAGAAGGAGGGGTGATGTCCTCAGAATCCTGAATTCTCAGGAGCCCTAGTGTTAAATACAAATCCACACACACTGGAGCTTTTACTTTTCATTGTGGCATGTTTTCATCACATCAGTGTTTAAATCAATCTCGTGATCATTACATTTAAAGGAGACATTTATGTCAGAAATATCGTACGGTGAAAAGCAATACCTCGGTGCCGTGATTACATTTCGAGCTGTATTATATTCAATTCTGGCACAAATTCAGCGTTTTGGTTTTGAATGGTAATTATTGTGTATTGTTTTTCAATAAAGAGATAAAGTGCATTGAAACGTAATGTAATAGTGCTTTTGCATTTCATTGTGGCACGTATTGTGCATGTTTGTATGGAAAAGCAATGCATTTTGTGGATTGCATTTCCATTTTTGCCTAGTAGCGATTACATTTCGAATTGGCACGGTATCTTTTCCATACGCGCAGGGTCGCGCGAGGTGGGCGGAGTCGCGCGCTACGGTCGCTCGCGAAAGTATAATAAAGCCTGGTTTATACTTTCGCGAGTGACTGTAGCGCGCGGCTCCGCCCACCTCGCGCGACCCTGCGCGAGCGGTGTAGGCGTTTATACTTTCGCGAACGTCGCGAGCGTCGCTGCAGTGTTCTCCGAAACGATAGGTGGCGATAGGTGGCAGTGGAGAATAAAAAACCTCTGCAAAACCGGTGAAAGAACATTTTACCTGACCAGAGACCGTATATATACACCAGGCATCAAACATAAATATGACTTTGCAATGTTGTCCGAAACTATATGTGGTAGTATAAAGAAACACCCCTCAAAAAAGGGAATGAACATTTACCTGACGCATTTTAATGTTGCTTTGTGTTTCAGGTTTGAAAAGTGCTGGAATTTAGGCTAAAGTACATTAAAATGTTGAAATTACGTTAACAAATACGAGCCTCTTGTAATTCCAGGACGAAACATGAGAGAACGTGAAGACGTTAAGATTGGGCGTTTTGAAAATAAACAACCATTAAATAATGTGATAAAAAAGCGAATTATTTCGATTCATTTCGAGTATATGTATAAATATTTAACTTAATTAAGTTTAACGTGCTGGAAAATATTGAAATGGACCTTTAAAGTGACGTACAAGTGCTTTAATTCCACCTTGTATAGGTGTATGAACCCGGTGTTCTGGAAATCTGTGCTACCCCTCGAGCTGTCCTACCTTGGGCTACTGCGCATGCGCATGCTAAGATTACGTCACTCTCAGCGCACATGGCGCACACCCGTAGCGCAAAATTATAGACATATCTATCGATTCTTGCTACCATGTCAAAATGTAGTACCACAGCAGTAGCTGTACGTACGATCATGTTATAGGCTATATGACCTTATCCGAACGTGCTTCTACCATTGATACTGTATGTACGATCATTTAATAGGCTATATTACCTTATATGAACGTGCTTGTACCATTAATACTGTAGGTACGATCATTTTATAGGCTACATTACCTTATCCAAACATGCTTCTACCATTAATACTGTAGGTACGATCATTTTATAGGCTACATTACCTTATCCAAACATGCTTCTACCATTAATACTGTAGGTACGATCATTTTATAGGCTACATTACCTTATCCAAACATGCTTCTACCATTAATACTGTAGGTACGATCATTTTATAGGCTACATTACCTTATCAGAACGTGCATCCAACATTAATACTGTAGGTAGGTACGATCATATTATAGGCTACATTACCTTATCCGAACGTGCTTCTAGCATTAATACTGTACGTACGATCATTTAATAGGCTACATTACCTTATTTGAACATGCTTCTGCCATTAATATTGTAGGTATGATCATGTTATAGGCTATATTACTTTATCCGAACGTGCTTCTAGCATTAATACTGTAGGTACGATCATTTTATAGGCTACATTACCTTATAAGAACGTGCGTACAGCATTAATACTGTAGGTACGATCATTTTATAGGCTATATTACCTTATAAGAACGTGCGTACAGCATTAATACTGTAGGTACGATCATTTTATAGGCTATATTACCTTATCAGAACGTGTGTACAGCATTAATACTGTAGGTACGATCATATTATAGGCTATATTTACCTTATCAGAACGTGCGTACAGCATTAATACTGTAGGTACGATCATATTATAGGCTATATTTACCTTATCAGAACGTGTGTACAGCATTAATACTGTAGGTACGATCATATAGGCTATATTTACCTTATCAGAACGTGTGTACAGCATTAATACTGTAGGTACGATCATATTATAGGCTATATTTACCTTATCAGAACGTGTGTACAGCATTAATACTGTAGGTACGATCATTTTATAGGCCACATTACCTTATCAGAACGTGCATCCAGCATTAAAACAGTAGGTACGATCATTTTATAGGCTACATTACCTTATCAGAACGTGTGTACAGCATTAATACTGTAGGTAGGTATGATCATTTTATAGGCTATATTACCTTATCCGAACGTGCTTCTACCATTAATAAAATCACAAGTCATTATTGAAACAATGCACTGGAGCAAAACAAATTTTAATTATACATTATGATACAGTTATTGCAAATTATTCTAGAATAAAACTGTGAACATTAAAAATACTACAAAAATAACACTGCAGTCTTGGTCTCTCAGCGTTGGTCTGTTAAAATTTCTGTACTGCATCGGTAGTTGTACCATTTCTGTTATGTTCTTGTCGTCAGCATCACCTTCTAACATGGAGAAATGACAGCGCAAACGTCATGAACGTTACATGGTTATTTACTTGTATTTAAGAAAATTGCTTCAGAAATATAAAATAGCCAAACTGAACGAATGTTAAGCGTTAAGAAGTGCTCGTTTTGAAGTGAATCAACTAAAACCAGTTAGTGTAGGACACTAGAATGAACAGATGGATAACACAATAAAATGCAAAAAGATTTACATTGCAATATGATTAAATACGAGAAATGGGCAAAACTCACCGTTATTCCAAGACAAAAAACAGCTGGTAGCGCAAAATTCTGGGCTACGCTGACAGTGACGTAATCTTAGCATGCGCATGCGCAGTAGCCCAAGGTAGGACAGCTCGAGGGGTAGCACAGATTTTCAGAACACCGGCAAACATGACTTTGTCCATCGCGCTGAAGCGCGGCGCGCGCGCGAAGTTAAGCCTGGTTTATACTCGACGCGCCGCGAGCGGCGCGAGGGTCCGCGCGGCGAAAATGACGTAATCGCTGTGGCTCCGCCCGTGCGCGAGGGCCTCGCGCGCTGTCGCGGCGCGAGGTCGTGCACCTCTCGAATTTTGTAACTTCGCGCGCGCGCCGCGCTTCAGCGCGATGGACAAAGTCATGTTTGCCGGGTTCATACACCTTTATAAGGTGGAATTAAAGCACTTGTACGTCACTTTAAAGGTCCATTTCAATATTTCCCAGCACGTTAAACTTAATTAAGTTAAATATTTATACATATACTCGAAATCAATCGAAATAATTCGCTTTATTATCACATTATTTAATGGTTGTTTATTTTCAAAACGCCCAATCTTAACGTCTTCACGTTCTCTCATGTTTCGTCCTGGAATTACAAGAGGCTCGTATTTGTTAACGTAATTTCAACATTTTAATGTACTTTAGCCTAAATTCCAGCACTTTTCAAACCTGAAACACAAAGCAACATTAAAATGCGTCAGGTAAATGTTCATTCCCTTTTTTTTGAGGGGTGTTTCTTTATACTACCACATATAGTTTCGGACAACATTGCAAAGTCATATTTATGTTTGATGCCTGGTGTATATATACGGTCTCTGGTCAGGTAAAATGTCCTTTCACCGGTTTTGCAGGGGTTTTTTATTCTCCACTGCCACCTATCGCCACCTATCGGTTCGGAGAACACTGCAGCGACGCTCGCGACGTTCGCGAAAGTATAAACGCCTACACCGCTCGCGCAGGGTCGCGCGAGGTGGGCGGAGCCGCGCGCTACAGTCACTCGCGAAAGTATAAACCAGGCTTTACAAAATTCGAGAGGTGCACGACCTCGCGCCGCGACAGCGCGCAAGGCCCTCGCGCACGGGCGGAGCCACAGCGATTACGTCATTTTCGCCGCGCGGACCCTCGCGCCGCTCGCGGCGCGTCAAGTATAAAGCCTGGTTTATACTTTCGCGAGTGACTGTAGCGCGCGGCTCCGCCCACCTCGCGCGACCCTGCGCGAGCGGTGTAGGCGTTTATACTTTCGCGAACGTCGCGAGCGTCGCTGCAGTGTTCTCCGAAACGATAGGTGGCGATAGGTGGCAGTGGAGAATAAAAAACCTCTGCAAAACCGGTGAAAGAACATTTTACCTGACCAGAGACCGTATATATACACCAGGCATCAAACATAAATATGACTTTGCAATGTTGTCCGAAACTATATGTGGTAGTATAAAGAAACACCCCTCAAAAAAGGGAATGAACATTTACCTGACGCATTTTAATGTTGCTTTGTGTTTCAGGTTTGAAAAGTGCTGGAATTTAGGCTAAAGTACATTAAAATGTTGAAATTACGTTAACAAATACGAGCCTCTTGTAATTCCAGGACGAAACATGAGAGAACGTGAAGACGTTAAGATTGGGCGTTTTGAAAATAAACAACCATTAAATAATGTGATAAAAAAGCGAATTATTTCGATTCATTTCGAGTATATGTATAAATATTTAACTTAATTAAGTTTAACGTGCTGGAAAATATTGAAATGGACCTTTAAAGTGACGTACAAGTGCTTTAATTCCACCTTGTATAGGTGTATGAACCCGGCAAACATGACTTTGTCCATCGCGCTGAAGCGCGGCGCGCGCGCGAAGTTACAAAATTCGAGAGGTGCACGACCTCGCGCCGCGACAGCGCGCGAGGCCCTCGCGCACGGGCGGAGCCACAGCGATTACGTCATTTTCGCCGCGCGGACCCTCGCGCCGCGTCGAGTATAAACCAGGCTTAAACCAGGCTTAAACCAGGCTTAAACCAGGCTTAAACCAGGCTTTAACCAGGCTTAAACCCGGCTTTTCCCTGCAGTCGTCAGTGTGGAGTATCAAACTGTGCGTTCACACCGAAAGCGACGAGAGTGACACGGCGACCGGAAGTCATTCATTTTCAATGAGAGTGAGCGACACCCAGCGGCGCGACGCGAAGTGAGCGATTCGAGCGACGCGAACAAGTTGAGCTTGGCTCAACTTTATGCAAATGAGCAGTGACGCGCGGCGGCGACTACCAATCAGAAAGTATGTTTGCACCCTCCTCCGAAACCGCACCTCTGACTTTGGTTCCTACTGATTATTTGTTCCGATTGCAAAATGGAGGAGAGATTAATAGTGGCTGTCTCTGGATGTCCCGCACTTTACGATGTTTATTTTTGGAGGGAATACTGTTCATTTGTTAAAAAATATCTGCAATAAATTAGCGTATACCCTATTATTGGTTATGATTTTTTAAATTCCTGTTTGATCTTCGGGTCTGGGGTAAAAAGTAAAAAAAATACATAAACATTTTAGGTTTATATACTATATGTGTTTTATACACACACTATGTTTTATACACGCACTCCTTTATAATCGTGTGTCCTGTAATCAATAGATTAAAATAAATACTGCGTCCTGCTTTAAAAACGTGATTTGCATATCTGTCACGTGCTGCATGCAGGCGTGATGTTGGACGACTCGGCGACGGAGAGCGATTTTATCGCTTTCGGTGTGAACGCACAGTCAAAGGTAAACATAGCTGTTTCAGCAGGGGTGTGAGAAATGGGAGTGTGGTTTAATGTGGGGGTGTGGTTTGTGTGGGTTTGGTTTATGTGGGGCTGTGGTTTATGAGGGCTGTGGTTTAAGTGTGGGTGTGGTTTAATGTGGGGTTGTGGTTTATGTGGGGGTTGACTTTTTCTCCCCCTCCTCTAAATATGCTTAGGTGGCTGTAAAATTGTTATTTTGAGTCTCTCTCTCTGCCTCGCTCTATCCCCATCTCTGTCACACACACACACGCACACACACACACACACACCCACACATACACACACACACACCCACACACACACACACACACACACACACACACATACACACACACGTGTAGGCTTTTTAGGAAGTTGGTTGGTGTTGTCATAATCTCGGTCCTTATCGTCCCTTCACACCAACCTGTTAGACAAGAAAGTAATTTCTGTTGTTCTGAACATGCATAGTACACACACAATACCTAGAGATTTATTTTTGTTTCTTGACTCTTGTAACTAAACAAGTCTAACCTACTGCAGTTATTCTGAGTGGTTGGAGCTCCAGGACTCTCAAGAGACCAAGAGAGAGAGAAGGAGTGAGAGAGATACAAACAGAGAGAGCGGGAGAGTGAAGGAAAGAGAGATAGACAAAGAAAGAAAACTTGGAGAAGTACAGAGAGAGAAACTGAGACAGAGACAGTGAAAGTCAGTCAGAGAGAGTGAGACAGACAGTGAAAGAAAGACAGATACAGAGAAGAGAGAGATACACAGAGAGAGCAAGAGAGAGATAGAGAGAGACAGAGAGATACAGAGAGAGAGAGAGACAGAGAGATACAGAGAGAGAGAGAGATGTAAATTGTCAAACTTTCTATCTGCTAAACTTTGGTTACCCTTCTGTGCATCATTTTCCAACATAGCTACGTGTATCTATAATCTCCATCTATCAAATCTTTCACTTCTGCTGTAGCAGCACTGTTGGTGTGTTGTGTCGAGATTGTATTTTTGAACTCAAAGCTCTCTCTCTCCAGAGAAACAGAAAGAACAAAGAAGTGTTGTTAAAATATTCAAAACACACAGGCAACACACACATCTGAATCAATCAGTTCATTGAACTCCATTCAGCCCTGTACCCAGAATTCTCACAATTCAACTCTGTACCCAGAATTCCTTGCATTCCAGCCTTTGTCCAACATCTGTGACTACAAATTAGTCTGGATGCCATAGCCACCTATTCTGGTTTAGGGTTAACCCTAACCCTAACCTCGTTCTGGTCCCAGACGTGAATCCAGACAGAGATCTTTTGACTCATATCCTGTGTTTGACCACAGCTGACCACTGTGTTTGACCACACAGACTCCTGTAGCTGTACTCCTGGTGTGCCATACTTCTGATTAAGCTACCCCCAAACCAGAAAGAGAGAGAGAGAGAGAGAGAGAGAGAGAGAGAGTGTGTTTTGGTGAGATGGGTGTTAAGTAAACAAATTGTACCTGTCATCTGCCATGATACTGTCTCACCTATTTATTCTATAGAGAAATAGTGAAAGAAAACTCTCTCCCTGTGTGTGTGCATCTGTCTCTCTCTCTCTCTCTCCCCACATGTGTGTATGCATCTGTCTCTCTCCCTGTGTGCGTGTGCATCTGTGTTTCTCTCCCCACACGTGTGTGTTCATCTGTGTCTCTCTCTCCCCCATGTGTGTCCATCTGTCTCTCTCTATCTCCCATGTGTGTATCTGTCTGTCTTTGTCCCATGTGTGCATGTCTGTCTGTCTGTTTTCCTGTACACCTGTCTCTCTCTCTGTCATTACCATCAACTGATGGAAGAAGTGTTGGCACTAGTGGGAGCTCTGTTCATCATGATGTAGATCACTGCTGTCAACACACAACCTTTAAACTAAAAAGCAGTTAATATCATTAGATTGGTCTAAAGTTCACTTTTGTCTTTGTGTGTGTGTGTGTGTGTGTGTGTGTGTGTGTGTGTGTGTGTGTGTGTGTGTGTGTGTGTGTGTATGTGTGTGCATGCATGCTTCTGAGCTATTAAACAAAAATACCACAGTTTGTAAAATGACCTACATTGCTCATACTTTGCTTTCTTCATAGTATGTGGACACACACACACACACACACACACACACACACACACACACACACACACACACACACACACACACAAATACCCACTGTATAAGTGTATTTTTCATTCAAGAGAGCTGAGCAAGACAATCTCAGCTTCAGCACACATCCCCACACAATATTTAGAAAGGTTGGCCGTCACAGGTCTAATAGGAACCCTACTATATTCACCTCTGTGATTCTGTCTGCAGTGTTTCACACACTCACATACTCTCTCTCCCTCTCTCTCTCTCTCTATCACACACACACACACACACACACACACACACACACACACACACACACACACACACACACACACACACACATTTACAGGATGTGAAATGTTTAGGCCTTTGTGGAATTAAGATTCGTCCTCCATTCTGAGTGTGAGAAACTGAGAAAGAAAATTAGATTTAGAAAACAGATAGTTCTGGTTCTAAAACCTGATTGTCTGAGCCGTTCTACACTGCACTGTAAAATCCACACACACACACACACACACACACACACACACACACACACACACACACACACACACACACACACGCACGCACACACACACACACACCTCATAATGACTGGATTCTGTTTTAATGTGACCCTCCACAGAGTAGGCAACATTTTGCCTTTTTGTTGCTTAGCAACAAAACCAAGTTTGTGGATAACATTGGGAGAAAAATTGTTTATTGTGAATATTGTAAATAAATTAAATTATTTATCGGGCACTGGTGTATATTATCATATTGCTTTTGTGGGGTATTGTAAAAGTAATGAGCTGATCAAGATTAGGACGACCTTGGTCACACTTTGTAGGACAGAAAGGATTCTTTAATAGAATATAGAGAATTATGATGAATTATGACGTCATGAGTACATGAATGTGGACATGGGAGTTAGCATGGACATGAGAGTGGACATGAGTGTGGACATGAGAGTGAGAATGGACATGAGAGTGGACACGAGAGTGAGAGTGGACATGAGAGTGGACATGAGAGTGAGAGTGGACATGAGAGTGAGAGTGGACATGAGTGTGGACAAGAGAGTGGACATGAGAGTGAGAGTGCATGTGAGAGTGAGAGTGCATGTGAGAGTGATATTTGCTTTAAGCATGACGCTGTTTTTGCATCTTTATCTAGATCTAGATGCAGCCATCACAAAAAGAGCCCTAACACTGACCAGTACACCTCCACACACGGACCAGTACACCTCCACACACGGACCAGTATACCTCCCCACACTGACCAGTACACCTCCCAACACAGACCAGCACACCTCCCAACACAGACCAGCACACCTCCCCACACTGACCAGTACACCTCCCAACATGGACCACTACACCTCCCCACACTGACCAGTACACCTCCCAACACTGACCAGTACACCTCCCAACACTGACCAGTACACCTCCACATATGGACCAGTACACCTCCCAACACAGACCAGTACATCTCCCAACACTGACCAGTATACCTACTCACACGGACCAGTACACCTCCCAACACGGACCAGTACACCTCCCAACACGGACCAGTACACCTCCCAACACGGATCAGTACACCTCCCAACATGGACCAGTACACCTCCCAACACGTACCAGTACACCTCCCAACACGGACCAGTACACCTCCCAACACTGACCAGTACACCTCCCAACATGGACCAGTACACCTCCCAACACGTACCAGTACACCTCCCAACACGGACCAGTACACCTCCCAACACTGACCAGTACACGTCCCAACACTGACCAGTACACCTCCCAACACTGACCAGTACACCTCCCCACACTGACCAGTACACCTCCCAACATGGACCAGTACACCTCCCAACACTGACCAGTACACCTCCCAACATGGACCAGTACACCTCCCAACATGGACCAGTACACCTCCCAACATGGACCAGTACACCTCCCAACATGGACCAGTACACCTCCCAACATGGACCAGTACACCTCCCAACACTGACCAGTACACCTCCCAACACTGACCAGTACACCTCCCAACATGGACCAGTACACCTCCCCACACTGACCAGTACACCTCCCAACACTGACCAGTACACCTCCCAACACTGACCAGTACACCTCCCAACATGGACCAGTACACCTCCCAACATGGACCAGTATACCTCCCCACACTGACCAGTACACCTCCCAACATGGACCAGTACACCTCCCAACACTGACCAGTACACCTCCCAACACTGACCAGTACACCTCCCAACATGGACCAGTACACCTCCCAACACTGACCAGTATACCTACTCACACGGACCAGTACACCTCCCAACATGGACCAGTACACCTCGCAACACTGACCAGTACACCTCCCAACATGGACCAGTATACCTTCCAACACTGACCAGTACACCTCCCAACACTAACCAGTACACCTACTCACACGGACCAGTACACCTCCCAACAAGGACCAGTACACCTCGGAACACTGACCAGTACACCTCCCAACATGGACCAGTACACCTCCCAACACTGACCAGTACACCTACTCACACGGACCAGTACACCTCCCAACATGGACCAGTACACCTCCTCACACTGACCAGTACACCTCCCCACATGGACCAGTACACCTCCCAACACTGACTAGTACACCTCCCAACATGGACCAGTACACCTCCTCACACGGACCAGTACACCTCCACATATGGACCAGTACACCTCCCAACATGGACCAGTACACCTCCCAACATGGACCAGTACACCTCCCAACACTGACCAGTACACCTCCCAACATGGACCAGTATACCACCCAACACTGACCAGTACACCTCCCAACACTGACCAGTACACCTCCCAACACTGACCAGTATACCTACTCACACGGACCAGTACACCTCCCAACATGGACCAGTACACCTCCCAACACGGACCAGTACACCTCCTCACACGGACCAGTACACTTCCACATATGGACCAGTACACCTCCCAACATGGACCAGTACACCTCCTCACACAGACCAGTACACTTCCCCACACGGACCAGTACACCTCCCAACATGGACCAGTATACCTCCCAACACTGACCAGTACACCTCCCAACATGGACCAGTACACCTCCTCACACGGACCAGTACACCTCCCCACACGGACCAGTACACCTCCCAACATGGACCAGTATACCTCCCAACACTGACCAGTACACCTCCCAACACTGACCAGTACACCTCCCAACACTGACCAGTACACCTCCCAACACTGAGCAGTATACCTACTCACACGGACCAGTATACCTACTCACACGGACCAGTACACCTCCCAACACTGACCAGTATACCTACTCACATGGACCAGTACACCTCCCAACACTGACCAGTACACCTCCCAACACTGAGCAATATACCTACTCACACGGACCAGTATACCTACTCACACGGACCAGTACACCTCCCAACACTGACCAGTATACCTACTCACACTGACCAGTACACCTCCCAACACTGACCAGTACACCTCCTCACACGGACCAGTACACCTCCCCACACTGACCAGTACACCTCCCAACATGGACCAGTACACCTCCCAACATGGACCAGTACACCTCCCAACGCTGACCAGTACACCTCCACATATGGACCAGTACACCTCCCCACACTGACCAGTATACCTACTCACACGGACCAGTACACCTCTCAACATGGACCAGTACACCTCCACATATGGACCAGTACACCTCCCCACACTGACCAGTGTAACAGGTACACAGTGAGTGAAGCTAGGCTGAGGTGTACACCTGTCAGCAGCACTTTAAGGGCGTGCGTCTGCTGTTTCACTGGTACACAGAGGACACCGTGGCTGTATTGTGTGACCAGGCTTTGTTCTGCGTGAGAGAGACGTGCTGTATTTAGAGGAAAGAAAAAAGTCAAGCCTATGACTTTTTTTCTGACGTTGTGAAACCCAGAATATCCTCGATACAATAGGGGTGCAATTCCAAGTCTCTCTCCCATTTTATATGTGTGTGTGTGTGTGTGTGTGTGTGTGTGTGTGTGTGAGGACCACAACCTATCTGCACCTGTTCCAACTCCGTCTGTCTCAGGATGTCTGTTCAGCCGGAGGAATTTGATAGCTTCTTCACTCATTGCTTTGAGAGTTTGGTTTCTGTTATTGTTGAGGACTGCTTTTGATCCACCCTGCCCCCTGCTGTCGGCTCCTGGTAATGACGCCACCACCCGTCTCAGCTGGACTCTTTTGTTTACACTCCCTGCTTGTTAGCTTCAGTTGGGGAGCTTTAGTGATGTTGGGTGTGTCCACTCTCAGCCATATTCCCATGGTCTTGCTTCGCCCTGTCTGCTGAGGCTGCTGATTGGCTGAGCTGGTGCTTTAGCTGATTCTGTCTTCTTCTTTCTGATGTTTCCACACACTGCAGAAGTATTCTGCTCTATTCTGACTGTCTGTGTTCCTTTGTCTTTCTAAGGTCACTTCCTCCTTGGTCAAGTCTTCCTGGCACAGTCTGTCTGATTATTTCCTCTGTGCACTCACCCTTCCTACTGTGAGCACTGCCCCCAGGACCCCAGCGTGCCACAGAGACCACGCGCTCCAGCTGGCCACTGCAAACACACACACACACACACACACACACACACACACACACACACACACACACACACGCGCGCGCGCGCACACACACACGCACACACACACACACGCACGCACACACGCGCACACACACGCACACACACACACACGCACGCACACAAAGGTGAGACTTTCTGAGAGGGCAAAGCGAAGTTCTCCTTACTCAGCGTGCTGGCAGGGGTCAGAGGTCAAACACCAAAGGCTCAGATGTAGAGGTTGAGAGTAGAAGATGGAGAGGCCATTGACCAGCGTGGACCTGGTTCACACGCCTGACCACCTCCAGCTGGATCTCAGACATATCTAAAAATACCTCACATGGGACACAATCTGTATACATTTATATCTGTGTCAAATTATATATCAAATTGAATTTTAGAAAGAAAATCTTACCTTGACCTTTTTATTGTAAATATTCGACAGCAAGTGGAGAAAGGAGGGATGAATGAGGATGTACAAACACACACGCAATCACTTACACACGTATACACACACACACACGTACACACACACACACACACACACACACACACACACACACACTCATTCGTACATATACACAGAAGATGCAGTGGCTGCAGGATTTAACCCATGGTGTGGCACCACCTAGTGTATTAGGACAAAGCTACATTTGCAGAATATGTGATTTAATTAAATAGTTTTTAAAAGGGTTTTTTTGTTTATCTAGTTTTTATACTGTATTATTTCTTAACATGTTATATTCACGGGTGGTTACATACCTTGTGCTATGTTCTTTTAACTGATTGTATCCTATCTACAGCACTTTGGCACGGCCATGGCTGTTTATAAAGTGCTATATAAATAAAGCTGAGTTGATTGGAGTTGAGATGTGATTATGTATCCATTAAACCAGATAAAAGGTCACATGCTGGGGTAAAAGCCAAGGAATAAAAATACGCTTTAAGATGATTTTTTTTTATTGGTACATTGCTGTACTTGTTTAATATTAGAAATAATGGAACTAGTTGTGCTGAAGCATTGTGTTCATATTTATATTAAGAATAAAATGTTTAATTAAACTATTATTAAATAATTATATCAAGTTAATTTAATGAAAGCAGGTTTAATCTGTGGAATCAGGCACAGTGTGTTCACTTTAAGAGTAATAAAGGTTGAATGTGACTCTAATCCTCATTAGCATCGTCACGTATGAATGGAGACGCGGGCCTGTGGTCACAGTGCACTGAGCTATATTGGGAAGATCTCTGTTTACGTGGAGACCAAAGACCTATTACTCCTCTGCATCCGATTACATGAATAGCAATTACATGAATGACTCCCCGGAGGTCACGCTATATCCCGAGACTGATCCAGGAAGCAGGTCTACACAGACAGATGAAGTGTTGCTGTAGGCAACAAGAGTGTGAAAAACGAGCTCTGGGTCTTTTACAAAACATTTCTCAGCCAGTAACATCGCAGAGTCGGATTAGCGGTATTAGTCTTTCTGAGCGAATCGTGGTCCACATGTAATTGTTTAATTGTTTATTCAACGGTTTCTGACGTGGTTGGGGTGGCGAGGCTTGGCGTCTACACTGGCAGCTGCCACCAGTGTGCTGATACCCCTGAGGACAGGGCAGAGGGGAATGATGAAATGGAAGAGAAGTGAGGGAGGAGAGGGTGGGGTGCGTGGAGAGGGGCAGGAGAGGGCAGTAGAATGTCTAAGGGAATGGGTTATGTGACCTTCACTGGCAGTATCTCTGAAGAGTTGTTAAAAGCATGAATCACACCAGTGATGTAAACGTCAACATAGAGACTCAGTCATACTGCCAGCGCCCTCTACAGGACACTTTCTGTAACTGAACACTGTGTTGTGAAGGTGAAGTGTGGCTTTTGAGTAGCGGTGAGGCTGCAGTGCCTTTATTTTACATTTCAGCACCTGCTCTTATTGAAGTACAAACACACAGATGAATGTCATTAATGAATTTGTAACATGAATTGAACTGGGTTAGTAAAACATCATACAGCATAATGTAAGACAGGTTACTATATTTCTGTACAATATATTTTCAAATGCGTGTGAACATGTGCACGTGTACATCTGCACACGTGTGCATACGAGTGTGCACGTGTACATCTGCAGTGCATGTGAGCGTGCACGTGTACATCTGCATACATGTGTGCATATGAGTGTGTGCGTTCGTACATTTGTGCATGTGAAAATGTGTGAGCATGTTGTGCATGTATGAGTATGGATGTGTGTGTGTGTGTGTGTGTGTGTGTGTGTGTGTGTGAGAGAGAGAGAGAGAGAGAGAGAGAGAGAGAGAGAGAGAGAGACATAAAGTCACACTAGTCTCAGCAGGACTCCATGTGTCTAATTCCCCAGAAGGCCGTGTCCTTCGTCCCGAGGCCCTGAGCACTGGTGTCCCTCTAGCCGCAGTGTCAGGGACACGTCCTCCATATGGTCAAACCGCTTCACAAACACAAGACACAGAATCCTTTACCCAGCTTCACTTCACTGCCTTCAGCTGAAAGTTCACTTACAGAAGGACAAGAAGCTTCACTGATAGTTCACTACACCTAAGAGAAGGACAGAGAAACAAAACCAAAGGGAGATGCTGTAAAGTCACAGGAAGATGGTGAAATAGAGAAGGATATGGCCATCAGTCTGCTGTTCTCTGAGCACTACATGTGAGCCATGCAAGCAGGTTGATACAATGTGAGTTCCTTCCCAGTGGTGGACAAAGTACACAAACCACTTACTTCAGTTGAAGTACAGATACCCAAGGAACAACTTTACTCCAGTACAAGTGCTCCCTTTAGTCTTAGTGTACAAGTCCTCCCTTTAGTCTTGGTATCAGGCAGGGTTCGAATTACGGGGGGGATTGGGGGGGTCAGACCCCCCCCCCCCCCCCCCCCCCGTTTAAGGCATCAACCCCCCTAAAGGGGCAAAACCAATAATTTGGGGGGGTCAAAACATTTAAATGTACTTCTCACATATAATGTTAAATACTACAAAAAAAATGCAGTGAAATTTACACCCCGAAAAAAACTTGACCCCCCCAATTATCATTGTATAATTCGCACCCTGGTATCAAGCACCCTAATTTGCAAAAGTTGATTTCAGGGAGGTTACCCCCCCCGGAGGTTAATCTGTTGAGCGGAGGGGGGGGGGGGGGGTGGCGGCGAATATAAGTAAGTTGTTGAGCGGAGAACAGGCCAATCAGAACCCCTCTCTCTCCTTCCCACTCGCGATTAGAGAAAAAAGTCTGTCGCCTGTGTGCGCGTTTGCGTGGGTCACTCGTTCTGAATTCCGGGAGATTATATGTGACTCGCGGGTATCAGGGAGACACTACCGAAATGCGGGAGAGTCCCGCAGCATCCGGGAGACTTGGGATGTCTGTGGTATACAAGTCCTCCCTTTAGTCTTGGTTTTGGCCTTCAAATGTACTTAAGTACTGAAAGTAAAGTCTCAGAAAGTAAATATTTAGCACCATTCTCTGCATGTAAAACCTGTCAAAATCAGTAGCGAACCGTGACCATTAAACCTGGGCCCGCTACATCCCCCCCCCCCCCCCCGAATTTTTTTTTTCCTCTCCTAATAAACTGCAATAAAGAATAAAGAAAAAACCGAGATGACAGTATAGCTTTAGAAACGCAATAAACAATAACATTTGTACTAGATAACTTGTTAAGCAAAATAAGTTTCCAAACAAAATAAGTTTTCATAGCTCCGTGGTTCTCGGAAGCGGAATATGTAAATAAGGATGTCAAAGGACTAAATTGAAACTAACTAGCGGTGGTGCTAACGACAGCTAGCATCGCCACAGCGGGCGGAAATTATCATACAGTTAAGCCCGCCCACTAAGAGGGAAGATATGATTGGTCAATTTTACTGTCATTTAAAAGTGGTATTGCGCTAAATTATAACTGCCAGGCCCTCTGTAAACGAACAGCGGGCATCACAGTGCTGATAGGGGGAGACACAGGCTCACAGGCTTCCACTTAACCCCTCACCTTCCAACACAGATTGAATAGACATGGGTGAATAATTTATTTGCTTACATTTTTGTAATTTTTTAGATGTCGATTGTAAAACTGTAAGTAGATAAAATAAAATTGGATAATTATATATATGTTTTAAGAATATTTTAGGCCCTCTGAGAGGGCGTAGAGGGCCCTGACGGTTCCCCACTGGTCAAAATAGAATGTGTTTTCTAACGTGAAGTGCTATGTTCGAATGGTTATTATTTTGAAAATATCCATTCATTTCGCTAGCTGGAAGCTTCTATGAACTATGGCAAAACACATAACTAGCTAGCTAGCTAGGTAACAACTAGCTACATGCGAGTGCGTTGCTAAGGCAGTTTTAGGTTGTGTACTAGCAGTAGCTTACTTAGGTAGGTAACTAACCATGTATTCAATGCTAATGACTTATTTTGATTTATCCTTAAAGAAAATGAGCACTCGGTCTTTGAAAATAGCTCAACTACGTGTTTCTTTAGATTGGATGGGGAAGAACAAATCTGATCTGACTGAGGTAGGCTCTTGAAATCGGAGTCATTTTTTTTTTCGACTACTTCAAAGAATTTCATTCAGATGAGGTCCTGGGTTACGTGTCGAGTTACAGTTTTTTGCCATTGTCATGTAGGGATTTGTTCTCCCTGAATGCAGTTGCATTGACACTGGACCGAACGCTGATTGGTGCGTGTGCTTCAGGCTTCCTTTGTTTTGGCGTTACTTTTTTTAATTAACACACACGCCTGAAGACAGATGTTACCCAAGTGCAGTCTAGCAAACACACACAGACCTGTCTGCTCAAAGAGGAAACTTTAATCACTGACCTTCATTAATCATTTAGGCAAATTCCAAATAAAACAGCAATCAATATCATCCTGCTCCTCGTGTATTTACTGTTTACTTTACTGACACATAGAGATGCCACAACAATTTGCTATAATGAATTATTAATGAGGGGTATTAAGTTCCATGTGGGCGTGGAGTGAAAGCCTGAGGTGATCGGACTGCGGGTATGTGCAGACGACGTGGCTCCACAGGACGTAAGGGCTTACAGGGACATCACCAGCCAACTCTCTACACAGCTCTACTGGGTAGATTTAACGGACAGTCTGCAAGGACACCACTCATGAAGACACCACTGGTGAGCAGCGGTCCAGAGTGGAACGAGCCCTTGAACATCTAATTTCTTCAAAAGTGAAAACATGTTTTTAAGCCTTGCTTTAAAAATCCACTTATTATTTTATACTTTTACACAGAATTCTAAGAAAATGTACATTTTCGTGAATTTCCCCAGTGATAATAGGAATATCTTTAACCTTGTAAAGTTTAACTACATAAGGATGTTTATACACTACAGATGTACCTTAGTATAGTATATAGCAGGGGTCGGCAACCTTTGAGACATGGATTGCATAGCGAATTTAAATTGTCAAGCCCGGGGGGTGCGGCGATGAGTTTTAATTGTTGAGCGGGGGGGGGGGGGGGGGTGAGGATTTTTAAAAAATCCTGGTGAGGACTTTTAATCGCGGCACCTGGAATTGACAGCACTAAAATTAAGTATTATATCGCGATCGTTCGCCAGGTAGCGATTTCGATTGGAGGACTGTGCCGGTCCAGCGTGTGGGCGGCACGGTGGTGTGGTGGTTAGCACTGTCGCCTCACAGCAAGGCGGTCAGGGTTCGATTCGGGCTGCTCTGTGTGGAGTTTGCATGTTCTCCCTGTGCCTGCGTGGGTTTCCTCAGGGTACTCCGGTTTCCTCCCGCAGTCCAAAGACATGCGTGTTAGGTTGATTGATCATGCTACATTGCCCGTAGGTGTGAGTGCGTGCGTGTGTGTTGGCCATGCGGTGGACTGGCGACCTGCCCATGGTGTACCCTGCCTTCGCCTGGAGATGTTGGGATTGGCTCCAGCCCCCCCGTGACCCCGACTAGCGGGATTAAGCGGTTCAGATAATGGATGGATGGATGGATGGTCCAGCGTGTCACGTGCCACTGATTATGCCTCAGCGTGCCAACGGTGGCACGCGTGCCATAGGTTGCCATAGGTTGCCGACCTATATGTCCCTGTATATAGTATATAGTCATGGCCTGGTGGTAGGGAACTGGTCTTGTGATCGGAGGGTCGTGGGTTCAATTCCCAGACCTGAGGCCATGACTGAGGTGCCCTTGAGCAAGACACCTAACCCCAATTGCTCCCCGGGCGCCGGGCTAGGGCTGCCCACTGCTCTGGGCACGTGTGATCCACAACCCCCTAGTAACCACTAGTGTGTGTGTGTGTGTGTGTTCTGACTGCACAGATGGGTTAAAAGCGGAGGACAAATTTTGATTGGGGTGTAAAAAATCACAATTGACAAAATATGGCACATTTCATTTCATATAACACCACCGTGCAAACAGGGCTTTAGAAGTGAAGATGTACGTTTACATGTGTTTATTCTATTGTTATTTATTTATTTATAGTGTGTAGAAATGTATTCATGTATGTTTGTTATGTTTTGATACAGTGTAGAAATGATCCATGACTAAATGTGTAATGTATATTGCTGAGGCATTTTATCAGGATGCAACTCTCTGTGTATGAGGACCGTGACACAGGCAACTCCACCCCCACTAAACAGGACTGGTGAGATTGTTAGTATCCCAAGAATCCAACCACCTTAAAAAAACAATAGCCCTTTAACATTGCTCACAACAACTCATCAACCACTACAGAGACATGTGTGTACTGCATGTTGTAGACTTGTTCTTCTAAATTATAGTCAGGACCTTTGACACTCTGACACTGCCTTTGGAATCCTTCAGTAAACTGTTCTCTATCTTTCTAGATACTGGCCAAAGGGACCTTCTGATGTAGAGTTGGCGTTATGGACAACAACTTTGACATGCTTTGACAGGTCATTAACAATTTCAGCAGTGTTGTGATCTTGTCTGAATTCCAGACCTGCTTTAGCCAACAGAGATCGCTTACGTAGCCGAATATGTGTCATGAAACAAACACTGCAGGACTTTCTGTTTATGGTGTGAATGATGCACTCATGGGTGACTTTCAGTCAACCAATCAAAATGTATTCATATAGCGCTTTTTACAACAGTTGTTGTCACAAAGCAGCTTTACAAGAGTCCAAGCCCCCAGTGAGCAAGTAAAGTGTGTATGTCTTCTAACAAGGGCAGGGTTGGTGTTAATGTTTCATTTGATTACAGGTTCCCTGATGTCTCCATGTTACATGATTTTCTACAGAACCATTCCGTAGACACTTTAGTTTTTACCTATGTGTACATCCCAAACTTGTACATTTTGCATTAAACTTGGTTAAAATTTTTAAATTTTGATCATTTTGATAAGAAAAGTTTTTGTTTTTTGTTGATTTGGATGTATTTTTTCATCCTCGTTATTATTATTATTATTATTATTATTATTATTATTATTATTATTATTATTAATAATAATCTGGACTTTCTTTTTCTAACAGAGACTTGGCTTGATAGCAATGGAGCAATAGTGCTAAATGAAGCTTCACCTCCCGACTTTAACTATTTTAATGTCTCCAGGGTAAATAAGAGAGGTGGTGGTGTTGCATGTTTTTACCATAAAGCATTCCGATGTAAGCAGATCTCATTAGGGGAACATCCTACGTTTGAATATCTGGCAGTACAACTCAACAGTACTTATTCAGTTCTTTTGATTGTTATCTATCATCCTCCCAGACTACATGCAGATTTTCTTGAAGATTTTGAAGAAATGCTTTCAAGGATTTTAATTGATTTTGATTATGTTTTAATTGCTGGGGATTTTAATATTCACATGGATATTTCCACAAATCCAATCACTTTAGAATTCATGAGGATGCTTAACTCTTTTGATCTCATACAGCATGTATCAGGCCCAACTCATAAGCATGGCCACATTTTAGATTTGGTCATTTCTAAACGTATAGAGGTTAATAATACTGAAATTACTGATGTTGCAATCTCTGACCATTTTGGTGTATTTTTCAACATGTCATTATCTACTAGAACACTCAGTGAAAAGCGCACAATAACCAAGCGTTATCTCAGTGCTGGCAGTGCCGTGGCCTTCACAGACATGATACAGTCCCTCCCTCCCCTCTCAGAAAATGGGAATGAGCTAGTTGAAACATTCACACACAGAGTTAGGAACTGTATTGATGCTGTGGCACCAAAGGTAACTAAAATAATCTCTGGTAAAATTAAGATGCCCTGGAGAAACACTCCATCTATTGTAAAATTTAGGCAAGATTGTAGGCAGGCTGAGAGACGTTGGCGAAAGTCAAAATTGCAAGTACATTTTGATATTTATAAAACAACATTGCAGAATTACAACAGTGAAGTGAAATTAGCATGGAAAAACTATTTCTCTACCTTAATCAATTCATCCAATAATAACTCAGCTGTCTTGTTCAGAAGCATAGATCAGCTAGTAAACCCCACCTCCTGTGGCTTCCCTGAGACTGTTTCAGTTGAAAAATGTGAGGAGTTTGCTATATTTTTTAGGGACAAGATTACTAGTATAAGGCAGAACATAGCAACAAGCACTAATAGACCATCAACCCTTATATCAGTTACTCAGCCTAACTTTAATATGTCTTATTTCCAAGAAGTTGACATGGTAACACTACTTGATGTGATTTCATCACTAAAATCCTCTACTTGTGAACTGGACCCTTTACCAACAAGCTTTTTCAAGCAGGTTCTGAGCTCATTAGCAAATGAAGTTCTAACGATTGTTAATCAGTCTCTGCAATTGGGTGAATTCCCTAACATTTTTAAAACTGCAATGGTTAAACCACTATTAAAGAACAGAAATCTTGATCCCACAATTCTTAATAATTATCGACCTATATCTAACCTTTCCTTTCTTAGCAAAATCATTGAAAAAGTAGTGTCAATCCAGTTGAATGACTATGTCAAAGTAAATCAAATAAATGACACTTTTCAATCTGGTTTCAGAGCTCTCCACAGCACTGAAACAGCCCTAGTTAAGGTAGTAAATGACTTGAGATTGAATAAGGATGCAGGCAAACTCTCAGTCCTTTTTCTGCTAGATTTAAGCGCCGCTTTTGACACCGTTGATCATGAAATACTTCTTGATCGACTACAGAGCTGGGTAGGCCTTAGTGGCTTAGTCTTAGACTGGTTTAGATCGTACCTAACTGGGCGTGATTACTATGTAGCATTAGGTACCTCTTCCTCCACACGTCAAAAAATAACTTGTGGCGTCCCCCAAGGATCAATTCTTGGGCCGTTACTATTCAACCTATATATGCTTCCATTACCACACATCATTAATAAACATGGTATTAGTTATCATCAATATGCAGATGACACTCAACTTTATATTTCGCTAGAACCTAAAGCCCTAAAATCAATTTGCTCACTGTTTGACTGCATAGATGATATACAGACATGGATGTCTGACAATTTTCTGCAGTTAAATAAACAGAAGACAGAGGTTCTTGTTCTTGGCAGTGATTCACAAAGGAATGATGTCCAGACTTATTTAAATCAAATGAATCTGAAAGCCAGACAATGTGTTAAGAACCTGGGCGTCACCTTTGATAATGAGCTCAGCTTCAAATCACACATCATGACTACATGCAAGACAGCTTACTTTCATCTTCGAAACATCGCTAAGGTCCGAGATATGCTCTCTCCTGCTGACAGTGAAAAACTTGTCCATGCATTTATCACATCAAGGCTAGATTATTGTAACGCTGTTCTATCTGCTCTTCCAAAGAGCTCTATTTCGCACTTACAGCGAGTTCAGAACGCGGCTGCAAGGGTTCTGACCCGCAGGAGAAAGAGAGATCATATTACACCTGCACTCCACTCACTGCACTGGTTACCTGTCAGCTTTAGAATAGATTTTAAGGTTCTAGTCATGGTTTTTAAATGTCTTCATGGTCTTGCCCCTCTTTACCTAAGTGAAATGATGGTTAGATATGTTCCAGTCAGGTCTCTCAGGTCTTCAAACAGTAATCTACTGGTGATTCCTAAAAGCCGATTAAAGATTGGCGAGGGTGCTTTTAGTCACTATGGCCCAAAGCTCTGGAATTCTCTTCCTGAAGAGCTCAGAGGCATTTCATCCCTGCATAGTTTTAAGAGCAGTCTCAAAACATTCCTGTTTAGATCCGCTTTTAGTTAAGAAACTCTATCTTAATAGTTTTATCTTATTTACTTTACTTTTTATTATCTTACTTACTTCACCTTTTACTTTTTATGTTATTTTAATATTTTTATCTTTAATTTTTTTTTTTAATTTTCTTCTGTCTTTTTGTCTTTGTCTTATCTCCTTTTAATGTTTCTTTTATTTATACTGTAAAGCACTTTGAGTTACATGTATGTATGAAAGGTGCTATACAATAAAGATTATTATTATTATTATTAATAATAATAATAATAATAATAATAATAATAATAATAATAATAATAATAATAATAATAATAATTATTATTATTTTTATTTTTATTATATAATCAACTGAAATCTTGTTTGTGCATGATGTAGTGCATGATGTAGTAAGATCCAGGTTAAGAGACCAGAATCAGCTGTGTATCCCAAAAAAGTAAATGTGAAAATGTGATTGACCCAAATGTAACCGGTGGTTGAAGAGTCATGTATTTCCATGCTGTTATGTTAAAGACAGACACTGGTCTACCGTATATAACTACCACTTAACTAAATTTGAGAAAATTGACAAAGAAGAAAAGATTTGGACAAATGTGCCACTTTTCATATTAAAGTGTAGGGAGTCAGTTGGTCAGTTACCATTCCAGACTTTACTGGATTTTCTGAATTAACTGGACTGTTTGATATATTTTTTGTTGTTTACTCCATGCATAACTGTGGGAATGCTTATGACCTTGTGCAGTTCAAACCAGGCAAGAAGACCAGATTCACCAATACCACTTGTAACCATGAAGCGTTTGGATTCATCTGTGATTTCACAAGAACTGGTCAAAGATGGAAACCACCCATGTGGACACAGGTGAGAGATAACATATTAAATTAATTAAAAATTGAATTGAATTTTTCATGATATATTACCATGCAGAACAGGTATGGAACTGAACTCCAAAACAACATTATTGTTAGTGAAAAGAAACATTTTGCCAAAGTGTTAATGTAAAATTATGCATATAATCTAACAAATTATTTTCTAGATGAAAGCATTCCTAATAATGTCTTTTTTCCTCTACTATATATCAGGGATTACACTAAACTAACTACTGATGAAATCAAAAACTTCAAATTTAACCTGATACAGAAGTTTCAGTGTCTGAATGAGGTAATAACAAACCAGGGAAGCCCAGAACTTCTCAGTAAAATCTACACAGAGCTCTACATCACAGAGGGAGATGGTGGAGAGATCAGTAATGAACATGAGGTGAGACAGATTGAGACAGCATCCAGGAGACCAGCAACTGAAGACACACCGATCAAATGTAACAACATCTTTAAGCCCTTATCTAAACAAGACAAACCCATCAGAACTGTGCTGACAAAGGGAATTGCTGGAATTGGAAAAACTGTGTCTGTGCAGAAGTTCATTCTGGACTGGGCTGAAGGGAAAGCCAATCAGGACATCCAGCTTGTTCTTCCACTTCCTTTCAGGGAGCTGAATCTGATGAAGGAAAAAATGCTCAGTTTGGTGAATCTTATTCACATCTGTTTTAAGGAGGCAAAAGGAACTGATATTTCCAAAGTGCAAAAAGTTCTATTCATTTGCGATGGCTTGGATGAGTGTCGTTTTCCTCTCGATTTCCAGAGCAGTGTGAGTTTGTGTGATGTTACGGAGTCGTCTTCAGTGGATGTGTTGGTGACAAACCTCATTAAGGGGAATCTACTTCCATCTGCTCTCGTCTGGATCACCTCCAGACCAGCAGCAGCTGATCAGATCCCCTCTGAGTGTGTTGATCGGGTGACAGAGGTACGAGGGTTCAGTGACCCACAGAAGGAAGAGTACTTCAGGAAGAGAATCAGTGATCAGGCCTTGGCCAGTAGAATCATCTCACACCTGAAGTCATCGAGAAGCCTCTACATCATGTGTCACATACCAGTCTTCTGCTGGATTTCATCTACTGTTCTAGAGAAAATGTTAGGGCGGTCAATACCTGAGGATATCCCCCAAAGTCTGACACAAATGTACACCTACTACCTCATCATTGAGACCAGCATCCAAGAAAAGTATCTGGAAAGAAAAGAAGAGGTCATTCTCAAATTAGGAGAACTGGCCTTTCGGCAGCTGATGAAAGGCAACCTGGTCTTCTATGAGGAAGACCTGAGAGAGTGTGGCATCAATGTCAAGGAGGCATCAGTGTGCTCAGGAGTGTGCACTCAGATCTTCAGAGAGGAGTCTGGGCTGCTCCAGAGAGTGTACAGCTTTGTTCATCTGAGTATTCAGGAGCATCTTGCAGCTGTATATGTGCACCTGACCTTCATCAACAACAACACCAATGTTCTTAAGCAGAGTATGATGACCAAACTTGGGGGGCTTATGAGAAAAATGACAATCACCAGTGTCCAGAAGAGTGCTGTGGATCAGGCCCTGCAGTGTAAGAATGGACATCTGAATCTCTTCCTCCAGTTTCTTCTGGGTCTCTCACTGGAAAAAAATCAGAGTCTTTTACAAGACCTCGTGACACAGACCCAAAAGACCTCTGTCAACAAAGAGGAAATTGTTCAGTACATCAAGAAGAAGATTAGAAGAAATACCTCTACAGGAAAATCGATAAATCTGTTCCACTGTCTAAATGAACTGGGTGATCAATCTTTAGTTGAAGAGGTACAGCACTACCTGCAAACCGGAAATCTACAGGAGCACAAGCTCTCTCCGTCACAATGGTCAGCAGTGGTCTTTTTGCTATTGACATCAGAGCAGAAGCAGGATGCATTTCACCTCTCTAAATATGCTAATCCATCGGACAACAGGACACTGGATGACATTCTTCTAAAGCTGCTGTCTGTGGTTGCAGCTTCCAGGAGAGCTCAGTAAGTGATGCCTGTGCACTTTAGGCATGAATGTTAAATCCAACAACTTGTGCACTTCCCAGCTTTACAAACCTTCAGCTGTTAATATAAAACATTTTGCATGCACATTCATATTATTCTGACACAGATCTGTTCCATGTCTTGATAATGTGTTGATGCATTTATGCAACATTTGACACGGCTTGCTGACTATTCATGGTGTAAGGGGGTCATGTATGTGTTCTGCAGGCTTTCTAAGTGCAAACTGACAGAAAAAAGCTGTGCTGCTCTGGCTTCAGCACTCAGCACAGAGTCCTGCTGTCTCAGCGTGTTGGATCTCTCCGAGAACAAGATAGGAGGCTCAGGCGTCAAACTGCTGTCTGCTGCACTGGAGAACTCTTACTGTAAGCTGGAAACACTCAGGTACCTTTGACAACACCATCATGACAGTGAGTGATTTAATATCTATCACTTTCAATCACTATTGATGACTTATTGGGGCAGTCATGGCCTGGCGGTTAGGGAACTGGTCTTATGACCGGAGGGTCGTGGGTTCGATTCCCAGACAGGCCATGACTGAGGTGCCCTTGAGCAAGGCACCTAACCCCAACTGCTCCCCGGGTGCCGGGCTAGGGCTGCCCATCGCTCTGGGTACGTGTGATCCACAGCCCCCTAGTAATCACTAGTGTGTGTGTGTGTGTGTGTGTGTGTGTGTGTGTTCTGACTGCACAGATGGGTTAAAAGCGGAGGACAAATTTTGATTGGGGTGTAAAAATCACAATTGACAAAATATGGCACATTTCATTTCATTTTATTATTAAAAGTAGTAAAAATCTTAAAAGTGCTTAATTTTTTAAAAAGGGATAAAAAGGTCAAATTAATCAAAATTGAATAAATATGTAATCAAATCATCATCCATTTGTCTCATGACATCATCAAATATTGTGCGTAACACACACAGCAATATATGAGCTATATTGCATGGAATACAGCAATTGTTTTTTTAAATGTCTAGTCGATTAAAATAATTTTAGATTTTGAAATTTAGATTAGATTCATTCAGATTGAAATGACTGACAATAGCTAACTGTGTAACTTGTTCCATATTTATTAGGAAGGTTATTATTAGGAACTACTATGAACTTTATTATTAATCTATATATATATATATAATGTCATGGTAAAGCCCCTCACTTTGGGCGTGTGTATGTGTGCTCTGCATCTGTTCATCTCCATATATGTACTTCCTGTGGGTGTGGTTGTGTGTGTATGTGTTTACTTGTTTCATCACTTTAATGTGTCACACGTGGAGCATGTTATATGCCTAGTATATATTGTGTATCGTAATTGTGTCCCTTGCTCGTCTTTGTGAGTCTACTTCGTGTCTGCGTAGTCCCTTGTTGAATGTTTGCTACGCGCAACTTTTCATAGTCACCTGTATTATAATAAAGCAACATGTTTTCAGTATTACTCATCTCAGACATTAGACATCATACATACATATTGATTTATTTATCTCTTGATTTTATAGTTTAAATAGTGTTACTGTTTTCCCTACAGGTTGAAGCAATGTGATATCACAGATGATGGCTATAGTGCTCTAGCTTCTGCTCTGAAATCAGAGTCCTCACACTTGAGAGAGCTGGATCTGTCTAAGAATTACCTAGGAGACAGAGGCATGAAGCTGCTCTCGTCTGGATTACAGGATCCTCACTGTATTCTGGAGATTCTGAGGTTAAGATCATCATTCTGAGAGTCAGTAAAGTCAAACAGTGGGTCAAAATTAAATAAAGGTTCAGCATTAAAATAAATATTTAAATTTAATTCTTCTATTTATTTTTGGGTGTACATTTTGTTATTGGATACTGAGATCATTTGTAATAATGAATATTTAAAATATAATTTGTGTTTTGCACACATGAATGATGTGGGCTTAATGGCGAGTGTGAAGAGTGTCTTTGTTCTCTCTGCAGGTTGAAGGTTTGTGATGTCACACAGGAAGGCTGTGCTGCTCTAGCTTCAGCTCTGAAATCAAACCCCTCTCACCTGAGAGAGCTGGACCTGTCTGTGAATAAACTTGGCGACTCTGGAGTAAAGCTGCTCTCTGCTGCACTAGGGGAATCCAAATCGAATCTAAAGAAAGTTTGGTAAGATCAGTTCCATGAGGTAAATATGACTTTAATATGAGTTTTAGGGGATTCTTAGGACAGAGCTTTTTTGAATGTATTATCTGTTGCACAAATAAACATTAGTTATTCTTAAGGAAATAAATTAAGTACATTCAGTGGTTAAGTTTACACTGAACAAGGGTGGTGTTCTGTCTGCAGCTTGTGTGATTGTGGTATCACAGAGGATGGATGTGCTGCTGTGGCTTCAGCTCTGAGAAACTCCTCACACCTAAGGAACCTGGATATGTCTAAGAATAAATTAGGAGACTCAGGATTGACGCTGCTCTCTTCTGAGTTGGGAAATCCTCATTGCAACCTCGAAGTACTGTGGTAAGATCACTTCTCTGTCATGACTGAGTTGGTCCTCGGTAAGACATATTCTTTAACAATGAAATTGTAGGAAATTTTTTCACATTATACACTTTCATTTTGACCTAATTCGATATAAACATTGCCATTTTTCCTCACGTAACTACATAGCTTCAATTTTTATCTTAACTGACCTGTGTCATTTATTTCAGAATTTGAAAGGTGGTGTTCCACAAGGTTCTCTTTAAGGAACCTTAATGTTTTCACTTCATGTATGGCCCCTTGAACATAAGATTTGCAGATATACTGTTGATTTTCATTTGTGAGTGATGTATCATAATATTTACTAGCTCAGACACATTTAATGCCGAGATCCAGCAAAAAAGTAGAACGTATGAAAAAACGTATGAAAAAAAACTTGTATGACCAGAAAATATTTGCACTTATATAGCTTCTCAATTCTGTAATAATGATCCACAGAATATTAGGAGTGCAAACTGTAGCTATTGTGATGGGCAGGGTGAGCAAAATAAAATGGAAGCGGTCACGCCAAGTCTCAGGGAAAATGAATGGTTTAATGAAGAAAGTGCGCTAACCAAAAACCCGTGACATGATCCGAAATAAGGATATAATACCAGCGGTCAACTGGTACAAAGACAAGACATATATAGACAAACAAACGACCCTCAGGTGAGACGGATTGCGGGCTCCGCCCACCTGAGGAATGAACACAACGCAACAACAACAATACAACTGCCGCTGTAGACGGAGGTGACCAGTAGGGGGCCCACCGTACCGTGACACTATGACATGTACTTATTTGAAGATTATTAATTTGAAGATGATTTGAAGATGATTATTAATTATCAGGTGGCTTAGAAACTCAATATACTGTAAAATTATTATGAAGCTTTAAGTGAATATTTTACCAGGCACCATGTCTGATCTAATCTCGAATTTGCAGGCCTCTAAGTAGTACCAGCATATTCCAGGCCTGGAAACCGTGGTACATGTGTGTATGAGTGATGATGTGTGTGCTAACCTGAGAGAGTGAAGTGTGTGTTGTTCTGTCTACAGGTTGTGTGATTGTGATGTCACTGAGGAAGGCTGTGCTACTATGGCTTCAGCATTGAGATCAAACCCCTCCCACCTGAGAAAGCTGCATCTAAATGGGAACAAACTGAAAGATTCAGGAGTGAAGTTGCTTGCTAGTGTGCTGGGGAATTTTGGCTGCAAACTGAAGATACTGAGGTATCATGTTAATTGTGTCTGCTAATAAGTGGAATCAATTCATTAATGAATTATGGAAAAAGAAAAAAAACAAAAAAAAAAAGAATTGCTCAAACAGAAGTCTACAGTAGGTAATGGCAATGTGTGTAGCAACAGTTAAATTATGAACTTTGGCTAATAATGCTAATTTCTGGCCTGTATATGTTATGTTGTGTGTTTTTTTTTGTGTTGTCAGAAGTCTCTATTTGCCCTGTCTAAATGTTTCTATTACATATCTTGATTAGTGTGTCTTTAGGTGGTTCTGACCCAAGATTTGTTCTTGTTTTATGCTTTTTTCTGTTTTATACTTTTTTCTTAAGATGTCTGGCCTGATTTGGTCTTGTTTTTCCTGAAATTCGACCTTAATCTGTATCATTACCTTGAACCTGGATTACCCTTTGAATATTAAATTATCAGTTTAAACAACTGCAAGTGCATCAAAAAAGTCCACTCTGATGCAAATATTGTAAGCACCCAGAATTAGAACATGTATTAAGATGTTTAGGTTGAGAAATAAGTGTTTCGTTGTTGTGTCTGGAGGTTGTGTGACTGTGATGTCACAGAGGAGGGCTGTGCTGCTCTGACATCAGTGCTGACATCAAATCCCTCCTACCTGAGACAGCTGGATCTTTCTGGAAATAAACTAAAAGATTCAGGAGTGAAGCTGCTATCTGCTGGACTGGAGAATCCTCACTGTAAACTGGAGACACTGTGGTAAGATCACATCTGAGAGTCACATGGCCTGGTCCTCAGTGAGGTACAGACCCATTCCAAAAAAATTGTATATCATCGAAAAGTTGATTATAGATTAATTGCCCACAATTTAAATGAACGATTTCAAGTATTTATTTGCTATATTTTTACATAATCTGGGTTTACATAAATTCCACATGTCCGCTTTAATAGTGATAGTCATCACTTTAATAGTGAAAATAGTGCAGACAGCGCACATTTAACAAAAACACTAATGTGAGAGACTCAGACAAAGATGAGGACAGGACACTGCGTGAACGCACATTAATTAGACAGACCACATAAACCCAGAGTGATCACGAGATGAGCCACAGGTGAGACCGATGAACAGTCCCACCAGGATTTCACGGGCCTTTTTTGTGATTGTTGCGGGCTAAAATGTTTGATGTTGCGGGTGTTTTTAAAAAAAATTGCGATGGAAGTTGCGTTTTGTTTTTGCTTTTTTGTGAGTACATAGTGAGTCTATTTAGTAGTCCATTTTAATTATCTATTTAACTATTTATTCAGGGTTGCCAACTTTTCAAGATCGCTTGGAGTGAGATTTGAACCTGGAGGGGTTGGCGAACGGTAATTGTTGATGAGGGGGCTGGGTTAGCGAACGTAAGTTGTTACCGGGCGGCCTGTAAAATGGACACAAATTAAGTATGATATCGAGATCGATCACCAGTGGTTGGCGCCAGAGCGAACTAGTAACTCATAGATATGGATCAGAGATAAATAAACTAGATTTTTTTTTTGGCGTGAGAAATCGGATGTGTGGCGTTTGAGCGTGTGAAGACGATCAAATGCGTGTGTCTCACGCTCAATGCGTGAGAGTTGGCAACCCTGATTTATTTATTTATGGGTATTATGCTTCTTATAAAACCCCTGGTTTGAACACTTCAAGCAATGATTTTATTTCTCTTACTCTATGTCAGGGATGTCAAAGTCAAATACACCGAGGGCCAAAAAACCAAATTTGCTACAAGCCAAGGGCCGGACTGGTTCAATGTTTATTAAAACATATTGAAATGATTGCACATAGCCTTTTGAACCAAGACCTAACACATTGTATATTATTTAATGCTTAAATGAATAAAGCAATATTTTCTTATGGATCTGTCAGTAATTTCAAGTGAAAACATTTTTCAACAAGCAAACAGATAAAAAACAAACTTCCTTCAAAGAAAACATGTCCTGTACATTAAATGAATAAAGTAATAAAGGTTTGAAAAGTGCTGGAATTTAGGCTAAAGTACTTGAAAATGCTTGAAATTGTAACGACTTTGTTTCACAACAAATAGCTATCTGACTGAACAGTTCTCTTGTATTACGTTAACAAATACGAGCCTCTTGTAATTCCAGGACAAAACATGAGAGAACGTGAAGACGTTAAGATTGGGCGTTTTGAAAATAAACAACCATTAAATAATGTGAATAAAAAAGCAAATTATTTAGAATCATTTCGACTATATGTATAAATATTTAACTTAATTAAGTTTAACTGGTGCGCGCAGTTACAAAATTCGAGAGGTGCACGACCTTGCGAATCGTGCGACGACCTCGCGCACGGGCGGAGCCACTGCGATTACGTCATTTTCCGCTTGTGTGCGCTGCAGTGACTTCGCGGGCTACCGTTGCATTGTGGGGAATGTAGTGTTTGTGCGTTCAAAACACCATCGGGCGGCTGTGGCCTGCGGGCCAGTTCTAATAGTAATTAAATATCACCAGGGGGCCATAGATAATCAATTCGCGGGCCGGATCTGGCCCGCGGGCCTTGACTTTGACATGTGTGCTCTATGTGGTATGCAATAGTTTGGGCAGGAATGATCCCTCTCAAGATTTTGTATGCCCCGCCCCCTGAAACACAGGTGTTGGGATAGAGAATGCACAATGATCCCTCTCACTTTCTTGAAATGATCCCTCGAAGTGCAACAGCTCGGTGGCAGAAATGGACTTTCCGTCTCTTAAAAGACTATGAAAAATCACTTGGAGTGGATGGGCTGGTGCTAGAAATGTTAAACTTGTTGGAAATACATGTATGAACCCATCGTTGTGAAACAATAAAACACTGAAAACAAAAAAAAACAGTTTATCCCCGCTTTCATGTAGTGTACCGGGATACTGCTTTTCCCCGATCTTTTTGCCGTTATTTTCGTCGCTCATGCTGCTTTCAGTCTGCTCCTCTTGAATGTATATACGGAAGTAAGGCGGGAGTTTGTTGACGTCACATCAAGACGACATCAGTGATTGGTCAAATTTGCGGGAAAGTTGCGGTGATTGGCTGAAGTTGCAACACCGCCCTGAATTTGTGGGGTTTGCTTGAATTTGCGTTGAAGTTGCAAATCGCAACATCGCAAATTTCTGGAGGGTCTGGATGAACACACTGACACAACCACACCCACGAAGATCCACAGACGCAGACGACTAGACGTAGACAACATAAACGTAGACAACATATATATATATATATGAGTCCCCACTTAACGACGGGGTTAGAGACTGAAAAGTCCGTCGTAAAGCAGTTTTCATTATTAAGCGTGACCCTAGATTTAGATACGCTTTGATCATAAATATAGAAAAATACTAATAATGTTCTCGTGCGTGCATACAGCTGTGGTGAAGGCAGCGCTGCCAGCTTATCGTACACAACACCGGAGTTACGATCGACTTTTTTGAATTTCGTGCGGTGGATATATATAATTATATTGCTATTTATGACTTAAGATTTGTTTTTGTTGTGAGGTGTCATTGTTCTGTCTGCAGGTTGTGTAATTGTGATGTCACAGAGGAAGGCTGTGCTGCTCTAGCTTCAGCTCTGAGATCAAACCCCTCGTACCTGAGAAAGCTGAATTTATCTGGAAATCAACTGGGAGACTCAGGAGTGAAGCTGCTTACTACTGAACTGGAGAATCGTCAGTGTAAACTGGAAATACTGCAGTAAGATCATCTCTCTGACTCACATGACTTGAAAATTATTCAGGAAAAAATGAAATAGCAGAACTATTTCAGATTAAATCATAGAGGTGCAAAGGATGCAAGATACTATAGTGTTAGAAACACTAATCCCTGTGGAGCTAGTTGTTATTGATATGTTTAGGGTGACCAAACGTCCGTATTTCCCGGGACATGTCCGCATTTCACATCCTGTCCCGGGCGTCCCGGGTTTTTTTTTTTAAGTGAGGAAATGTCCTGGTTTTTAAATGACCTTCATCGGGCCATTAGTTCTACAGGCACTAGGACCCTGAGCACAGCGCTGCATGACACGGAATCCCTGAGCCTCATCAGTGAGGGCAGTCCTGTTTTTAATCAGATCGCAAGCATGCAGAAGCGAAGTGTTCACCGACATTACCCCCCGCTCAACAACCTACGTTCGCAATCCCACCCCGCTCAACAACTTACGTTCGCCACCCCTCAAACCCCCCCGCTCAATAACTTACTTTTGCCACACCCCCCCCCCCCCCCCGGACCTCAGGTCACAGCTATCTGCCAAAATTAGACCGCGGAAAAATTTAGTGGAGTACCCCTGTTGTAGGATTACGTGGGCCTATGTTAAGTGAGCGAATGCACACACACACACACACACACACACAAAGTGTCCTGGTTTTCCCAAATAAAAATATGGTCACCCTAAATATGTTAGTGTTGGACACACTTTATGATATACTGAACATTTGATGTACTGACACAGTGGATATTTTAGTGTACATAAAGTTATTGCTTGGAAAATATTATAGAGGAATAACTCAGAATATAACACAGTAGCATCACATTCTGAAAATCTCATCCTTTGTTCTTATCCGGTTACTCCTTTCTTTTGTCAGGTAGCAGTGATCATCTTCCAACCATGAAGACACCTGTTAAACAGACTGGTTCATGATCTCAGTTTTGGAATTATGAACACAGTCCCTAGACATGTGACCTCATCAGCATACCTGCTTAACCTGATAAACCTCAGTCTCATTATGTAATCATTAACCCTCAAGGACTACTATACTAAATAATACACAAACATAATTGTAATAATTATTATAAAGCAAATACTTTGGACTAATGAAAAGCATTATATAACTACAATATTTGTATTGTTTTCAATGGTTAATTTTAATTAATTATTTAAAGATTTACATTCCTGTTCATTTTCAGTCATTGCTGTTACTGTTAATGTAACTGTCATTTTATTAAAAACACTACTATTGTAATGACTGGAAAGCACAGACTGGACACGTGCATGAGATGATATTTTTAAAAAGATAATTAACAGAACAGAAATAATAATACCAATGACTGAGGAAGCAACACCTAACCAAAGATATCAGATACACACAGCTACTAGATCAACTAAAGACACCATGACACGATAATGTAACGTGGCTCGCGCCACGGAGCGAGGAGACGGACACAAACGCTGAGGAGAGCGAGATTTATTAAGGGAAATTCCATAGGTAGAGTCGAAGTGACAGGCATGGGTCATAACGGGTAGGCAGTCCAGACACGAAATACGGACAGACATAGCGAACACAACAAGGAAGACTCACGGAACAGCAGCACTAGGGCGAACAGGCAAAACACAGAGAAAACAAAAAGACCAATAACTAGACCTGGGAGACACAGGGACTAATATACACAGGACTAAACTAGGGACAGGTGATGACAATGACACAGGGGCGTGGTAACAAACAAGGAATCCATCAAAACCAACGAGCAGGGCGGGACAAACAGGCAAGGAACACAGACACGAGGGAACCCAGAGTGACAGCTACGATAGGGGGCGTAGCCCTACGTGACAGATAATCACAAGGCGAGGACACAAAGTACAGGAATGTGACAGACAGAAAGAAAACAAAGGAAACTGAAAACAAAGGCGGAACTAAACACACCAATACGGGTGGAAGGTGGAACTATACGTGAAACTATCAACATTTTGTTTTTTAGATTTTTACATGTTTAGATTTCTATAAGGATTAAGGATAATTATATGTATATGATTTTATATATGTATATATGTTACAATTATTTCCCTTATTATTTAAATTACCCCTTATTATTCATATTTAATTAACTGTTTTTACATAACAGTATTTAAGGCAGATTTCAGTTTCTTGCCTTCATCTTCCTCTGGCTTCATAAACAGGCACAATTGTAGCATCATGTGACCTGTGTGGCACGTGTGTGGGGCAGAGAGTGTGTGTGTGTGTGTGTGTAGGGGGACAGTGTGTGTGGGACATGTGTGTGGGGTAGAGAGTGTGTATGTGGGGAGGGGGGCAGTGTGTGTGGGACATGTGTGTGGAGTAGAGAGTTTGTGTGGGGGCAGAGAGTGTGTGTGTGTGTGGGGAGGGGAGGACAGTGTGTGTGGGATGTGTGTAAGGTAGATAATGTGTTGTGGCAGAGTGAGTGTGTGTGTGGGGGGCAGTGTGTGTTGACAAAAGTAGTAGTGGAAATGTACATTTATTTTTTCATAAGCTTTCTATTTGTACTGAAGGCAGAGGTGTACTGCTCTGGTGATGGCGTTGAATTTGATGCCTCTAATTATGGAACACTGACCAGATGTAGAATATTGAGGTAGTCACTTCAGTTTCAGTTTCTTGCCTTCATCTTCCTCTGATTATGGATTGCTGAGGTAGAATATTGAGGTAGTCACTTCCTTCTCCACATTATGGGTTAATGTTCTGCTCATGCTGACAATCTTTTTGGAATAGGAAAGGACACTGTTCATTGCTGAGAATTACAGTACACATTTCCTAGACATGCCAGTCATTTTGATGCCAGACAAATCACATAACACTGGTGCACGAGGAGGCGAGACTTATTGGCAGATTTATAGATGCAGGTTCTGTTTTAAAAATAGCACCTTCAATTGTTTAAAAACATGGCTCTAAAAATAACATTGCTAAGATGAACAATTTTGAGCTTCACATATTTTAAACCATGGCTGACATGGACAATATTCAAATATAATTAACATCAAGGGCTTTTATATAATGCTGTATGAATCATTTATTTTATCACCATTTCTTATCATTTATTTTTCATTATCATTTTATAACTTATTTTAAATAAATTACAATTTTTGGTCTAGTCTGTCCAGTGTTAGCACAGGCAGGTTAAATGGGTGCTCTGTCTGTGGTGGAATGAAGCTGCTGTGGTCCCGTGGTCAGTGCTCCTGTTTGGCCTGTGATCCCATGGTCAGTGCTCCTGTTTGGTCTGTAGTCCCGTGGTCAGTGCTCCTGTTTGGTCTGTGATCCCATGGTCAGTGCTCCTGTTTGGTCTGTAGTCCCATGGTCAGTGCTCCTGTTTGGTCTGTAGTCCCATGGTCAGTGCTCCTGTTTAGCATGTGATCCCGTGGTCAGTGCTCCTGTTTGGTCTGTGGTCCCGTGGTCAGTGCTCCTGTTTGGTCTGTGGTCTCGTGGTCAGTGCTCCTGTTTGGTCTGTAGTCCCATGGTCAGTGCTCCTGTTTGGTCTGTGGTCTCGTGGTCAGTGCTCCTGTTTGGTCTGTGGTCCTGTGGTCAGTGCTCCTGTTTGGTCTGTGGTCTCGTGGTCAGTGCTCCTTTTTGGCCTGTGGTCCCGTCGTCAGTGCTCCTGTTTGGTCTGTAGTCCCATGGTCAGTGCTCCTGTTTGGTCTGTGGTCCCGTGGTCAGTGCTCCTGTTTGGTCTGTGATCCTGTTGGGCCTGCGTTTGAGTCCTGGGTAGCGTGGCTGCCTACAGCTACAGTCACATGATGACTACAATAGTTCACATGACAGACGCAGCTGCTGAGCCTGTTTCTGAGAAGCAGCTGCCCAGACTGGTGCGAGGGACGCCTGGACATGCAGGATCGTGCCACGACTCACACTCGGATTTCATCGTTCCGATGTTAAAGCAGACAAGATGCTGTCCAGAAACGTGCTCTGGGAAAGGTAAAGGGAAATATATTTGTGTTTTTATAAAAGTAGCAGCATTTTCTGGGTATTTAAGCAGCGTTCTTTAAGTATCAACAGGAAACAGACGAAGTCAGACAAAACCAAAGATACTTTTTCTTCTTCTACCAAACATGTACACATTTCTCTGTACTCTGTTAAATGTACATTTATTTTTTCTTTCATTGGAAACTTGTAAAGGTAATTTTACACGATGTGTTGTTCGTTTAGAGAATCATAGCAGTTGCTTAACCTGATTAGCAGGAGGAATTTGTATAACAGGTTTTTGTTAAGTCACTCACTCTCTCTCTCACACACACACACACACACACACATTGATGCCTTAAAAGCCCCTTTGATGATTAAGAGAAGATGTAATAACGTTGAGATGTAATAATGTTGAGATGTAATAACGTTGAAACATATTTCACTGTGGTGAGTAATGAAGCCTTCTGAAAGACTCCCTTTTGTTCATGTTACAGCCCAGTGGAGCAGCAGACGTCTGACCCTCCAAAACCCCACTGTGGAGCTGTAACAGTTGCCTGGTCTGTGGAACATCCTTCACATTTCAAAGATGGATGCGCCTCATCTGATCACAGGTAAGACCACCAGAAGCCCCTGAGACACCAGCAGTGTTTACCAAGTTACTGACGAATAGTCTCATCTGGCTCCGCCTCGATCTGTCTATCACATCTGGCTCCGCCTCCATCTGTCTATCACATCTGGCTCCGCCTCCATCTGTCTATCACATCTGGCTCCGCCTCCATCTGTCTATCACATCTGGCTCCGCTTCCCTCCTATCTGTCAAATCTTTGTTTTCTAATTCCATGTGCTTCTGTTTACTTCCTGGTCTTCCCTTCCTAGTGTTCTATAACCCCGCCCCTTCTAGTTGCTCTCAGTGTTCCATGTGTAGTGTCTGTTATTTAGGCCCTCTGTCTCCTATGTTTGAGTGCTGGTCTTTGATCTTTGTAACTTTTCAGGTTAGTGTTGTAGAAATTCTTGTTGAGAATACCTAAGCCTGTCATTTTTGTTAATCATGTTTCCATCTTTGATTTTCCTGCCTTTGTGACCCTGGACTATTTAAAGGACGATGACTCTGGATTTGCCACAATTAAATTTCACTTTTTTTCTGCATCACTCTGTGAATGTGGTGTTACACATATAAAACAAATGCTATGTCACGAGTAATGTCTGTGTTGTATACATCACAGGGGTAATGTCTGTGTTATATAAATCATAGAGGTAATGTCTGTGTTATATAAATCACAGGGGTAATGTCTGTGTTATATACATCACAGGGGTAATGTCTGTGTTATATAAATCATAGGGGTAATGTCTGTGTTATATACATCACAGGGGTAATGTCTGTGTTATATACATCACAGGGGTAATGTCTGTGTTATATAAATCATAGGGGTAATGTCTGTGTTATATACATCACAGGGGTAATGTCTGTGTTATATACATCACAGGGGTAATGTCTGTGTTATATACATCACAGGGGTAATGTCTGTGTTATATAAATCATAGAGGTAATGTCTGTGTTATATACATCACAGGGGTAATGTCTGTGGTGCATACATCACAGGGGTAATGTCTGTGTTGTAGTCAGATCTCCAACACAAGATCAGAGCCACCTGTCCACATCTGTGGATCCGTGATGAGTGTATCTGACTGTACCAACGTTCGGCGATGGTCCAGGACTCTTCCACCAGTGTTCAGAGTTCAAGATCGCTTACTTAAAGACAGGTAATCTCTGAAAGTTAAACTATTACAGAGAGAAAGCAACAATATTCTTATTAAACAGTGTTGACTGGTCATTACAAAAGAGATGCATTTGGAACACTGTCACATGACATTATGCTTAATATTCTAGAAGAAATACATCTTCCTAAAGTGTTTGTGGAAATAGTGAAAGATGTATATACCGGGTCCTTCCTACAGGTTATTTGTGATAAAGTTATTACCAAACCTATACATTTGGGAATAGGAATTAAAACTGGATGTCCCTGGAGCGCTGTGAATTTTATCCTTGCCATTAATCACTGGATTAAGTGGCTATGCATGTATGCACCATCTCATGTGCTCTCCCCTAATCCTGTGCAGGGCTATGCTGATGTTGTACTGGTGTTGTCATCAAGAACATGCTTTCATGTACTGATGTATTCTTAAGATGGTCTGGTCTAGAGGTAAAGCAGATTAAATGTGCTGTTTTCTACGAGAGGAGAAGTGGAGGAAATCGTTGGTTCAGATCTAAGACAGACAAGCCGCCAACGTTTACATTTCTTGATCAGCCAGTTAGTGTATAGTAGACATGAGACCTACAGCTATCTGGGTCACAAATGTAATATAGCAGGAGAGTGGAGTCAGCAGGTGGAACAAATGAGAACCCAGTTCAATTCTAGACTAGAGATGATTGATACGTGTCCACTTCCAATTGTGATGAAGCTAGAAGCAATAAGAGAAATTGTAGTGGCAAAAATTCAACATCTATTTGCTAATGTTCATTTACCACAACATGTTCTCCAAGAAATGGACAACAAGATTGTGCAGGTTGTAAGAAAATGGCTTAATCTAAACACACGGTCAACCAGGTGCTTTATATTCCAAAGCCGAAAACATGGAGGCTTGGGTGTTCCTAACTGCTCTTGGTTATACAATGCAACCCGACAAGCTCATCTTATTAATATGTTGAATAATGATGATAAATTGGTGCGGGAAATGGCAAGAGCCTCGCTATTCCTAGACTTTAGACGACGTAAAATCCCACTAGCCTTGCCTGGTGAAGATAATTTCTTAGGATTTAGAAGAAAAGGTAATGGGAAACTAGATGTGCAAGCTCAGGGATTTGGTGTTTCATCTGACTGGCCAGATCTAAATGACTTATGTAGGAGAACAAATACAGAATTAAAATGGACAACACTAGAACAGGAATCTGTAAAAGTTTCAGAAATAATAGTGAAAGATACGTCAGTGATTGTTGAGGCTTGTGTTAATGTTAACGAAACATCCCACCAGCTGCAGAGTAAAACATCAAGAAAAATACTGCTGGAAGTTCAACGTGTAGAGCAACAACAATACTGGTCCAGTCTGAAGCTTCAGGGGAAGCTGGCTCAGCTGGCATCTGCTGATCATTCAGTATCACACTCAATATTCAGAAATGCTGAAATCAGTGAGGAGGTTTTGATATTTGGCGTGAAAGCGCGCTTACAGATTCTACCAACTAAATATAACCTCTCACTCTGGTATCCATCTATCCATTCACCTTTCTGTTTGCTTCATGGCTCCACCCAGCAGTTGGAGTCTGTGGCCCACATTCTGAATGGCTGTAGCTCTTTTAAAGGTCTGTACATTGCACGTCATGATAGACTAGTCGACTTGATATCAGCTCAACTTCCATACGCAAAGAATGATTCCATTTATAAACACTCTACAGTTAGACCTGAGTGGTTTAATGTAACATCTGAAATCTTTCAAGGAGTTGCTAATACACCAGATATCATTTGCATTTCTCAGAGTCAGAAGCGGGTTATAATATACGAAATATCATGTGCATTTGATTTGTATATGGAGGAATCTTATACGTCAAAAATTTTAAAGTACCAAACATTAGTGAATACTATTGAAGGCTTAGGATTTAAATGCCAACTGATAGTCCTGGTGTTGGGAAGTCTTGGTCATGTACATAAACTTGCAGTACGTGGTCTTAGACTTGGGGGAGTTAGCAGAACAAAAGCCAAACAGGTGGTGAGATGTTGCTCAATCTCAGCAATTATCGGGAGTCTGCATATTTGGAAAAGGCGCTGTTTTCTTTATCCTTGAAATCACACTTGAGAAATGAACTGTATACCATGCTGGATGTTTTTTAGCAATATTTTGTTTCCTGATGATGTTATTTACTGTATATGGAATCAAATAAAGTATAATATGTGTTGTAGTCAGATCTCCAACACAAGATCAGAGCCACCTGTCCACATCTGTGGATCCGTGATGAGTGTATCTGACTGTACCAACGTTCGGCGATGGTCCAGGACTCTTCCACCAGTGTTCAGAGTTCAAGATCGCTTACTTAAAGACAGGTAATCTCTGAAAGTTAAACTATTACAGAGAGAAAGCAACAATATTCTTATTAAACAGTGTTGACTGGTCATTACAAAAGAGAAAAGTTGTAATGGAAAGAATGGCTTTTCATATTTAAAGAAAATCAAATATGAGTGTAAAAGTGGATTGTACTCTATAACATTGGGTGCGTATGGGTTAAGGGTGTAAAGGTTAAGGGTGTATGGGTTAAGGGTGTAAAGGTTAAGGGTGTATGGGTTAAGGGTATATGAGGTAAAGCTTTATGGGTTAAGGGTGTATGGGTTAATGGTGTATGGGTTAATGGTGTGTTGTTTACGGGTGTATGGGTTAGGGGTGTGTTGGTTATGGGTGTATGCGTTAAGGGTATGGCGTTAAGGGTGTGTAGTTTAAGGGTGTATGGGTTAAGGGTGTGTTGATTAAGGGTGTAGGGGTTAAGGGTGTGTTGTTTTAGGGTTATATGGGTTAAGGGTGTATGGATTAAAGGTGTGTGGGTTAAGGGTGTGTTGTTTTAGGGTTATATGGGTTAAGGGTGTATGAGTTGAGAGTGAGGGGGTTAAGGGTGTGTGGGTTAAGGATTATGGGTTAAGGGTGTAGGGGTTAAGGATGTGTGGGTTAGGGGGGTAGGGGTTAAGGGTGTAGGGTTTCGTTTTCTTATGTTGAGCTTCCTAAAATTTCTTAAAAAAATAAAAAAATGTAAAAGGTGATGATTACTATATTATCCATTATATTCTCATATTTCACATTTTGCAATTTTTTTTGCAGTTTTTATTAGTGAAAAGAAACATTTTGAAAGTCAAAATATTAATTTAAGATTATGAATATAATTTAAAGAAAATAGTCATTCGTAATTATGTATTTTTCCTTCACCATATCTCAGGGATTACGTTGAACCACCTACCAATGCACTCAAGCAATTCAAATTAAAATTGATACAGAAGTTTCAGTGTCTGAATGAGGTAATAACAAACCACGGAAACTCAACACTTCTGAGTGAGATCTACACAGAGCTCTACATCACAGAGGGAGATGGTGGAGAGATCAGTAATGAACATGAGGTGAGACAGATTGAGACAGCATCCAGGAGACCAGCAACTGAAGACACACCGATCAAATGTAACAACATCTTTAAGGAGGTACCTGAACAAGACAGGCCCATCAGAACTGTGCTGACAATGGGAGTCGCTGGCATTGGAAAAACTGTGTCTGTGCAGAAGTTCATTCTGGACTGGGCTGAAGGGAAAGCCAATCAGGACATCCAGCTTGTTCTTCCACTTCCTTTCAGGGAGCTGAATCTGATGAAGGACCGAACCCTCAGTCTGATGGATCTCCTTCATGTTTGTTTTAATGAGATTAAAGAACTGGACATCCTCAGCTTACACAAAGCTCTCTTCATTTGTGATGGCTTGGATGAGTGTCATTTTCCTCTTGATTTCCAGAGCAGTGTGAGTTTGTGTGATGTTACGGAGTCGTCTTCAGTGGATGTGTTGGTGACAAACCTCATTAAGGGGAATCTACTTCCATCTGCTCTCGTCTGGATCACCTCCAGACCAGCAGCAGCTGATCAGATCCCCTCTGAGTGTGTTGATCGGGTGACAGAGGTACGAGGGTTCAGTGACCCACAGAAGGAAGAGTACTTCAGGAAGAGAATCAGTGATCAGGCCTTGGCCAGTAGAATCATCTCACACCTGAAGTCATCGAGAAGCCTCTACATCATGTGTCACATACCAGTCTTCTGCTGGATTTCAGCCACTGTTCTAGAGAAAATGGAGATGTGTACAGAGAGTCAGGGAATTCCCCAAACTCTGACACAAATGCATACACACTTCCTCATAATTCAGATAAACACTTTAAGAAAAAAATACACAATATACCAGCAGGAAGACAATGAATTACTTCTTAAACTGGGTCGACTGGCTTTTCAGCAGCTGATGAAAGGCAACCTGGTCTTCTATGAGGAAGACCTGAGAGAGTGTGGCATCAATGTCAAGGAGGCATCAGTGTGCTCAGGAGTGTGCACTCAGATCTTCAGAGAGGAGTCTGGGCTGCTCCAGAGAGTGTACAGCTTTGTTCATCTGAGTATTCAGGAGCATCTTGCAGCTGTATATGTGCACCTGAACTTCATCAACAACAACACCAATGTTCTTAAGCGGAGTCGGTTACCTAAATGTCGAATGAAAAAAGTTATTATCTCAGAGTTACACAAGACTGCTGTGGATCAGGCCTTGCAGTGCAAGAATGAACATCTAGATCTTTTCCTCCGCTTTCTTCTGGGTCTCTCCATGGAATGCAGTCAGTCTCTCTTACAAGACCTTGTGACACAGACAGGAACTACGGCACACAGCAAAGAGGAGACAGTTCAGTACATCAAGAAGAAGATCAGGGAGAATCTGTCTCCTGAGAAATCCATCAGTCTCCTTCACTGTCTGAATGAACTGGATGACCACTCTCTAGTGGAAGAAATCCAGCATTTCCTGCAAACTGACGATCTGAATGAAAGAGAACTTTCCCCATCACAGTGGTCTGCTGTGGCGTTTGTGTTACTCACATCAGAGGAGAGTCTTGATGTTTTTAACCTACAGAAATACAGGAGATCAGATGAGGTTCTTCTGAAGATGATGCCTGTGGTTGCAGTATCCAAATCAGCACTGTAAGTGGCGCTGGACCACAACACTGACATGACGCTAGTGACAGAAAGATGAGAGTAACAAGTAAAGCGCTGCTTTAGCAAGGAGCTTCTCAGAACTCAGCTTTTTTTTTAAAGCCCTCTGCTGTCAGCTGTCATAAATAAATTTACATCATGTTTGAAGCCATAGCTTAGTCACTGTCACGTGACAGTGTTTTGATAATGAATGATATGTAATGACATTTTCTAATTGAAAATACACAGCATGTCATGACAACGGACTCTGTATATGACTCAATCAGTACTGATTTACAATTACATTTACATTTATGGCATTTAGCAGACGCTCTTATCCAGAGCGACTTACTGATGATGTGAAATAGTGAGACTAGATGAAAAGACTTTGAAAACATTCCATGCATATCTGCCATAGGTGTGACTGCTAGTAAAGCTTCACATTTAGAGGAAGCACTTGTGAATAAGTGAAAACACGGCCATCAGGGTTAGTGCTGACTCACTTGTTGTAGAGAGGTGTTCATGTGAATACAACCCTCATGTTCCAGATACAGTAGACGCTACAAAGCATTGTTATGTTTTCCAGCCTGATGATGTGACTCATCATCAGTAATAGGTGACATCATCATCAGTAATAGGTGACATCATAGTAATATGTGACTCATCATCAGTAATATGTGACATCATTATCAGTAATATGTGACTGTGGTATTCTAGTCACACTCATCTACAGAACATTCAGTTGTAATGTGCTGTGTCATTTAAAAAAAAATAATGATAGCATAACCATATCCAGCTAAAAATGAAAAGCAAGCTTTTCATTTTTTACAACTCTATAGAGGTGTTGCGTGAACCTGACATCAACTTTGGTTAAACCTGCATTATAGTATTAGTCTGTATAAATTGTAATGTACATTTAGGACAGTGGATTACATGAAGGGCTTATATATCATAACGTATCATATATTAAAATAACTCTATTAAGGACAGCACTAATAATGTAATTATGCTAAACCATGCTGATTGTCAAGATGTTCATATTCTGTAATTTCTTCATTTTCATTTGCACTTGGATGCTAAAACAACTTTAATTAGTGGTAAGATGACAGTTAGACTGACAAGCAATAAAATATCTTGTAATGGTGGTAGAGGCACAGTTTGGTGCACATTCATTTGTGTTTTCATTTTTTTTAGGCTTGCAAGTTGTAATCTAACGAAGACAAGCTGTGCGTGTCTGTCCTCAGTCCTCAGCTCAGACTCCCCCAGTTTGAGGGAACTGGATCTGAGTGGGAATAAACTGGGAGACTCGGGAGTGAGTCTGCTCTCTGCTGGACTAGAGAATGCTCACTGTAAACTGGAGACACTCAGGTAATGGTCATCTCTTCAATGGCCATAGTAATGGCCTAATAGTATTGGCTTAAAGTAATATTTTAGTTTAGTATTGTGTTGATTGTGGTCAGAATTTCATTTCAGCATGAAATAAAGTACAACTTTTCAAAATAAAATAATTTTCTGTAAAAAAAGCAACATGCATCTTTAGAATGTAATTAAGTAGCTAATTGATCATTTTTTATTTGTATCAGACCGATTAGTGGACAACTGTTTTCTATTATTACTACTTTGTATTATTGATTAATCTATTGTGCTAGATGACAGTAACTAGATTTCTGCTGCCACTGTAACTGATAAACTGTCATTGAGTGAAGCGTGTGTCATTGTGGGCTGTCCTGAGAGAGTGAAGTAGTGTGTGTCATTGTGGACTGTACTGAGAGAGTGAAGCATGTGTCATTGTGGACTGTACTTTGGGAGTGAAGCGTGTGTCATTGTTCTGTCTGCAGGTTGAAGTATTGTGATGTCACAGATGAAGGCTGTGCCACTTTGGCTTCAGCTCTGACATCAAACCCCTCCCACTTGAGGGAGTTGGATCTTTCTGGAAATAACCTAAGAGATTCTGGGCTGAGGCTGCTTTCTGGTGGACTGGAGAATCCTCAGTGTTCACTAAAGATACTAAGGTAAGGTCATCTGTATACCACTACAATCTGATTATTTTTAGCAGCATTGTTTTCTTAAACAACTATTAAACATTTCTTGTAAATTTAACATAAATGTAACTTCTTTGAGTCTCTTTGAAACTGAAGACTGAATTTAAATTTTGACATTAGTGACTTATGATCTGGAAAATTTAATAATAATTTAACCAATTACAATTTTTTCTTTGTTTTTATTTATTTTAGGCAAAATAAAATATATTGCCATACAAAAATAAAATAATAATTACAGCTGAAATCTAAATGTTAACAATTGTAACAACTCAGTTCCTGCTGAACAAAGGTGTTTATGCTGTGTGTCGTTCTGTCTGCAGGTTGTGTGATTGTGATATCACAGGTGAAGGCTGTGCTGCTCTGACATCAGCTTTGACATCAAATCCCTCCCACCTGAGGGAGCTGGATCTGACTTGGAATAGATTAAGAGATTCAGGAGTGAAGCTGCTCTCTGCTGGACTGGAGAATTCTCACTGTAAACTGGAGACACTGTGGTAAGATCACGTGACCTGGTGTTCAGTAAAGATATACAAATAAATTTAGATTGATTAATTGATTAAAATATATTCTCTTATAGTGAGAGTGGTTTTGGGTTTAACATATAAAGATGTAAATGGAAAGGCTCACACCAGAGAAAAATAAATACACAAGTGGATAAAAACAAGCGCAGACGATGGCCATAATGACAAACCAATAAACTGGAATAACTGCACAATAAAACAGTGCTGCTCCCATATCATATATTCTAATATTCTATAGTAAGGAGACGGAAACAGAAGCTCTAGGTTCAGTATTTACATTTACGGCATTTAGCAGACGCTCCTATCCAGAGCGACTTACAAAGTGCTTAGCATTCGATCACAGAATTCATCCTAGGAAATAGTACGGATAGGCCAGAATTCAAGATACCATTGAGTCAGACTACTACTAAACTACAGGAGTCAATGTCATTACCTAGTGTTTTGCAAGTTAGACATTTGCCAAGAAGCACAAATAACCATAGACAGACATACAATTTAAAGAACAACGGCAAGTGGTATCAGCAGAGTTAGTGCTCTGGTAAGAACTCAACATACAGGTGGGTCTTCAGTCTACGCTTGAAGATAGCAATAGACTCTGCAGTCCTAGCAGCTAATGGAAGATCGTTCCACCATCTTGGACATCAGGACAGAGAATAGTCTGGAGCTTTGTTTTCCATGAGACTTTAAGCATGGAGTTTCGAGTCGAGCCAAGCTTGAGGTTCTGAGTGTTCGCTGTATGGATCGGCTTTTGACCATGGACATCATGTAGGGAGGGGCCAGTCCATTTTAGGCTTTGTAAGCAAGCATTCAGTACATTCAGGGGGATGAGCAATCCTTTTACATGGCAGCAATATTGTAAAGTATCATCACTTTACAGTATCATTGCCATGTAAAACACTGAGTTTGTTGTAAAGTATTGGGTGCTCTGTAAATTACTGGATGTGCTGGGATCTCCTCTCTGTGCATGTGGATGTTTTTAAACTCTTCCTTTTCTTTAGCACAGGAGAGCTGTTGGCTGTCCATGCAGTCTTTTGGACCATTCATATATGCATACACGCACTGGATTAACTGTACTAATATTAAATCACCCAGTTTTGTATTACTTTTGCAGTGTTACTTTATATATTTATTACTCTTGCAAATCCTCTTTATTCGTTTATGATTGTAGTGGCAATCTAATTAGAAGTTGCTGCTCAAGAGATATCTGTGTACTGAACTGATCTTTGTGTTCTGGACTGATCTGTGTGTGTTGAACTGATCTGTGTCCTAGACTGAGAGAATGAAGAATGTCTCATTGTTTTCTGGGCAGGCTGAAGCAATGTGATGTCACAGAGGAAGGCTGTGCTGCTCTGACTTCAGCTCTGATATCAAACCCCTCCCACCTGAGAAAACTGAATCTGTCTGGGAATCATGTAGGAGACTCAGGAGTGAAGCTGCTTTCTTGTGGACTGAAGAATCCTCACTGTAAATTGGTGTTACTGTGGTAAGATCATTGGCCTGACCTGTTGTTCCGTAAGTCATTTTAGCGGACCAAAAACATTTCATGCATTTAATTGATCAGATTCCATTACCTAGATCTGGGGTTCTGTAAACCCAGCAAGGTGACATATTGCCACACTCCCTGCTGACCCTGCCTACACAGACCTAGAGAGACCATCTGCTGCTCATATCACATGACTACTCACTTCACCTGATGGCTCATCTAAGGAAAAGCAGGAAACAGATCAGCAGGACAAATTAGGTTCTGCTAAACTAAGCTGTGAGTGCTGCACTGAGAGGGTGAAGTTTGTCATTGTTCTCTCTGCAGGCTGAAGCATTGTTGTGTCACAGAGGAAGGCTGTGCTGCTCTGGCTTCAGCTCTGAGATCAAACCCCTCCCACTTGAGAGAGCTGGATCTGTCAAGGAACAGACTCGGAGACTCTGGAGTGAAGCTGCTCTCTTCTGTGTTGGAGGATCCTGATTGTAAAATAGAATCACTGAGGTAAAATCATCTCTAAAATTATCATATTTACACCAAATACACACAATCACTGCCCCCCTCAATAGTAATAGGGAAGAATGTATGTTTGCATATGTAATTACACTCACCTCCTGGTCATGGTTTAAGCTTAGACTGACGACCGTAGTGGGTGAATATTGAACATAATTAGCAGAGATGTGCTCAGAAAGTGAAGTGTGTCATTGTTCTGTCTGCAGGTTGTGTGATTGTGATGTCACAGATGACGGCTGTACTGCTCTAGCTTCAGCTCTGAGATCAAACTCCTCCCACCTGGGAGAACTGGACCTGTACTGGAATAAAGTAGGAGACCCAGAAAAGAAGCAGCTGTCTGAACTTAAGGATGGTTCCCGTTGCAAGCTACATTCACTCATGTAAGATATGACCATATTGGACTTTATTCATTAAGCATTTTATTTATTTATTTATTTGCTTCTTTTTTATCACCAAAAACATTTCCTTTTTGCATATTTTTCACCACTATATATCAAATTGTTTTGCTTCAAAGATACAGTGGTGATTGGATTTCATATCCTGTTGACTGAGTTTTAAATTCTGTTGTATAAATGAATTATTTGTACAAGTGAGATACAGGATAACTTGGATCTGGAATGTATCTGTATCCAGAAACTGAGGAAACAATAATGTGTAATCTTCTAACCACTTCCTGTTTAAAACATTGAGAGACAGAAATCCTAAACGAAGATCTATTTTGATTGTGAAATGAATTTGAATCAAAAGACCAAGTGCAGTCTTTCATTTCAAGTTATTTTTTTTCATTCTCAGGATTTAATAAATATGTAGTGAAGACTGCAGTGACAAGAGCTCATAAATAGTCTTGATGTCCAGGTAGCGATGTTATCTGGACAACCTGCCACTCTGAGATGGAATCTATGGATCAGTGAAGCTGTATGATATCCACACTGAAACTGAATCATATCCACACAGCAGTTGAATTGTATCCACACTGAAACTGAATCATATCCACACAGCAGTTGAATTGTATTCACACTGAAACTGAATCATATCCACACAGCAGTTGAATTGAATTCACACAGAAACTCCTGTTCTGTTAATCAAAGAACTTGGGTTATGGATCATTGAAGCTGTAGCATCCAGACAGAAGTGTAAAACGCAAGACTCAAGAGCTGTGTTTTCCTGATCATAGTGCAAACTCATTCATTGTTAGAGCATTTGTTAATGATATTCTGGATCACCAGATAAAGTCTTCCAAGTTATGAAAAGTTGTCATTTGTAAAACAATATCTAGAAAATCAGCATGTTGGAAAAGAGGTGAATTTAATGAGATAAAAATGTGTAATGTACAAACAATAAGAACTTGTACGTGGAGTCTGCTGTGTTTACAGCCTGGAGTGAGTTTGGATGTAGACGGCCTTCACAGCACCACTGCATCCAAAGGATGAATTTAATTTCGTGTTCTGATAGTCAACCACAAGAGGGCAGCAAAACACAGGATCTAACGTCATCTACGTGGTCACACGAGAAGCAGCAACGACGACAACACCAAACGTGTCCATGATTAAATGACCCTCCAACCCAAATCAAGCACAACTGTTTGTTATTCTGTAATATCTCTCATTGTTACTGAGTTACTGGTGGGATTTTATTATGACCATGTTAAACTAATCCAGTGTACAGACATTTTATAGAATGGAATGTTAAGATTTGATTTAGACTATTTTGTACAATTATTTCCTATATGTATTTTTCATGCTCTCTGCATGTTCCTCTGTGTGGATTTTGATGATTTTCCCCCTTATTTTACTTTTGCAAAAGGTCAAGGACATTTTTATTATATTCAAAAAAGGTGTGTCACCTCAGTAAAGTGTTGTCACGTTGAGGACCAAAGAAGGGCAAGAAGTGTACAAATATTTAAAGGTGTAAGTCACCTTAGTAAAGTGTACAAATCTTTAGCTTATCTGAGCCCTTTAAATATTCACTGGAGATTTAATCAATTTAACTACTTCACTGCTAGATTATCTTTGAATAACTAATTGGAATAACATATAGCCTACTGTGGGATTTAGGGTGCACAATAATTTTGTATGGTGTAAAGTGTTTCTGCTTTAAGTAAACAGATTGGCAAAAGTTAATTAGCAATAACTCAGAAGCACTGTGGACCAAGCCAGTGCAGCTGATGTGTAGTGGCACTTTAAACTTTTACTACTGACTCAAAAAACAAAAGCGAGTTTTATCCTAATAGCACTGGCTTTATGATAACAAGCCTGAAGTCATTCCATATGGTTTTGTAACGGGATTTATCAAGCCAACTTAAAATTCATTCACGCAGTGTCTTTGTAGGTCCCCCTTTTGAGTTTGTCTGTACACACACTACTTGGATGTGCTGTCCTCCATGTCCAGTTCCTCCATGTCCACCAGCTGTACCAAAGCTGTCTTCAGAGGATAGTTGACTCGGGCATTTACCTCTGACCACATTCTCTCAATCACATGGTTCTGTGCATATTTTAAAACAGCATAATTAGGCTTGTTCTCATCTGAAATACACTAGTTTACAAAAGAAAGTTAATTAAAAAAGTAAATATTTAAATATTGTTACCCTTGTAGAAGCTGTCTGAATGTAGGGCTGCCTCTGACAGTTGTATCTGTATTCTGCCAGCCTTTCCTGGATGAACAGTGCCAGGTAAAACTCCTTCCCACAGTCAACTCTGACCTGATCCCACAGTCCATGGATAAATTATGTGTATAGTCCTTCCATACATTTTTATCCACGTATCCAGTTCAACGTGGGAGACTCTCACCCTCACCCTCTGGCAGCTGGAGCTTATCACCCTGCCAGAGGGTGAGAGGTGGGTTACAGCCTGGACAGGTCGTCTCGCAAGGGCTAACAGTGGAATGAAATGGGCCACTCAATTAAATCTGCAAATTGTAGCATGTCTGGCTTCCATTAGCTTGTAGTCAGCTTTTTAGAAATATTAATGTAACCATTGCATATTTCACAAAAAACATTCATCATTAAAAATATAACAATGAAAAGCTGACCTCAGCAATACCTTCAGCGACCTCCACTTCAAGCTGGCTGTCTGAACACTCAGCACACCATCTCCGCACATTCCTCTCAGAAAAACCACGTCTTGTTCCAAAGTGGGTGCATAACATTGATGCGATATCCCTACAGCACTTGCCATTTATTCTGCTTTCTGCAATAAAATCTGCATATTCCTGCAAAGACATGTGTTCTTAGATCAAATCAAACGTACCGCCAATGTCTAGTGTGTGCCGCGAGGGTTCGATCATTACCGGGTCAAGATACAAAAAAAATAAAAACTCAACACAAAATGAGAAATCTGATTTCCACGCAGGATTTTTAAAATCCATTTTTTAAATTTTAGTCAGAAAACAAAAATCGGGAAATGGCTCGTTTTGCGTTTTATGTTTTCAATTTTGAAACGAAATACGGGAAACGAGCCCAAAAAACCGCACCCCGCGACCCCAGAATTTTTACCCGCGGCAGGATTTTCAAACAAGCCCAATTTGGCGTGAAAACCGCGAACCTGGCAACTCTGGACCCACGTGTCACGGTAGTTTCACTTTCACTTTTCCGCCCAGCAGGCCTGCGCATGCGTAGAGGAGAGGATCCACCGCAACTTGTGCGCCGCGGTCAAGCTATCCGCGCTTTAGCGATTCACGGTCAAGTCATCCGCGCTTTAAATTGAGGTTAGCCTTACACATGGTGCTGGCAGCTGTAGCTTGCTAATAATTCTCACCCTTATACTGGAAAATTCCGCCTAAACACATACCATCCACCCCTAATACCTTCATATCATAAAACATAAAGGCATTTCGCTTCATATTGTACTGTTTTTTTAACATTTTTAACACTGTGCTGAACATTATTTTAACTATTTTTACAGGAAACCAAACGGCCCGTCGGAAACCGAGTACTACAGTACTATATAGTACGTGAGAAGCAGTACGCGAGCAACCTAGTACGTCCGAAACCACAGTAGGCCTATGCATTAAACCAGTACGCGAAACGTACCCGGATGACGTACTGCATCGGCAGCCATTTTTAAGTATGTGATTGCAGCACACTGTCCTATCCCATGATTCAACTGGAGCAACTGTCCTATCCCATGATTCAACTGGAGCAACTGTCCTATCCCATGATTCAACTGGAGCAACTGTCCTATCCCATGATTCAACTGGAGCAGCGGAAGTGTTCGAAGTTAGAAAAATAAAATGGCGGAAAGCGGCGAGCCAGCAATTTACAAGTGTAAGTAGATACAAACACAAAATAAAACATTTAAAAAATATGATGATGTGCAAACCAAATGCCGTTACAAGTAGTGTCACTGCGAATGAAAAATACAATTTGTTAGATTACATATATATCGTTTTTATATTTTTTATTAACGTAGTTAGCGAGTCCAAGCTGAGGTAATCTTGTTAGCTCGCTAGTTAACACGTCAAGCTAATACCTATTAACTCGTATATCCGATAACGTGAAAAATGTGCGGTATTAATGTCGGTTTTGTTAGATTTATATGCATATGCGCATATCCGAATGGAGCTGTGGATTTCTGTATTTTTTTAGTGTTTATGACCATCAGCGAGTCCAAGCTGAGGTAATCTTAGCTCGCTGGTTGACCCGTCAAGCTAATACTAATTGTCGTACCGATTAACTCGCAACAAAATCTGAAGCGCATCCGTCAATTTTAGACCATTTTGCTCGCAATGATTTAAAGACATGACTGACTTAAGCTGGGCGTACACTGTACGATATTTTAAATCGTGTACTCAGCTCCAGCTCAAACTGTACGACTAAATCGCAGGGTTTAAAAGTTCACAGCTCACGATTCATATACTCACACTATACGACCCGACGCTCTCATGCGATCTCACGAGGAGCGATTTGAATTTCAAACATGTTTGATATTCTTGCGACGCTGCGATTTCTGATCGGGAGTTGGTCGTGAGGTGTGAATCGCTCCTCGTTTACCTGTGTAAACTATACGATGCACGACACGCGATTGAGCCGAAACTCGGCCCGATCGAAAAATAGTCGCACGAGTGAAAAATCGGCTGAAAATGGGCCAAAAATCGCACAGTGTACGCCCAGCTTAAAGCTGGGTGTATACTGTGTGATTTTTGGCCCATTTTCAGCCGATTTTTCACTCGTGCGACTGTTTTTTCGATCGGGCCAAGTTTCGGCTCAATCGCGTGTCGTGCATCGTATAGTTTACACAGGTAAACGAGGAGCGATTCACACCTCACGACCAACTCCCGATCGGCTGAAAATGGGCCAAAAATCGCACAGTGTACGCCCAGCTTAAAGCTGGGTGTATACTGTGTGATTTTTGGCCCATTTTCAGCCGATTTTTCACTCGTGCGACTGTTTTTTTCGATCGGGCCAAGTTTCGGCTCAATCGCGTGTCGTGCATCGTATAGTTTACACAGGTAAACGAGGAGCGATTCACACCTCACGACCAACTCCCGATCAGAAATCGCAGCGTCGCAAGAATATCAAACATGTTTGAAATTCAAATCGCTCCTCGTGAGAGTATCGCACTGTTGAAGCAGCTCCACGAGCCGACTCAGTCGTGCGATTTAGTCGTACAGTTTGAGCTGGAGCTGAGTACACGATTTAAAATATCGTACAGTGTACGCCCAGCTTTAATCTGGTTTACAAGTGGTTTGCAGGTCGAATTCCTTTGTTTATTTTCTTTTATTTTAAACCTTGGTTGTTTGTCATACTGATATAACGACGTTCGTGCATTCACCTCACCTTTTTAGTAATACTATTGAAAGGCTAACCTATTCTTACCATATTCTATACTATAAAAATATATCTAGCTTTGTGATTATTGATTTTTGTAACTTTGCTACACTGATACAGTAAACATCAATTTTAAAGCTAAAGTTTATTATTGCAGGGACCGATGAAGACACCAGGGACCTTATCCGGTGGAGGGTGGCCAATGCGCCCCTCTTCACCGATAAAAGAAATGCAGCAGTACGAGGTTTTGAGTAAGTAACTTTGGTTAAATTAATACATCTGCATTACAGGTCATGTATACTATTAATTACAAAAGGCTGTATGTAATAGAGATGTAGTATTAACAGTATTATATATATATAAAATTAAAATATTAACAGTTTTAAAAGACAGTGTCCATTATGTCCATTATCTTGCAGAGCCTTCGTCTTGGAGAAAAAACTGCCAAAGACAATCTCTCCACTTTATGTTAAAAAAAGTGGGAGAACCTGAAGCAAAAATATAAAGTAAGTCTCTTCCTGATAGTTTATCAGATTAAAATAATTCAGTGAAGGTTTAGTTATAATACAAGGTGTTGTCCCCCGTCCCCTCTTCCGTGTTTTTATTAATTTTGTAGGAACTGAAGTGCCCCCCCACTGGGGTGAGTACAGAGGGTGGTGTAGCAACAGCAGCATCCTGGAAATGGTATGCTGCCATGGATGAGGCAATAGGAGGGAGGCCATCAATTAGTCCACCCACCCTTATTGCCTCATCTGGCCAGGGTGCTGCTGTTGAGCCACTGCCCTCTGTAAAGGAACCCCTTGCCAAGAAGAGGCAGGGGAATTTAATGGACTATTTGAGGGAGTTGGAAGAGAGGGAAAATGAGAGGGAGAGAGAGGCTGAGGAGAGGGAGGAAAGAAGATGGAGAGAGGCTGAAGAGAGAAAGGAAAGAAGAGAGAGGGAAACAATAGCACGAGAGGAGAAGAGAGATGCAGAAGCTAGAATAAGAGAGGAAAGGAGGGATAGGGAGGCAAGAGAGAGAGAGGAAAGATTTTTAAATGTATTGGAGATTTTAGCTAAAAAATAAATTGTTGTATATCAGCTTTCAAGTCTTTTGGTGTTATTATATATTGTGAGAATGATGACAGTAATACATTTGCAACTAGAAATAGTTAGGTTGTAGATTTAATTTAAATATGTTTAGATTTTGTGTGTGCGTGCGCACGCTTACCCAAGTTTTATACTATAGGTAGGGCATAGTTTTCAAGCTTATGCATAAAGGATGTGTGTGACTAGATCTTTTTGTCCCAAACAACTTCATTAATTAAACAAGTTTTAGTCTTCTGATCAGTAGCCACACTGAGTAGAAATTCACATGTCATAGATCTTTTGAATGTATTGATGGAGCAAGCTTTCTGTTTAAACTTTAATGCTAAATGATATTCATAACCTAAAGGTAATACATCATTTATACCCAACAAGTCTGAGTACAATTTGGAATGATTTTAATTTGGCATCAGTAAGAAAAATGGAGAAATACACAACTTTTTACATTTCTACTAACATTTCTAAATATAATCATGCTCGTGCAGAGCTAAAATACGATGTTGTGGTGCTGAGACAGCTGCAGCCAGAATCTCTCGTGCATCTTCCCCTGATGTTTGTTCTGTGCCGACAGGCTCTGGTGGGTCAGTGTCATCAGCCTCTGGAACATCTGGGTCCATGATGTCGCCGTGAGCAATGCAGAGGTTGTGGAGCACAGCGCAGCATGCCACAACCTCGGGTGCAAACACAGGGCTCACCTCAAGGACTTTAAAGAAAATGGATCGCCAGCGGGTCTTTAGCATTCCAAATGTTCTTTCAATGATGTTCCTGGCCCGAGAGAGTCTGCTGTTAAAACGAGCCTGTACAGGGTTCTGCACAGGCTCTCGATAAGGGGTCAGGAGCTGGATTGGTGCACTGATGCACGGATGACCCCCATCCCCAAGGATGCACCTTCCTCTAGGTGGGTATAGGCCCTCTTTATATATAGGACTGTTCTTCAGCACCCGTGCGTCGTGTACAGACCCAGGGTAACCAACAAAAATGTCAATAAACCTTCCCTGATGGTCACAGATCGCTTGCAGCTGCACAGAATAAAAAAAGCTTCCTGTTCAGGTAGCACTGTGCACTGGCAGATGGGGGTTTTATTCGGATGTGGCACCCGTCGATGGCACCAACTGCCACTTTGAAAGACGCCTATCCAGCCAACTGGGCAAATCCTGCTCCTACCACCTCCAGTTCATCACCAGCAGGTAACATAATGACCCTCTTCAAAATGCCACTGACTGCCTTGCTCATTCTGTGCACGATGTCACACACAGAAGATCTTGGGATGGCAAACGCTCGGGAGACCACATGATATGATGCTGCGTGTGCCAGCCAGTAAAGGAACACCAACAGCTCGATGTCCCTGCTCCACCCATGATCAGTCTCCTGCCTCAGTGCATTACTGAGTGACGTGATGGTCTCACGGGCGAGTCTGAAATCTGCCCTGAGGTGTCCACCACCGAAATACAGCTGCAAGACGGGCACAGCTGTATTGAGGTGACAATACGTCAGGCTCCCATCCTGTAAATCAATGCACATAGTTTAATTAATTATTAATATAATAATACTTTATTTATTTGATCCAATTAGAATTTGGTTTTTTATTTACTGTAAAATAAATTAATTGAATAAATATTTTTGTGAAAGTGGTTTGACTATACATTATTTCATAATCATGAGCACAAAGAATGTTTTTTGCTCCGCGGTATTCAAACCAGATATTTACCACTACGCTCGAAGCTCCACTAATTCTAGCTCCACTAGGGCTAATCGCGGCGGCGGCGAACGTAAGTTGTTGACCGGGGGGGTGGGGCGGAGGCCTGCTTTATACCTCCGGACACGGACGAATTTCGTCCGTCCGTACCAAACGTAGCCTCCGTAGGGGGCCACTATACTTCTTTCCGGTTCCAACGTTGTTATGATTTTTAAAAATACATCCTCTAGAGGGCAGTATAGTCAAATTTCCGGCACCGGTCTTCAGAAAAATGGCGTCGGTAAACAAGTTGGTTTTGCTGTGTCTTATTAATAGAAAAAGACAAAAGCAGAAAAAAACACGGTCTATGCGGCATGTGCGACCATGTGAAAATCGCCACATCAATGGAGAATTTTTCTCATTAGTTTTGCCTATGCGGCAAAATATATATATATATATATTTTAATATATTATATTATATTTTTATTGTTATTTAGAGTTATTAGAGTGCTTCATTTTTAATCAGCACTAATGTGCAAATAGAAATATAACATAACATTAATTATAATATAACAAAACGGTAAACAAAACAGCGCAAAAACATACATTCAGGGGTCTTGAACAATTAACTGCAGCTAACATGTCTCAATATCTAACTATATGTTAGCATCAACTGCTGGATCTCTTTTACGAATTTTTTGGCATCTGCTGGTGGGAGGTCCTGGAGAAAAGTGTTCAAGTACGCTGTAAATGTGCTGAACATATTGCTTTGCTGGGTCTCATGCCGCAACTCCTTCAATGCAGTAATTTCCAGCAATGCAGTATCTACTGGATCCACCTCTGCATTTCGTCTCCTCTTCTTGGACGCTCCAGACCGGGGACTCTGATAAGGGGGTAGGCTGCCAACATCAGTAGTAGTTGTTGGTGGTGGCGGTGGGAGTGGTGGTGATGATGACCAAGACCCATGCTCTGTAGCTGATGAAACATCATCCTCCGTCTCCTCCATGTGTGCCTCTGCTCGCTCTTGACTCTAGAAGTGCAATATATAATTAACTCAACACTCAACACAAATGGTTTTCAGTTATGGACATAGTTTAAGAACACTGCATGATTTAAATAGTATAAAATGTGCATTAACACAATGCACTTCAAGACATGTGAATCACATCATCTCTAAATTTTTGCCAGGAACTGTTATGACAAAGATTGTGCATTCAACAGCAGAGGTAGCTAGTAAATAGTTAACTTTTACTCAGTTACATTTAGTTGAGTAACCTGTACTTCTTAGTAGTTTTAATGCTCCATACTTTTTATCTTTACTTAAGAAGTATTATTTTGAAGTAACAGTACTTGTGAGTAAACTGAAACTAAACTGAAAGTGAAGCAATATTAATGAGTAACTACAGTGGCATGTGTGTGTTTTATGGTTTTATGTCAAGTTGTGAGTAACTTTATCCTTGAGTAACTTCAGTATGAAGTAAGTTAGCCTAACTATAAACTCTAAATTTGAAGAATTGGGCTACTTTACCACCTAATTACAGCTCATCAACATTGATAATTTTACAAAGACACTTACATCGAAGTTTGTCGAGGTGTTTCGGTGTCGGATGTGCACCTTCAGCCACGCCAAACGGTGTAAAACGGTGTTCTGACCCCCCAGCTGCATCTCCACTCTTCTTTGCCATAGCATCTCGATGCGCTCTGACAAACCTATCCTGAGCCAGATTCCATTTGTTTTGGGCTGCCTTCACTGACAACCCAAGTGCACCAGCAATCTCCTCCCAGCTGTTTTTGCATTGCTGTTTATCGCGATGACCTGGCACCGTAGCATTATAGAGGTGAATGTAGCCTCTAACCAACTCGCAAAGTTTCTCTTCTAACTTGAGCGCCATTTTTAAAAGTCCAGTACTCTTCTTTATTGATTTTCCCGAATTGGTGTACTTCCGATGCTTCTGACTCTCTACTGCCCACTGATTTCCGGTTTATATTGCTCCGTTACTACGGATTCGTAAGCGCTCTGGCAACGGACCCACTGACGGATGAAACGACCCCCGGAACCGGACGAAAGGGTCCGTATCCGTAATTACCGTAGGGTGTGAATGGGCCTTTAAGCCTGCTTTATACCTCCGGACACGGACGAATTTCGTCCGTCCGTACCAAACGTAGCCTCCGTAGGGGGCCACTATACCTCTTTCCGGTTCCAACGTTGTTATAATAAAAAAAAAAAAACATCCTCTAGAGGGCAGTATAGTCAAATTTCCGGCACCGGCACACCAGCAATCTCCTCCCAGCTGTTTTTGCATCGCTGTTTATCGCGATGACCTGGCACCGTAGCAGAATGTAGCCTCTAACCAACTCGCAAAGTTTTTCTTCTAACTCGAGCACCATTTTTAAAAGTCCAGTACTCTTCTTCATTGATTTTCCCGAATTGGTGTACTCCCGATGCTTCTGACTCTCTACTGCCCCCTGATTTCCGGTTTATATTGCTCCGTTACTACGGATTCGTAAGCGCTCTGGCAACGGACCCACTGACGGATGAAACGACCCCCGGAACCGGACGAAAGGGTCCGTATCCGTAATTACCGTAGGGTGTGAATGGGCCTTTAAGCCTGCTTTATACCTCCGGACACGGACGAATTTCGTCCGTCCGTACCAAACGTAGCCTCCGTAGGGGGCCACTATACCTCTTTCCGGTTCCAACGTTGTTATAATTAAAAAAAAAAAACATCCTCTAGAGGGCAGTATAGTCAAATTTCCGGCACCGGCACACCAGCAATCTCCTCCCAGCTGTTTTTGCATCGCTGTTTATCGCGATGACCTGGCACCGTAGCAGAATGTAGCCTCTAACCAACTCGCAAAGTTTTTCTTCTAACTCGAGCACCATTTTTAAAAGTCCAGTACTCTTCTTCATTGATTTTCCCGAATTGGTGTACTCCCGATGCTTCTGACTCTCTACTGCCCACTGATTTCCGGTTTATATTGCTCCGTTACTACGGATTCGTAAGCGCTCTGGCAACGGACCCACTGACGGATGAAACGACCTCCGGAACCGGACGAAAGGGTCCGTATCCGTAATTACCGTAGGGTGTGAATGGGTGGCGAACGTAACACTTGTAACGGAGTGGTTTTTCAATAACACTGAAATAAATGCTCCGGTTTAAAATTAATTCTCCCGTCAAAATTAAAAAATATTTGTAACAATTTATTCTGGGTCCGGATGGGATGGCATTTGGGTCCGTTGGTTGCGGACCATGGAAATAGAAATTTGCAGAGTTAATCGGGAATGAGATTGGGTCCGGACAGGACTGCGTTTGGGTCCGGATCCGGACCGCGGTCCGCCTGTTAAGCCTGCTTTATACCTCCGGACACGGACGAATTTCGTCCGTCCGTACCAAACGTAGCCTCCGTAGGGGGCCACTATACATCTTTCCGGTTCCAACGTTGTTATGATTTTAAAAAATACATCCTCTAGACGGCAGTATAGTCAAATTTCCGGCACCGGCGCACCAGCAATCTCCTCCCAGCTGTTTTTGCATCGCTGTTTATCGCGATGACCTGGCACCGTAGCAGAATGTAGCCTCTAACCAACTCGCAAAGTTTTTCTTCTAACTCGAGCACCATTTTTAAAAGTCCAGTACTCTTCTTCATTGATTTTCCCGAATTGGTGTACTCCCGATGCTTCTGACTCTCTACTGCCCCCTGATTTCCGGTTTATATTGCTCCGTTACTACGGATTCGTAAGCGCTCTGGCAACGGACCCAGTGACGGATGAAACGACCTCCGGAACCGGACGAAAGGGTCCGTATCCGTAATTACCGTAGGGTGTGAATGGGCCTTTAGTGACCTCTGGTCTAGAATTATAACTCGAAGCTGTATTTTTAATCATCTTATTATTAAGATGTCATTGATTTGTGCTGTCCAATCAGTAATATAGCACAAATATGTATGTAGTAAGTGCCGTCTACGATTGCTAAAGACGATAGCGGTACTTACATTTCTCCTGAGGTAAATGATCAAATTCCTGAGGAATCTTCTCCGGGCTACTACTCGACGCCGTCTTGCAGAGAATACCATCGCTCTTGACGAAGTAAATGTAAAATGAAATGTAAATGAAGAAAATGTAAATGTAAATGAAGAAAATGTAAATGTAAATGAAGCAAATGTAAATGAAGCAAATCGAATGTAAATCGCGAACAGACCATAAACTAGAAAACTGTCAAATGGGGCTTTTAATTTTAGTAGCGTAACATCATAGGTCATGTGACATAGGTAAGATGGCGGACGTAGTATGTCCGAAGTTGGATGCATACTGACCAATCGCGTACTTAAATAACGTACTGCTTTGACGGTTGGGAAGAACGTACTGCACCGAAATCTAGAACGTACTGCTTAAGTACGCGATTTCGGACGCAAGTAAAGTTTTACCGACCTCTCTCCTGCAGTAATCTCAGCCAACTGAGGAGAGGGTGGCAGACAGGGTTGCCAGGTCCTACAAAAATATCCCGCACAAACTCCCGTGGTAGCCCAACTCAAAAGTAGCCCAAAAAACCGTGACCCCAGAATTTTTACCCGCGGCTGGACAAGCCCAATTTGGCGTGAAAAGCACGAAACTGGCAACTATGGTGACAGATGCGGCCGATACAGCAGTAGCTCCGCCCACAAGGGGGAACGGAGAAAAATAAAATACAATGAAATAATAATTATAAAAATTTAAAAATATATGTATTTACCACATTTTCTGCCCAACACAACCCAAGATAATTCCCAACACATAAATATGAAGATTTTGTGTGAAAAATGAATAAAATCCATTACACACACTCGGGTCGAAGTCGCACTTAATTCACCTACAAAAAGACTTCAGACTTGACTTGAAACTCATTCCCAATAGCCGGGTTTCCATCCAAACCTTTCGAAAAAATAATGCGCAATTTCCAAGTTTCGGCAGAAAAAAATGCGAATTAAGCCTTGTTTCCATTCATTACAGTTATGCGAATAAACTTTAGATCACGTGAGAGGACGCCAAACAATAGTCGTTTTACGTCCATCTGGCAGTTACGCATTTTTGCACGATGAGGTTTTGAAACATTTTTTTCTTTTTCTTTTCTATACATGGAGAATTAAATTAAATTTTTGCTCTCTCCAGAACTGTTTTTGTATGCATTTGCCATCTTTACATCGCGATCATGTACAGAACCACATGACTTGAGGCATGATACGTCATCGTTTATGCGAAAAACCCTTTTCCATCCAGTTTTTCCGAATCTTGGCAATGCGATAGTCTAACTTTTCCACCTCCGCCTAGCGTAAAAATCTTTTTGCGATATTTGGGGCTTTTTTCGAATTTTGGTCTTTTTCCATCCAGCTTTTTTCATGTGCATTTTCAAAATGCGCAAAAACTCGGTGGATGGAAAACCCTCTAATGACTCGATGTCCACAGTTATGTTGTGCTGTTGTTGTTGTGTTGTGTTCATCCCCCAGTTGACTGCTGGTTATTGTTTCCTTAATTTGGACCATGTCACAGGTTTTGTGTTGTGCGCCTTTTCTATTAAATTCCTCCTTTTTCCCTGTGACTGGCGTGATCACTTCCTTTTCATTTTTCTCTCCTTGCCTGTCACAGATGCATTCTATACGGTTTGAACACACAAAATTACTCCATTGTTAGTGATTTTTAAATTGTTCTCAGATGCGATTTTTTTGTTGCTAAAATAAAGTTTAAATGTCATTCTAAGACATTTTTGGGCTTACATTTTTATAAATTTCCCAATGGTATTTGTCACGGTACGGCGGGCCTCCTGTTGGTCGCCCCCATCCACAGCGGCAGTTGTCTTGTTTCGTTGTGTTCGTTCCTCAGGGGGCGGGGCCTATGATTTGCCTCACCTGAGGGTCGTTTGTTTGTCTATATATGTCTTGTCTTTGTACCAGTTGACTGCTGGTCATTGTATCCTTGATTTTGGTTTGCTCACTTTATTCATTAAAACCTCCTTTTCCCTGAGACTTGGCATAATTGCTTCCATTTTATTTCGGTACTCCCTGCCCGTCACAGTATTGGTGATTAGAGACAGAGAAAATATGCAATATGCGGAAGTGGACGATAATGGGGGACAGCCAACAATACCAGGGTAATATTTAACACCAGGGTAGTATTTAATACCAGGGTAATATTTAATACCAGGGTAGTATTTAATACCAGGGTAATATTTAAAACCAGGATAATATTTAAAACCAGGATAATCTTGAAAACCATGGTAGTATTTAATACCAGGGTAATATTTCAAACCAGGATAATATTTAAAACCAGGGTAGTATTTAATACCAGGGTGATATTTAATAACAGGGTAGTATTTAATACCTGTCACGTTGAGGTCCCCGGCCCCTCCCTTTTGGGCGTGTTTTTACGTTGTCCACGTGTATCGTCTGCGTCTGTGGATCTTTCGTGGTTGTGGTTATGTCTTGTGACAATCTGTCTCACCTGTGACTTGTCTCATAATCACGTGGGGCTAATGTGGTTTGTCTATTTAATGTGCGCTCGCGCAGTGTCCTGTGCTCGTCGTTGTCTACAGTCTACATGTTGCCGTGTCCGTTTATATGTTCCACGTGTGTTATTGCGCAATATTAGTCAAAATAAAAGTAACGTCTGTCCAAAGCCAGGGATTCTGTGTCTCATCCTTCGCTTCACCCCGATCGTCACAGAACGACGAGCCTACAAGAGACACCCGGAGATGCCAGGCTACAAGACTCGGCCGAAACAGAGTCAGTGCCCCAGTAACGCCGAGACGCCGCGCCTACACCCGAGCAGCTGGAGTCGGACCGGGTGTGTGCGTTTATGCTGTGCATGGTTCGAGCGACCGAAGATCCTGCGGTAAAGGAGGAGCTCTACCAGGGGGTGGTGCGGATGTGGAGGAAGCGAAACCCCTCTCCTTTCCGCGCCCTCTCGCCTCTGAGGGTGGGCGCCTGCCTGATCGGCGCTGCCGCGTCAACCCCGGAGGAGGAGTTCGGAGAGGGGGAGTCCGAGGAGGAAGAGGATTGCCTCCCTCCGTCTGTGGATCCCTCTCCTAACGTGGACCACGGCGGGGAGTAGGAGGGGGACCCAGCTCCCTCGGTCTGTTACGCCCCCACCGTGGATTATGGAGAGGGCGAGGAGGAAGAAGACTACCCTCCCTCGGTAGGCTCTGTCTCCACGGAGGACCACGGTGAGGGCGAAGAGGACTATTCCCCCTCCTTGTACTCCGCCCCCACCGTCTACTACGGAGAGGGTGAAGAGGACTATCCTCCGTCCGTGTGCTCGGATGTGTTTGAGGGCACGGACAGCGAGCTATACACGGAGGAGGAGGGCTCCTACACGGAGGATGAAGAGGAGAGCCTTCCCTCCTCCTTGGGAACTGTGAAGGGGCGGAGGACTCCTGGGGAGAACGCGTCCTCCAGACCCTCCGAGGCAAGCACCATGGACTATTCCCAGGGTGAGAGCCCGGCAGAGTCCATGGAAGGGAGCCTGGAGGGTGAGGAGGAACAGATGGAGACCGACAGGGGACTCCAATGCGACCCACCAGGCGCATCCGCCAGCTGCGCTGCACCAGGCGCGTCCACCAGCCGCGCTGCACCAGGCGGAGGGTTCGCAGCGAAGGCAGGAGGGGGACCGCCCACCACTGCACCAGCAGCTCCCGACCTCTCTCCCCTACTCGCTCTCCTCCTGGCACGAAGCCTGGGGCCCGTTACGTGTTTGTCTGTTCCTGTGTTCGTCTGTTCCTGTGTTCGTATGTCTTCCCATATGTGTGCATAACCCATTTTTCCCTTTCGTGCCGCTGTGTTAGTGTACCAGTCTGTGTCTTTGTGTCCGTTCCATTAAATTAGGGGTGGGCGATATGGGAAAAAAATAGTATCACGATTTTTTTCATAAAATCACGATTTCGATTTTTTATCACGATCTTCCATCCAAAAAAAAAACAAAAAAAAAATGGGGCTACAAAGCTTTCTTTTTAAGCAGATTTAAATGAATGATATTGCAATTTTCCATGTGCAAACATTGTGAACAAAAAATGTAAACACACGTGACACTGTCACGTAGGGCTACGCCCCCCTCTCCTAGCTGTCACTCTGGGTTCCCTGTTCCTCGTGTCTGTTGTTCCCTGCTCCTTGAACCCGCCTTGTTGTGTGTTTCTATGGTTTCCCCACGTCTGCCACGCCCATGTCGTTATTGTCTTCACCTGTTTCCATAGTTGCCAGGTTTGCAGTTTTCACGCCAAATTGGGCTTGTTTGAAAATCCTGCCGCGGGTAAAAATTCTGGGGTCGCGGGGTGCGGTTGGGCCACCATGGGGGTTACAAGTCAAGACAAAGAATCGATCGCGATATAATACTTAATTTGTCTCCATTTTAAACACTTTGGGCTAGTTTATGCTGCTGAAGGGCGGGTTTTACACTGACTTTGTGCGGGATATTTTTGTAGGACCTGGCAACCCTGCCTGTTTCTAGTCTAGTTCAATGTATTTATAGTCCCCGTGTCTCCCATGTCAGTATTGGTTATTTTGTGCTACTTACCTGTTTATTCTATTGCCTCGTTCGTGCTCTAGTGGATTTAACTGTTTCTGTTTCGTCTTCATCGTAAGTACGTTCAGCCTAGTCTTTGTTTCCCCTGCCTTTTGTTCTTTGTGCCACCATGCCCGTTTATATTTCATGTTCGTGCCTTGTTTTGTTCTTTGTGCCACCATGCCCGTTTATATTTCATGTTCGGACTGCCTACCCGTTATGACCCCTGCCCAGTATTACGACACTACCTTTGGAGTTCCATTCAATAAATCTCGCTCTCACCAGCTTTTGTGTCCGCCTCCCTGCTCTGTGTCACGCAGTTCCTTACACTGTTAAAGTGCACTATTGCACTAAATATTTCCCAGCACTTTAAACTTAAAAGTTAAATATTTATACATATAGTCGAAATGATTCGATATAATTCGCTTTTTTATTCACATTATTTAATGGTGGTTTATTTTCAAAACGCCCAATCTTAACGTCTTCACGTTCTCTCATGTTTCATCCTGGAATTACAAGAGGCTCGTATTTGTTAACGTAAAGAGAACTGATTAGTCAGACAGATATTTGTTGTGAAACGAAGTAGTTACAATTTCAAGCATTTTCAAGTAGGCTACTTAGCCTAAATTCCAGCACTTTTCAAACCTGAAACACAAAGCAACATTAAAATTCGTCAAGTAAATGTTCCTTCCCGTTTTTGAGGGGTGTTTCTTTATACTACCACATATCGTTCGCGCGAGGTGTGGCTGAGTCGCGCGCTATGGTCACTTGTGAGACGGCTGCCCGCATTGTTTCACTTTCGGCATATTACTTGGGATGTCTACGTCTCAAGTGATTGAATACATTTGTTGTACTGGCATCGGACGTTTTCACGTGTTCTTTGCACACTTTACATATCGCTGTAGTTTGGTCTTGGTCAGTGGAAGAAAATCCGAATCAATTTCAGATTATAGAGGTTGATTTCCTTTTCTTTACCAGCTCCTCGGTTTGGCTTTCAGCCATCGTTGTCCACTTTTAGTTTTTACAAACACAACATGGAGGCGTGGAAGACGCACAGCTCGCTGTGATTGGTCAGTCCTACGTCTGACGCATCGGTGGGAACCAGCATAAAAAAGTAATTGCGCTGATTGGCAAAGGCGATCTATACGATTTCTCTAATTTGGTAGATCGCCTGCGATTCTCCACTCGTTATCGCCATTCACGATTTTATATCGTCATATCGTGCACCCCTACATTAAATGTATCTAATGTCTTTTCCCCGGTGTTCCCAGGGAGGGTGTTCTAGACGGTTCGTGACGGACGCTTCGCCAAGGGCGGTCACCTCCCAGACGCAGGACTGAGCGCGTCGGATCCGCCCATCGACGTGGGTTCGGGGCACTCGGTCCTCTTGGCATCCCGGGACGGGTAGTGCCCTTGGAGGGGGCGTCTGTCACGTTGAGGACCCCGGCCCCTTCCTTTTGGGCGTGTGTTTACATTGTCCACGTGTATCGTCTGCGTCTGTGGATCTTTCGTGGTTGTGGTGGTGTCTTGTGATAATCTGTCTCACCTGTGACTCGTCTCGTAATCACGTGGGGCTAATGTGGTTTGTCTATTTAATGTGCGCTCGCGCAGTGTCCTGTGCTCGTCGTTGTCTACAGTCTACACATTGCCGTGTCTGTTTATATGTTCCACGTGCGCTTTTGCACAATATTAGTCAAAATAAAAGTGAAGTCTGTCCAAAGCCAGGGATTCTGTGTCTCAGCCTTCGCTTCACCCCGATCGTCACAATACCAGGGTAATATTTAAAACCAGGATAATATTTAAAACCAGGGTAGTATTTAATACCAGGGTAATATTTAAAACCAGGGTAGTATTTAATACCAGGGTAGTATTTTAAACCAGGATAGTATTTAATACCAGGGTAGTATTTTAAACCAGGGTAATGTTTTAAACAGTGGCGGCTGGCCAATATGGGGTGCTAGGGCGCTGCCCCCTTAATATTGTTCCGATATTAAAATGAGTTAATTATAAACTGCGATAGTGAGGAAATTATTTAGTCACACTTTGTGTCTAATAGCCATGTTTGAATTTATTAAAAGAGTAAACACATAATTGTATTTAATTGATTACATTGTGCATACTTCCTGTGTGCAGGGCGCCGGTCTAATGAGATTGCATGTTAGATGCATAAACTTTTGCCAAGCACGTGATCTGAGGCTGCAGTTTAATTGGTTGGTTTCAGATTTTCCACTGCGCCCCGGACACACCCACTATTGTTGGTAGTATCAGTCAGCTGCGGTTCGTTAGAGCTAGGTTTTGAGACATTGCTCAATTTCAGCAATTATGGAGAGTCTGCACATTTGGAAAAGGTGCTGTTTTCTTTATCCTTGAAATCGCACTTGAGAAATGAACTGTATGCCATGCTGGATGTTTTTTTATTAATATTTTGTTTCCTGATGATGTTATTTACTGTATCAAATAAAGTATAAAGTGTGTGTGTGTGTGTGTGTGTGTGTGTGTGTGTATCCATCTGACAAGATACCTCTAACTAACTACAGAGGGGTGTGAATGAGGGTGCGTGGGTATATACGACAAGAGACCTCTCACTTTAGGGTGCTGGATGTATGAGCGAAAGAGAGTTATCCTGAGGAACAGTTAGTTGGGTGTGGAGGGGTGGGTGGGTTTGGGTGTTTTTGTGTGTGTGTTCGATAAGAGATGTTTAACTACAGGGTGGTGGGTGTGCAGGCCCGGCGCCATGGGGAGGCGAAAGGGGGTGTCGCCCCCTCAGGCGAAGTGTCCCGCCCCCTTAATAATAAGACCTAATTATTCAGGATTCAGGGTTAATTTACGTTCGCCACCCCCCCAAGTCAACAATTTACGTTCGCCACCATCAATAATTTACGTTCGCCACCCCCCCGTCAACAATTTACGTTCGCCACCATCAACAATTTACGTTCGCCACCCCAAAAAAACCCCTGTGGGTGTGTGAGAGAAAGAAGGCTATCTTAAGGAACAGTTGGTTGGGTGTGTGTGTGTGTGTGTGTGGGAAGGGGGTGCATATGTGTATGTGTGTGTAAGACATCTACAGGGTGGTGGGTGTGTGGTGTGCGAGATAGAAAGAAGGCTATTCTGTTTAACTGTTTTTTTAACTGTTTTAACTGAAACCATTAAAACTCCTCCTCCACAGTGGGATAAGTCTATATGTATAAAAGGTTTATATCTTCCGCACAAACACAGACCACCTCTAACTGTACAAGTCTTGAAGTTTTCTTGAGGAAATCTTGAAGAATTTCTTGTGGACTTCAGTGAAGGTATGTGCTATCTATTAAGCTAATTTAAGAAATTCTTCTTTGTAGATGGCAAGCTTTCTGATGGAGATTTTGATGAGCACATATAAACAATTCCACTATTATCTAAAAATCTTCACAAACTGCCCCTGCTGGGTTTTTTTTTTTACACACATCCACCATAAGAAGACCCTCCACTCTCGGTGATGCTAGTAGGTGTCATGTGTCGGGTTCACTGTAGTGAAGATGAGACGTAGCAACAGCGTAATGTGGAACACAAACGGTGCTTCACACAGTGGTTTTTAAACATCATGATGCTCCTCACACCTGCTCCTCACGCCTGCTCTTCTTCTCACTTCTGCTCTTTTTGCTCCCTTGTATATTTGCAGATGGACTCCCCTGGAAGGTATTTGTAATGGTTTACAATTCTCTTTGACTATGGTATATAACTATAACTATGGTATATTAGCCCGAATAAAAAAAACTAGTTATATCTTGTGATCCAAGCCATGTTCACTACAATGACTCCATATGTGAATGGTTCATGTTCTAGATGACTTAGCCAGACTGTGTTCTTAACTGTTTTACCTGTTACTTTATCATATGTGTAACAGGGTTGTGAGACTTGGACACTCTCTGAATGAGGCTGAGAGGCAACACGTGTCCAACAGGAGAGCAACTGTCCAACAGTGTCTGCAGAAGCACAATATACCCTGCAGTCTGGTAAATTATATATATATATTACAGTTACATATATAAGTGTGGGCAGGACTGCCCTGTAGCCCACTCAACTCATAGGCTGCCCACACTGGAGTTTGGGCCAATGATATTCTTCTCAGATTTTTACAGCACCTGTAATATTTCATAACATTGGCCATCAGACTGTGTAGCTGCTGTGCTGGTAGGTTCTCCCCAGCTGTGTGGTGGGTTTAGGGTGTGTGTTCCTACACCTGCAGGACGAGGTACCCAACATTGCTGTGCTGGGCTCTGGTGGAGGGGAGAGAGCTATGATTGGACTGCTAGGGTCTCTGAGTCAGCTGGGTGAAGAGGGACTGCTGGACTGTATCATGTATCTCAGTGGTGTCTCTGGATCCACATGGTACTGATCCTGAACGTCCAGATATTTATACATCTTAATTATGTTCACACACAGAACAGCACCTCACAAGCTCAACCTCAATATGCCTCAACATTCATGTCTATGCAAAACCTTATTCTTTCAAAACATGCACAAATATTTGTACACATATTCAACAAAACAATATTTTACATATTTGTCATCTATATCCAACTATTCCAGACAGTTTGTTTATAATGTAAACACTGTGTTTCTCCTCTGAAGGTGCATGTCATCAGTGTACAAAGAACCAGACTGGTCCACCAAAATGGAGACATTGGAACAAAACATCATCCAGAGACTCGTTAGTGGCCACGTCAGCCAATCTGAACAATACAAGAAACTAATGGAAATATCTAAAAGAGACAATTTCAGCATGACCGATATCTGGGCCCTGTGGTTTGTGTGTGATATACTGAATGAGGTAAGAACAGGATGGACTAAACCACACTCAAGAATACAATATTGTCAAGAATATAATATTTTCATTACAATTACAATTTTTCATTAAAATATTTTCAGAATTTACTTTTACCATAAATCCGTCACTTTCATGTAATCTAAACACCATGCTAAATAGAGCTGTTTCAGTGACTGACATGTATGCACACAAATTCTGCAATCAATAATATTTTTCAGATTGATGAACATGTTGTCACAGATTATAGGGGCCAGCACACCAAAGACCCTTATCCCATTTATACGGTGGTTGACCAGCAGTGCAAACATGATAAAGCATTTAAAGGTATTTTGTCTCTTCTTTATATGTATATGTGAGTAAATGTGTGCCTGAATGTCTGGAAGAGAAGAATTTAATGTTTTTGAGTGTTGTGTTTGTAGATGTTTGGTTAGAGATCACCCCAGATGAGTGTGTGAGTAATTAAAGCTTTAGAGTATGTTGTGTTTGTAGATGTTTGGTTTGAGATCACCCCAGATGAGTGTGTGAGTAATTAAAGGTTTCGAGTATGTTGTGTTTGTAGATGTTTGGTTTGAGATCACCCCTGATGAGTGTGTGAGTAATTAAAGGTTTAGAGTATGTTGTGTTTGTAGATGTTTGGTTTGAGATCACCCCAGATGAGTGTGGCTACTCCCTCACTGGAGCCTTTGTGGATTCCTCTGCCTGGGAAAGTCGGTTTGAGAACGGAGCAGTGACCAAGAAACAGCGCAAGAATGACATGCTGTACCTACAAGGTAACACCTGACAAGGGGCGGGGCTTATCCTTCACACTCATAAACTACTTATGTGTTTTGAACATAAATCCTAAGTACCAGATTAAGACTTCTAACATTACCGGCTACACTTTCCCTTATGAGGAGAGATTTATACTCATACTGTAATTAAACATTCAAAACCCACACAATGAAGATGATATACTGTAGCTTCTATAATTGTTATATATAATAACCATATTTAATTTGCAGTATGATGTATAGAGGCCACAGGAAATACTGTGCAGACTGTCTGTTTATTCAGACTATTATTACAATACAAGCCTGCAAAATCTAACTAACACCTACCAGCTACTCATTGTTAATAATTAAGTTACCAGTTATCAGTTATCAGTTTTTAATCAGAATTTGAACCGATCTGTGCGGCGAGAACACACACATACACAATAGTGAACACTAGGGGGCAGTGAGAACACACACATACACATTAGTGAACACTAGGGAGCAGTGAGAAAGCACACATACACAATAGTGAACACTAGGCGGCAGTGAGAACACACACATACACAATAGTGAACACTAGGGGGCAGTGAGAACACACACATACACAATAGTGAACACTAGGGGGCAGTGAGAACACACACATACACAATAGTGAACACTAGGGGGCAGTGAGAACACACACATACACAATAGTGAACACTAGGGGGTAGTGAGAACACACACATACACACTAGTGAACACTAGGGGCAGTGAGACCACACAGACACACACACACACACACACACACACACACACACACACATTAGTGTATTTACAAGGTCTTTTCTCTATTTCTACTCAAGTTCTTCTTTTCTTGAATTGTTTTTCCCATGTTTGATCTCCCTCAAGTCATCCCTGGTTTGGTCTAAAGCCGACATGCCGTGATCTACCAAGTCAAACACAAGGGCCGGGCGATAATTTAAACAAGGAACCCTAATCACAGTTCAAATGTAGTTGTTTTTTTATTTGCACAGGTGGAGAATAAGCAGTAAATCCAACAAATGAGGAAATGATCAAAATTATCAAAATTAGGTTGTCAAAACAGAACAAGAATCTCACAAGAACTTCACACCATCTCTATCTTTCTTAGCCACACACACACACACACACACACACACACACACAATAACACTAGAAAAGATCACTTCAAAGCAGGAAGGAGGAGAAGATAAGTCCAATATTTAAGAATGCTAAACTTCACTGGGCAGTGGCACTGGCAGGGAAACCGGCAGATGGATTTAAATTCAACTGGAAAACAGATAAAAATCGGAACATACTTTTCTAAGTATATGGATATGAATATGTGTAATTCAAGATAGTAACATACTCTTCTAAGTCCAGTATATGGATATGAATAGGCCTATGCCTAATTCAAGATGAGAATAATAAAAATAACACTTCTCTACCTTAGTGGGGCTTCTGTCACTGGGAGGAGTCAGCTAGCTTCTCATAATCCAGGCAGTAGGAGCCGAGCGCCTTAAACGGGCCACGCATGGCAGCTCTACTCCTATTAACAGGTCTCGTGAACACTGCCTGCTTTGCTGCTAGCTGTCTCCTCAGTTCGTTTACCTTTTCGATTCGTAGAGCTGATTTCGCCGGGAAATCATTAGCATACCGAGGGTTGCCAACTTTCACGCATTGAGCGTGAGACACGCATTTGACTGTCTTCACACACTCTCACGCCACACATCCGATTTCTCACGTCGAAAAAAAATCTAGTTTATTTATCTCTGATCCATATCTGATTCAATGAGTTACTAGTTAGCTCTGGCGCCAACCACTGGAGCTCGATTGATATAATAATACTTAATTTGTGTTTGACGGGGTGGCGAATTTACGTTCGCCACCCCCAGTTCAAATCTCACTCCAAGTGATCTTGGAAAGTTGGCAAACCTGAGCATACCTCTTGTGAACTGAGAAAATGTCTCTCCAAATTCCCCTTCTTCGGTATGGCCACAGTAGCATTACAAATCAGACACATCGACTTTGAATTTGAATAAGTAAAAAAGTAGTCCTCTTCCCACTCTGGATGAAAGTGATACTTTTTAGCTTTTTTGGCTTCCGCCATTATCTCTTCAGTTGCCACCATTCTGGCTTCTTCATCTTCACGCTTTAGAGTCCCTGGTTACAAACTAGCAACCGTGGCAAACCATACCCAGCATTCATCAGAAAAGCAGAAAAGGTTGTGTAAATAATTAGTTTTTTTTTTTTTTTGTCAGAGCCTTAAATACATGGTTTCATTGTAACACTTCTCGCGATCGACTGAAACTCCACCCGCGATCGACTGGTAGACCGCGATCGACTGGTTGGGCACCCCTGGTCTAAAGGGATAATCCTTGCTCTTTTTTTCCCAGTTATCAATATTTTGGTTGGAAATTTAGTCTGTTAGTCTTAAGTTGATCCTTGGTTTGCGAAGGTAACGATCCGGCTTCGACTCCCGGTCTCAAACGATTAAGTGTTTATTTATCTCTCGCCTCCTGATTGGCTTATAAGTTCAACACTTGGGTTGTACTATCACAAAAGCAACTGAGGTGGTTTACCCATTTGGTCTCTGCTGTACCACTTAAGACAGCCTGGGCCCACGTTACACACTGGAGCACTGTCCCAGAGTTCTGAAGTCATATAAGTAAAATGAAGCTAAGGTTTAACTTAGCCCCACAAAGACTTGTGTGGTGTTACCAGGAAGAGGTATTACACTATAAGACACCAACAGGACATTCACCATTAAGAGCTTTGAATGTCATGATCAAGACTTTGTACTCAGTACTCATCACTCAGTTTATACTTGGAAATTGTGTTTATATTCATTTAATTTCAATCTTTGCAGGTCTGTGTGGTAGTGCACTCGCTGATAAAACTGAGATAAAAAAGGCGATTATTGCTTGGCTACTGGACTTATTCCATGGCGATGGAGTTTTGAAATTGTACACCTCAGATAGTAAGTGCTCTCAGAATTTATAAAAACAAGTATAAAAAATGTCAGTTAATTTAGTTACTCATTTACAAATTAGCAATTATTTTATGAATTTAACGTCCTGAGTCTTTTATTCCTTTGATTTCTTTAGGTACCGAGGAGGAGGAGGTTACTGATGATGAGATGGTGATGAGTTCCCTTCTGGAGCTGAATGATCATTTCTTCAGAAAAGAGGAATATACAAATGACATAACCAAGATCAACAAATTACTGGAAGGTTGGATTCACATACATATTCCAACATTCATGCATTGTTTAATCTCTTAATGTCAGACATAATGAATCAGAACTTTAATGGAAATAATTTACGACATATTTTGGTAATAATCAAAATGGCTGTTTAAATAAGGTATTATTGTTTGTTCATGTCACGGTCACAGCTCCGGACCCTTCCCTATGGGCGTACCGCTACGTTGTCTGCGTGTCGTTATGTCCATATTTGTAGTTCCGTGGGTGTGGGTCGTTTGTGAGCGTGTTCGTAGTCGCACCTGTGCCTTGTCTCGAGATCACGAGGGTATGTGTTAATCACCTATTTAATGTGCGTTCGCGCAATGTCTTGTGCTTGTCTTTATCTAAAGTTTTGTGTCTGCGCGAGTGTTGTTTGTGGCTGCTCGCGCTCCACCCGGAGCTTACACGTGTTTGTTTGAATAAACGTTCTATGTTCACCGTTAATGTCGTGGTGCCTGCCTCCTACACCCGACGTTACAGTTCATTATTATAACACCAGGTTGTAGTAGTGTTTAAAGAGGTACATGCTAAAAACATTCCTCTTTAGGAAAGCATGATAAAGAAGGAAATGAGGTAAAGCTCGAAGGACCAATCACAGAAGAGATCTTAAAGAACTACTGCCTGAAAGTTTGTGATTGTCTCTCTGACTGGTTCCCAGGGGAGGATGGTGAGTAGTGCCCCAGTGTCTGATGGATTTTTAAAATGACGACCCTGTGACTTTAGTGCTAATTTATATTTTATTTGAATGAGGCACCTGAGATGACAGAAGCTGTTTGAGAAGATTAGCAGTTAATTCTGTCTGTGCAGTATCCACATGGCACAGAATGTGAATCTAAAATGAATCTTATTTTTTATACAGATTTTAACACAACCTCGGAGCTGCAGGCAGATAGTATTGGTAATGTAATTGGTATATTTCCTTTACGTGTACACGTAGTGTGACTAATTACTGTATCCTCCTTTTATTTAATATTCAGTTATTCTGTCACTACTGTCTGTCACACTTTCTTCACAGGACTAAAATAAGACAGCAGCCACACCCACTGAGTAGAGAGAAACACCAAGTACTGAAATAATTATTAGTTCATTATTACATTATAATCTGATGACCTTTACATTTTCTTAAACTGTGTTAGAGATGTGTTTAAAATTTACAATTTACAATTGTCTTCTGAGGTAATTTATAAATAACCTTGCTCAGAATGCCAGAATATGCTTTATCTGTTCCGTCAATATCAGGAAGTCTATAATGTAGTGTTAAGGCAGGGCCTGTAGTGTGGATTAAATGTGGTGTGTGTGTGTGTGTGTGTGTGTGTGTGTGTGTGCGCCCAGATGTGGGGTGTTTAACCTACTGGTAATTCGTTTCCACTGGCAATCTGTGCCACTGATAATCTTGAAAGGCTGAACTAATATCTGGTGACAGTGTCTTGTTTAACTTGTCAGGGCTTTTGAAAATTGACAGCAGACTTACTGCTAAATGCATGAAGAAAGTTCATCAGTGGGACTGGGGAACAACGTACAACTTCCTCTACAAGATGACAGGTGTCATGTACATTTTGTAACTATGTTTTAATGCAGTTTTATTTATGTATGTTGGAATCTAATGTTTCTTATCATATAAGGTTTCAGTGGTTCGCGTGTACATTTAGGACGGTGAATCCTGCTCTCATATTCACCTCTTCCTCGTTTTTCTGCCTGAATTTGAATACAATTTACTGTAATGCATGTAATGACAAGGTGAAGGCAGACAACACACACTTGCACACCGACATGCTAACAAGAAATGAGAGCAATGATAACAGGAGCGAGACGGCAGACAGATACAACGATAATGCTAACACACACACACACACACACAAAGCACATGAACACAGAGGGAAACCCCTATGGGAGGAGTCTGGGGTGGACTGTGACAGACCCCCCCCACCCCACCGAGGGGCGATTTCTCCCGGAGGTCAGAATCAGAGCACTGCCCTCCTGGGAGAAGAAAGGGGAACACATGAAACAAACTCCTCATTTACTCATTATTAAATTCCTCATTCCTCATTCTTCCCAACGCTTTAAACAAAATACTAACACATGAACAACTAATTTGGTCTTCTATAACATGTTTTGTTTGTCTTTCATTAACAGCTAGTGAGGTTCACCCCAGCATCCTGAAGTCAGAGACACGGAAATTTGTAGATGCTGGGGTGTTGGTCAACTCTCCCTTTTTTGCTGTGCTGAGAAAGGAAAGAAACGTTGACCTCATCATTTCATTTGACTTTGGTGATCTCTTTGGGGTAAGACTACAAAAACACGTACATGTAGGTGTTGGTCAAATTTATTAATCAGTCTCCTTGCCTCAAAATGGTGGAAGTTTAGATAATATTACATATAAGCTATCAGCATTAGAGTAATATTGATATTTTACATTTACATTTGTCCAGAGCGACTTACAAAGTGCTTTGCATCTGATCACAGAATTCATCTTAGGTAATAGTACACTGTAAAAAATTTCAAGTCTCACCAACTAAAAAAATCTTAGTGACCCGTTGCACCTAATTTTTTTAGTTGGTCTAATTTAAGCTCTGCAAATTGCAAATTTTAAGTTCTGCTGACAACTACAGAATTCGGTCTAATTAAAGAAAATAAGTTGAGCCAACAAAATGTTATATATTAACCAAATACACCTAGTGAGTCCAACAAAATGTTTTATGTTGTTCCAGCTACAATTGTTTAGTTCAGGTAATTATTCATTAGTATCCAAGTTGCCTGAACTATACATTTTATGCTTTATGAAGTAAATTCAAAATATACAGAATATAATTAAGTAATTGTGCATTTTATTTGCATGTCAAAAAGTAAACATAAAATATTACCAAACAGGCATATGAGAGCTGCTTTATAAATGTAATAAAAATTGAAACGTCGTCGAGTCAGGAGGACAAGAATGAGCCATGACACCAACGTTAGCTCAATGCTAATTTATTAGCAATACGCTAACGGCAAAAACACACTGGTTCTAAGGGAGAAGGACACTAACACGCATACAACACACATCCAGGGAAACAGGAGAACTGACCGCGGAGCTGTATGTGGTTGGAAAAAGTATCTAAAAAAGTACTTAATTAGAAATCGATTGGGCTTCAGCAAATGCTTAATTACTATGCAGATCTAGCTAGCTAGGTAGCTAACGTTAGTCCGCATGCTAACAGTTTGCCGACGTGAGGTAAAGTTAAATTCCAAACGGACAGTTAACGCGTAATGGTTAACCGTTAATCGGTAGCTTGTCCTTGCCAACCACAACAGTATTAACACTAACATTACTAAACTCATAGCAAAGTTAAACACTGAAAAACAACTTGTTGGCTTAGCTCTAGTTTTGATAACTATACGTTTGGAAAATATGTTGAAATACGACCTAGTTCAAAATTCAAACTCAACAAACACCACCAAGTTAGTTGTGTTAGCTTAGTAAAGATCCACATTAACTTCACTCAGTGAACGTTTGAAGTCCTCTAGATAAATGGTGAAACGCTGGGTCTTCATTTTAGTTTTGGTGCAGAAGGCGCCAAGAAAATCATCTCTCGAGCATGCGCATTAGTTTCACCACTACCACTACTGCTCGCCCAACACAGTTTTTTACTTTGGACTTGACATGTTGACTGAGAACCATAATGCTCATTCACTGAACACAAAAAATTAAGTTGAATGGTAAAAATGCAGCAGCTGATGGCACAACTCGTTTTTTGTTTTTGGAGTAACTATTTTTATGTTTCATGCTTTGCCCACATAAATTTTTATATTCACAGAACATAAGCAAACAAAGATTTTTTACAGTGTACAGATAGGCCAGAATTCAAGACACCATGGAGTCAGGCTACTACTAAACTACAGGAGTCAGTCATTACTTTATTTTATATTTTGCAAGTTAAACGTTTGCGAAGAAGCACAAATAACCATAGACAGACATACATTTTAAGAACATATAAAAATTCATGGCATTAAAGATCAATCTACTTGTTATAATCTTATCAATTGTAGGAGGCTATTTTAAACTATTGTAAATATATAAAAATATCACAACTAGTAGTTTTACTGTTCATAATTATTTAAATTATTATTGTAAACACACACACGTGCACACATCACACATAGCTAATTTACAATTTTCTGTATTTCCCCCTGTAGACAGTGGATAGAGCTGCTGAGATATGTGAAGGTCTTCAGATCCCTTTCCCAACACTCAAGCACCCTGCGGCTGGTGAACAACCAGTGGATTTCTATGTGTGTAATGACAACAGTGAAGCTCCAACTGTCATTCACATCCCTCTGTTTAATGATGTGAACTGTAAAGGTAACTATGATATACAGTAAACAAACCTTCATAAGACCGTCTGACTTCATTGTGCATTCAAGTTATGAAGACAAATCTTCAAGACCTGAGATAAAGTAACAGAGACAGCTGTGTTATGAAAGATCGATGTCTGTGTTTCCCCAGGTGAAGTTGAGAAGTTGAAAATCAAATATCAGACCTTTCAGTTTACTTACACTGAAAACATGATCAGCGATCTTTTGGACATAGCTCGTCTGAACATCAAAAACACAAAGGAGAAACTCCTGAATGTGATCAAAGACGTGGTTCAAAGAAAGAAGAAACATTAGAGAAGAAACCTGTTTAACAAACGCATGAGCAAGTTGAACATGATGTTGGAGAATGTGATGGCGTACACCCTTATAACTGGGTAGTCTATAAGAGTTCTCTTAATTATGTGATGGCGTACACCTTTATAACTGGGTAGTCTATAAGAGTTCTCTTAATTATGTGATGGCGTACACTTTTATAACTGGGTAGTCTATAAGAGTTCTGTTAATTATGTGATGGCGTACAATTTTATAACTGGGTAGTCTATTACTCTGGGTAGTCTAAGAGTTCTGTTAATTAATGAAAACATGATTATAATAATTTCAATTTCTCATTTGTATTTCTTGTTATTGGTATGGAGAATTCAGTTCATTCTTGCTTTTATGTAACTGAAACGTGTGAACATGAATCCACAATCAGTACTTTGATGTATGGATATTTTGGGCATATACAGTAAACTTTCTACAGATGGTGCCACAATTAATCTTGACAGTTTTAATTTTGTTTGTGCTTTGTACACATGATTGACTTTAATACAAAAAGAGTCATACAAATTATTGGATGTATCAACTTTTACATGATTCTCTCTAGAGTTTGATGTTAGAGAATATGTGGTGTACCTTTAATTAAATAATGGAGAATATGTGGTGTACCTTTAATAATCTTATAGTGAATATGTGGTGTACCTTTAATTAAATAATGGAGAATATGTGGTGTACCTTTAATAATCTAATAGTGAATAATGTGGTGTACCTTTAATTAAATAATGGAGAATGTGGTGTACCTTTAATAATCTAATAGTGAACATGTGGTGTACCTTTAATTAAATAATGGAGAATATGTGGTGTACCTTTAATAATCTAATAGTGAATATGTGGTGTACATTTAATTAAATAATGAAGATTATGTGGTGTACCTTTAATTAAATAATGAAAATTATGTGTGTGACGTTCAGGCGCAGCAGAAACGGACGAGGCACGAATCCGGTTTCGCTCTCAAACAACGTACACTTTAATAACAAAAGAACGTATACACACCCAGAAACTCTATCACACGGACAAAGACGAGCACGGGACACTGCGCGAACAAACATTAAATAGACGAACAACATCAGCCCTGAGTGATTACGAGACAAGCCACAGGTGAGACCAATAAACACACGCAGACACAACCACACCCACGAGGATCCACAGACACAGACGGCTAAACGCAGACGACGTAGACACGCCCACAGGGAGGGGTCCGGAGCTGTTCCGTAACAGAACCCCCCACCAGGGGCCCGCTACTCCCGGAGCGTCCCACGCAGCCGAAAAGCCCCGAATCCACTCTGACGGGCAGATTCGGAGCCGCCGGAGTCCTAACCTCCGAGAGCCTGCCACAAACTCCTTAAAACACCCTCCCTGGGAAGACCGGGGAAAACACGTTAGACACACTCAACGATACGGGTACAAGGATAAACAACGGAACATTAAAACACATTGGTACAATAGGGAAAAGGGGATTTGGAAGCAACACTGGTACTGACAAAAACAGGTACACAGACATTTATCACCGGAGCCAGGCCTCCCGCCTTGAATAAAGCCTGCAGCGGCAAGAAAGCTCCGGTGGTTGGAGACGCTGCAGAAGGCGGTTCTCCCCCCGCCTGTGCCGCACGCTCTCCGCTAGGTGCCGCATGACTGGCGGACGCGTGAGGTGCAGTGCGGTTTGTAGACCTCTTGGAGGTAGCGCGACTGGCGGGCCTCGCGGCAATCTTCCTCCCGGGTCCATGGCCCCCTCCTCTGGGAGTGCCATAGGGTCTCGCCGCACTGTAAGCCTGCCGGCGCTCTCTCCCTCTCTCCGAGGACCCCCAGCGGAAAGCCTCTCCTCCACCAGGCCAGCCTCCCCTTGATCCGGTAGTGGGGGCGGTGTCCATTACAAACCCCTCCTCCTCGGCCACGCTCCAGTCCATGGACCGGGCGGGGGTCTCGCTCCGAGAGTACTCCATAGGCTCCTCCTCCAAGGAGTCCTCACCCTCTGACATAGACGGACTGTCCAGTCCACTCCCTCCCCCCTTATATACGGTCAGGACCGAACTCACCGACGGAGGGGGCCTTTCCTCCTCACTCAGAAGGGCAGACAAGACAGGAGACAGACCAAGGGAAAGAAGGCACTAGGACAAGACAGGGAACCGTGGGACACGGCCAGGGACAGGGACACAGGACAGGACATCACAGGACCGACCAAAGGGACAGGACTAGGAAAAACAGGATGTGGAACCTGGGGCATGGCAAATGGAGAAGACGTGGAGACTGGCAAGGAGCTAGGCGGGGACACAACACTATAAACAGGATAAGGGACAAGCGGAGACCGGAGAGGACCAGGGCGAGGCACGGGAGCAGGGCTGGAGAGGATAGGACTGGGGATAGACACGGGAGTGTGGGGGGCCAGGGAATGGGACTGAGATAAATATATGCTGGACGACAAACACAGGCACGGGAATAAAGTGGGTAATGATCTGGGGAACAGACATAGGGACAGGAACAGAGACAACACCATTAGATACAGACACAGGAACAGGTACACAGACTCAGACAGACACAACAACAGGAACAGGAACCAACATAAAACCAGGGATAGGACAAGGGACCAAGGGGAACAGGGTCATGGAGACAGAACAACCAGTATGTGTAGCAGACACATTGAGTCCAGGCCCTCACTGTCAGGGCTGGCTCGGATGCCACACCTTCTACCTCCACAAGAGGCACCCGAGTCAGTTCTAGACTGAATCGGCCCAATCAGCAATGATCCGTTTCACCTGTTGTCATGGCTTCTTAAGGAAGCTTGGAATCATTGCTGATTCGTTTTGGCTTGCCCGTTACGTTCTCAGCCCTTTCTCTTGTCTACCAATCTTGTTGTTGTGTTCCGTTTGAAGGTGTCTCGCCACCTTATTTTCTCTCTGTCTCTCGCTCTCTCTTTCTTCTCTGATTTTCGCTTTTCTTATTCGAGTGTCTTTCTCCTGCGCCGCTTACTGGCCTCCCTCAAGTTTTCCACCAGCTATTTATCTTCCTATCAGTTTATCTTTTCGCGGCGTTTGCCTGCTGCCAGCTTCCTCCCCTGGCGTCCTCAGTTTCGTTTTCACGCTACCTTCCACTTGCAATATTCCTGTACTGCTAAATGGATATTAAATGCCCCGGGGTACAGAGCCTTGGATGATCTGCACTAAGGACGTTCCTGGTTTGCTGTACCAAGAATGTGGAGCACACTGGTTGTCAGTGGCTGGTTCTCTGCAGTGAGAGCATCAGACACTAGTTCCTGTTAAGGCAGTTGGTTCTTGACAGACTCATTACTGTATGTGGCAATAGGAAAGTTTGATATGTACATTTGTATTTGAAAGTTGTTTTTGCTTGTGGAGGATGGTGTTACAGAGACAGTCACTCTATGAAGGGGAGGATGGTGTGTGGCAGACCATCACTTAAATGGTGCTCTTGCTGTTATGTCATGGAGCTGCTCTTTGGTCTGGTGGTCTCCAACTCAGTTTGGTTGAGATTAATTTTAATATGTCGTGTTATTAAATGTTAAGTGACCATTGGAAGATTTGCCTGCCTAGGGTAAAGGGTAAAAAGGTAAAGGGTAAAAGGGTAAAGAGTAAAAGGTAAGAACACCTCTCTCAAACACAGTTCACAGACACATACATACAGTGGGGAGAACAAGTATTTGATACACTGCTGATTTTTCAGGTTTTCCCACTTGCAAAGCATGTAGAAGACTGTAATTTATATCATAGGTACTCTTCAACTGTGAGTGATGGAATCTAAAACAAAAATCCAGAAAAATACATTGTATGATTTTTAAATAATTAATTTCCATTTTATTGTGTGAAATAAGTATTTGATACACCAGAAAAAGAAACTTAATATTTGGTACAGAAACCTTTGTTTGCAATTACAGAGATGAGACGTTTCCTGTAGTTCTTGACAAGGTTTGCACACACTGCAGCAGGAATTTTGGCCCACTCCTCCATCCAGATCTCCTCCGGAGCCTTCCGGTTTCATGGCTGTCGCTGGGGCACACGGACTTTAAGCTCCCTCCAAAAATTTTCTATTGGATTCAGGTCTGGAGACTGGCTAGGCCACTCCAGGACCTTAAGATGTTTCCTACGGAGCCACTCTTTAGTTGCCCAGGCTGTGTGTTTTGGGTCATTATCATGCTGGAAGACCCAGCCATGACCCATCTTCAGTGCTCTTACTGAGGGAAGGAGGTTGTTGGCCAAAATCTCACGATACATGGCCCCATCCATCCTTCCCACAATACGGTGCGGTCGTCCTGTCCCCTTTGCAGAAAAGCATCCCCAAAGAATGATGTTTCCACCATGCTTCACGGTTGGGATGGTGTTCTTGGGGTTGTACTCATCATTCTTCTTCCTCCAAACATGACGAGTGGAGTTTAAACCAAAAAGTTCTATTTTTGTCTCATCAGACCACATGACCTTCTCCCATTCCTCCTCTGGATCATTCAGATGGTCATGTGCAAACTTCAGATGGGCTTTGACATGCGTTGGCTTGAGGAAGGGCACCTTGCGTGCACTGCAGGATTTTAATCCTTGACAGCGTAGAGTGTTACTGATTGTTTTCTTTGAGACTGTGGTCCCAGCTCTATTTAGGTCTTTGACCAGGTCCTGCTGTGTAGTTCTGGGCTCATTCCTCACCTTCCTCAAGATCATTGATGCTCCACGAGGTGAGATCTTGCATGGCGCCCCAGACCGAGGGAGATTTTCCGTTATTTTGCATTTCTTCCATTTTCTAATAATTGCACCAACAGTTGTTGCCTTCTCACCAAGCTGCTTGCCTATTGTCCTGTAGCCCATCCCAGCCTTGTGCAGGTCTACAATTTTATCCCTGACGTCCTTACACAGCTCTCTGGTCTTGGGCATTGTGGAGATGCTGGAGTCTGACTGATTGAGTGTGTGGACAGGTGTCTTTTATACAGGTAACGAGTTCAAACAGGTGCAGTTAATACAGGTAATGAGTGGAGAACAGGAGGGCTTCTTAAAGAAGAAGTAACATGTCTGTGAGAGCCAAGATTCTTACTGGTTGACAGGTGATCAAATACTTATTTCACACAATAAAATGGAAATTAATTATTTAAAAATCATACAATGTATTTTTCTGGATTTTTGTTTTAGATTCCATCACTCACAGTTGAAGAGTACCTATGATAAAAATTACAGTCTTCTACATGCTTTGCAAGTGGGAAAACCTGAAAAATCAACAGTGTATCAAACACTTGTTCTCCCCACTGTACATAAGGAGGTGTTGTCATACACACAATACCTTCTTTTTTTGACATAGAGATGAGTTATATCTCATCTCAAGATCTTTAATTTTAGTTTCTTCAGAATACACACACATACATACATCTCATACGCACTCCACACACACACACACATATCTCTCAAACACACCACACAGACACATACATACATAAAGAGGTGTTGTCATACAGACAATACACACTGTACACCTTCATACACACATACACCATCATATACACCATACACACTACACACCTTCTTTTTTGACATAGAGATGAGTCATACACAGAATAAAGAAGTGAGGAATAAACAACACAAACAGAAATTAACCAGTGAGCACATTTCACATACCACACCCTGTAGACCCAGTGAAGCAATACATGTCTGAGGAGGAAGAGGTGCATGCTGGGAATTCTCACATACAGTAATCAGATTGCTATGGCCACAGTGACATCAGAATAAACAGTTCAAATTACAATAAAAAAAAGACTGGAGTCACTGGAGTGAATGTGACATCGTCCCTCAGAATCCACACTGACTATGGATTCAGTCAAGGATCTTCTACAGAGTCAGATAGTAATTGGCTGATTAAACCATGAAGGTCAGAGCTGGAGGATTTGGAGGTTGATTGACAGTCTTCATGGATATGTGAAAGAAGAAAGGTTGTCTGTATACACCTGTCACGTCTAGCTCCGCCCTCCTTCCCAGTCCCATGTCGTCCGCCCTAGTCCCGCCTTGTTTCCCCATCTCCTTGGTTTTCCTTCTGCCACGCCCTCTCTCAAAGGTGAAAACAACCACCTTTTGAATTATATCAACACAGACAACTTGGTGATAATATATGATACATTTATTTAAAATCAATTATTCTTAAAACAAACAGCATCAACAACAAGGATCAGTATATTTACGGTGAAGACTAAACATCTAGTGTGTGTGAGAGAACGTGTCGAAAGCAGTGGAGAGTAAATGTGTGTGGCGTGCTTGTGCAAGCGTGTTTGAGGAGGCAGGGTTTGTAATCTCAGTTCTCCTCTAGAGAACATGGCAACTATAATGGTGCCGACTTCAAACAGTAGAGCAGCGTGTTTATGTTAATGAGCTAAGTTGGTTTATTCTAACGTGGTCAGAATAAAAGGGTAATGGCGCTGGCTTAATAACTAAAACCTAGATTTGCAAACAAAATCCGAGGAAATACGAGAGGGCTTGAAAAGATGTGACCTGTTGTAAGATTATGGCTAATACCCGTAAATGAGGAAGTGTCAGTGCCCTGCCTGGAACAAAGATTTGACTTGCTGTTTGTGAGAGGTTTTCGTGTAATCTCTATAGAGTCTTGTGTGCATTAATCTGTGTATGATGTGTTGGAATGTATGTGGTGTGTATGAAGATGTGTAGTGTGTAGTGACACACACAAACACACACACACACACACACACACACTGCTTTTTGAGCTCTCATGGTAAACTGTTGAGGTTTACAAATGAAAAATCTCAGAGAAAAAATTAACACCACAAAGTTTCCCAGCATGCACCACTTCCTCCTTACATATGTATTGCTAGACTTGGGGCAACATCTAACAATGCATAGCTCTATTGCGCGCTCTCTCTCTCTCTCACTCTTGGCTTTAATGGATCCTGTATTGCTTACATTTAGTAAGTGAAGTGGCGGTAAAGTTTTTAGCCTCAACGCACACAAGCGATGGTTCAGGCCTGCTACACTTGTTTTGTTTATACTGGTTTAGTGTGTGTACGCATATGTGGTGCGAAACGTTCCTGCCATAACATGAACATGCTACCCATAGCGAGGAACCTGTAAATTGTAAACACTCGCTCATTTACATATTGCATAATAAAGCTTGTGGGTATTTGCATATATTCTTTGCTTATGTGTCGTTCCTTAAAACCCATGTGTTAGAGCGGATTGAGCTGTTATTGGTTGTTTATATAAATATAAAGTTTAGCAACCACTCACGTTGGGACTCAGGTCCCTGCCTTTATCGCATAGGACGTTAGGCAGGGTGTTACAGTGTTTTACACATTTCCCGAAAACATGGCTTATTTTGTCGATACAGAGCCGGTGACGCACACATAACCTGTGGCCTCAAATTGGCTACACATTTCCCCTGTGAGGACTGGATTTGGTTCATTGGTGGTAGAGAATTGTGTTTAGTGTTCTGTAAAAAGTATGTTTTAGGATTGCAAAGTATCAGTTAATGTGCTTAGTATAACAGATCAATAGGCTACATGCAGGGGCGGTTTGTTCATTAGGGCGATTGGGCGACGCACCACGAAAGGATGAAAAGGAAGTTTTTTCTCTCACATTCTATCACGGTATTTAACTAACTGTGTCTGTCCTGGACAGCGTCTCTTGCCTCTGAATGCCATTGTCCAATCAGCGTTGAGGTGCATTCCCTGTAATCCCGCCTTTTTTGGGGCGATTTGAGACTAACTGAAAATCGCCCCGACTGCTCTCGTAGACTCTCATGTTAAAAGTTTTTTTTTCAAAGTGCAGGCGCTGCAATGCAATGTCTATGGGTTCCGGGAGGGCTTACCCCTACGTGCTTACGTCAGACGTAACGTAGGGAAATTAATCTGCTCAACACGGTCAGCGTTCCTTCAACTCAGAACAACTCAATCGTTTCATTAAGAGAAGTGCCATTCTGTCGTCGTAATAATCAAGATAAACTAGCAACTAAGGAATTAGGGCCACCGAGACCAAATTTAAACATCAAACAAGTGAAGTGTCCACAAAGGGAGGAAAAGAATATAACCGGGGATTTTCGTGAAACTGGTATGAAGGGAAAACATGTGAAGTAGCGCGCGCCCTGTTCTGCTTTCCCTGCATTCTGTTACATCCTTAATGCTGTTGCCCATTTATATTCTAACACACAACACCTACAATAAAATACTGTCTGAGGAACACAGAAATGATTGTGAGTAGGAAAGATTCACTTTTAATTCATGGTAAATCTCTTCATGTTTAAAGTTGTTTATGAGGGCAAATTGAGAGATGACAATTTTTGTTGACCACAGTTAATTGTTCAGTCATTGTAGAGCTTTAACCAAGATGATATTTACAAGATATATCGGTGCACAAATACTGTACAGTCTATAATGTAAGGAGAAATATATATTTATGATTATATTTTTATTGGTTAAGTCACTGTTTTTTATTTACCCACTGAAATGGTCATCACAACAATTGCCCCCCCTGAGATATTTGTCAGAGGCCGCCACTGGCTACATGAGTTAACATCAGTTCCGTTTAGGGGTCGCAGGGTTTGTCTTAATGTAGTCAGGTACAGTGTACCTTTACAGGAGGTGTGCATGTGTCCTTTGAGGGGAAGAGAAGCTTGCTGCTGTAATGAAACGGAGCGTCTTTCCACTGAAACTGATAAAACTCTGATATTGGAAGGGGAGAATTTCCAATTTCTTCTTTCTACATAGACTGGCTTTCTTCACTTCTGCAGGACATACGTGATAACAAATAACATGGTAAAATTTCAGACTACAAGAACAACATATTGAAACATATTTCAAACATATTAAATTTATATAACATTTTTGTGTAGTGTTATTGTGACGGGCAGGGTGAGCGAAATAAAAAGGAAGCAATCATGCCAAGTCTCAGGGAAAATGGATGGTTTAATGAGAAAGTGCGCAAACCAAAAACCTGTGAGTCGATCCGAATTAAGGATATAATAACCAGCGGTCAACTGGTACAAAGACAAGACATATATAGACGAACAAATGACCCTCAGGTGAGACAGATCGCGGGCCCCTTCCACCTGAGGGACGAACACAAGGGGCGATCGGCAGGGGGCCCTCCGCAACATGACACACACTAATTAACTCAGGTATCAGTGACATAAGCCAACATAATAAACAAAACCCCAAACTTAATACCCCCCTCAATAGTAATAATCCATATTTTCATATGTAAGTTGTAATTACACTCACCTCCTGGTCATGGTTTAAGCTTAGTCTTAGACTGTCTTACCTGTGATGGTGATTCACTACTAAAGTCTTTTTTCAGTCAAGATGTAGGACCAGGGCCGGAGTGGGCCCCTTTTTCAGCCCGGGAGTTTCATGCCCAAATCCGGCCCAAAATTATTTTTCCCTCCCAATCGGCCGAAACTGGAGATTGACAGGAGCCGGCCCATCGGGAATCTTTCCGAATCTCCTGATTAGCCACTCCGGCTCTGTGTAGGACTGCACTTGTGAAAAATGTGACTCTAAAGAGGAAAATAATACTTTGAGATATAACGTACTGTAATGGGTGAATATTGAACATAATTAGCAGAGACGTGTGCAGAGAGTGAAGCGTGTCATTGTTCTGTCTGCAGGTTGTGTGATTGTGATGTCACAGATGAAGGCTGTGATGCACTGGCTTCAGCTCTGACATCAAACTCCACCCACCTGAGAAAACTGGATTTGTACTGGAATAAAGTAGGAGACCCAGGAAAGAAGCAGCTGTCTGGACTTAAGGATGGTTTCCATTGCAAACTACATTCACTCATGTAGGATATGACCATACATCATTCAATAATTTGCTTCTTTATCACCAAAAAATTTCCTTTTTGCATATTTTGCACCACTATAAATCAAATTGTCTTGCCACAAAGATACCATGGTGATTGGATTTTATATCCTGTTGTTCGTGTTTTAAGTTCTGTTGTATAACTGAATTTTTTGTACAAGTGATATACAGGTTAACTTGGATCTGGAATGGGTCTGTAACCAGAAACTGGGGAAATAATGTGTGATCCTAATGAAGATACTTAGAAAACCTAAATGAAGATCTATTTTGATTGTGAAATGAATTTGAATCAAAAGTCCAAGTGCAGTCTTTCATTTCAAGTTTTTTTTATTCTCAGGATTTAATAAATGCCTAGTGAAGACTGCAGTGACAAAAGCTCATAAATAGTCTTGATGTCCAGGTAGCGATGTTATCTGGACAACCTGCCGCTCTGAGATGGAATCTATGGATCAGTGAAGCTGTATGATATCTAGGGGTGTATTCAACTAAGGATTTTCATAGTCGAATCTGATTCGTCAGCTTTTCCCTTTAGTCGACTAATAGTCGACTAATGGTTTATCTTTTATTTTTTTATTTAGAGCACCTTAAACGGGATCCCGTTTTCATTCAGGACTTTTTTCCTCTTCAAAGTAAAAACCTAAAACACTCAGATAAATGAATAAACACGGTTGGTTGGCTTTATTCAGCTTTTATTTATTTACTTTTTTTTATGAAACGTTAGAGAACATTAACCGTCAGTGCGCATTGCGCATATCGAACTGTCAGACAGGCACTGTGCAAAATGTCAAAAATATTTTAAATAAAATATGCCTGCCTGAAAATATAAAAAATTGCCACACAACAGCAAAAAAATACAAGGAAAGGTTCAAGTAACGGGATTTAAAAGCAAACAACAACAAAAAATGTTTATAGGCATACTTGCCAAGATGCACCGCGACAGACGAGACGGCACGACTGAAACGACAAACGTTTTTTTTTTACGCGTTTTAAATGGTATACCATGTTGGTTGTTGTCGTGCGAAATGAAAGACGTTGATGACATAACTTGCACTTTACTTTGTTTGATTATGTTTTTCAAAATACTTTTGAAGTTTTTTAGTAGCCATTATAATCTCGGCAGGTGCTGCGCGTATTCTGTTGCGTGTTCAGCTCCGCTCGTTTGGATTGTGCAACAGCAGGGTGTGGTTTATTAATGTGTAGTAAGGAATATGCCTATTGGTAATGCGCAAACATCATTTAAAAATATTTATTAACAGAAATTAGGATGACTTTATTTGACAAAAGGCTATATATAACGAAAACAAAGACATCATGTAACAACTAATGCTTAGCTGCATCCTTGGGCACCCCCATGCAGTTAGAATGGTAGCTACATTCGACTATGACGTTCATAGTCGACTAGGGGGTATAGTCGACTATAGTCGAATCAGCGACTATTGCAGGTCACCCCTAATGATATCCATACTGAAACTGAATCATATAGCAGTTGAATTGTATCCATAGTGAAATGAAAAGAGGAGGTGAATTTAATAAGATAAAATGTGCAATATTGTACAAACAATAAGAACTTCTACATCAGAGGTCACCAACAGGCGGACCGCGGACACAGTCCTGTCCGGACCCAATCTTATTCCTGATTAACTGGATACGGACCCAAATGCCATCCCATCCGGAACCAGAATAAATTGTTTAAAATATTTCTTTATTTTGACGGGAGAATAAATTTTAAACCCCCCCCCCCCCCCCCCCACTCAACAACTTACGTTCGCCACCCCCCCCTCCCGTTCCCTGGACTGCTGGTCAGAGCTATCTGCCAAATTTGGCCCGCGGAACAATATAGTTGATTACCCTGTTCTACAGTTGATTACCCTGTTCTGCTGTGTTTACTAGTTAGGCTGGAACTGCTATGTGCAGTCTGCTGTGTTTACGGGCTGGAGTGAGTTTGGATGTAGATGGTCTTCACAGCACCACTGCATCCAAATCATAAATTTAATTATGAGTTCTGATAATCAACCACAAGAGGGCAGCAAAACACAGCGTCTATCATCTACGTCTGGGAGACCAAGAGCCTACATATGGGCACACTTGGAACTATCCCCCATCCCTCCCTCCCCCCCCTCTCTCTTTCTCTCTCTCTTTCTCTCACATACACACAGACCAGGCTGCCTACTCTGTTAATAACGTCCTCTGTTCATCTTCATATTTTTGTTTTGCTGTGCATTTTTTCCCTGCCATTTTGAGAACAAACTTGACAAATTGTTTGTTGAAATGATCTTGTCCTGACTGGGAAGGGGTGTTTTCATCTCACGCACATGTGTGTTCAACGAAAATACCGGGGTGAACTCAAGCTAAGTTAAAAAACCATAAACATAAAAAAAAACCATAAACACAATCTTCGATATAAACGTAAGTCGTGATATGCTTCAGGACTTTGGCACGGTTGGAGGAGGTGGGCGCACACTACGAGCTCTGTTATGTACGCAACTGTTGTTTTCTCAGTAAAAAGTGGATAAACTCCGTTATCAACACTGGTTACAACGCTACTGACCTACGCTCACCTTTAGGAAGAAGAGAACAGACAGCGACAGTAGTTTTGAAGCTCCCTCAGTCGTCTGCGGGGCGTTTGCTGCACCTCGTATGTGGTTTATTCCAAAACGTGTGACAGAAGACCGCGTCTCACCAACGAGACTCAGAATCACAATAGCACAGATACTTCATGCTGCTAGTCTCACGTTTTCCACTACGCCAGTTTTAAAAGTATTAGCGGCTCGCTAGGCTTGTAAACAAACCGTGCACCATGAAGATGAAGCAGTGTGTCGCCCTCAGAGCTGATGAGGTAACCGGGCCACGGCACAGACCGTTAGTGCAGGTGCAGCTGGGGAGCCACATGCAGACATGTATAAAGTATTAGAGACCCATACTTGAATAAAAGTACAAGTAGGCTACTCTATCAAAAAATTGACTTGAGTAGAAGTTGATGTGTTCTTTAAAAACTTTACTTAAGTAGAAGTACAGAAGTATTCAGCATTTTTTGTACTTAAGTATTGCAAGTAGTTTATTCTAAAATTTATTACTCAAGTACTGAAAGTAAAAAGTACAAGTATTGTGTTTTGAATTAATTAAAGAAAGCCGTCAAAGTTTGATTATCAATTGTTTTTATATATCACTTACAAATCAAGTGTCACGTAGGGCCACGCCCCCTCCCTTCGCTGTCACTCTGGTGTCTCTGTTCCTCGTGGTTCTGTTGTTCCATTGCCGTTAGCCCATGGGTTAAAGCAAGAAATTTTCATTTGACTGAAATTTTTTCCTGGCAAAAGACAATGCCAGCAATTACTGAAAATGTGGTGTAGTTGGGACACGGCCTCCTTTGCCTAATTCTACACAATAAACACATTTATAAAGTATATTTATCTAAACAGCCTGTGTAAGGTAAGAAGAGAGAATATATGAAGCGACAAAATGCAACACCTAAGCAATAAATGTACATAAATGTTATATATGTTATCTGGGGGTCCTCTTCTAGAAAATTATTTAAAGATCAAGTCAAATTTAGTGAATCCTGTTGAGTTTTAAAATGGTATGAAGCTCTCTTGTTTTTATCAGATTCACTATCGCAAAATGAATGAACAAATGAATATTTAATGATTAATATTTAAATTAATTAATTAATAAGTCAGGTAATCATTATGGTGAAATCAAAAAAACTAAATTTCTATTAATATTCTGAGAAATCACTGTAACCTAAAGATTCTGTTAACACAATTAAGACACAATATGATAAAAACAGGCATGTAGGCATGATTAATTCATTATTTATTTATTTATTACTGTTATTAAAATTATCGGATACAAGACAACTCAAAGAAATTGTGCCAATAAAGTTTAAAAGTATTGCAACTATCATTATGTGATTTTGTATTACGCCTTACGCCGTAAGTTATCTTCTGACCACCTGTACCGGCTCAAAAAAAACATATTTCTGATAAAAATTTAACTGTATCAGAATAAGGATAAAATACTGAATTTATCTTACATCTACCTCTGAAGCTCTTCGGATGTCTGAAATACAGGCGGTCCCTGGGTTATTACGACGTCGTGCATCGTAAACGGAACTTGGTGTTTGGTGTGCGCGGCGGAAGAATACACGGTTAAGCTGGGCGTACACTTTACGATATTTTAAATCGTGTACTCAGCTCCAGCTCAAACTGTACGACTAAATCGCAGGGTTTAAAAGTTCACAGCTCACGATTCATATACTCACACTATACAACCCGACGCTCTCATGCGACCTGACTGCTCACACTATACGTCCTTACACCACATATCGGACTCTTGTATCCGGAACTGCATCATAAAAACGGGAGAAGAAAAAGTATAAGAGCCCGGAAGTGGAGAGACGATCACCTGAAATGTCCACAAAAAAAAACGCAATGCCTTGGCAATTTGTGCCATTCTGTGTCTAGAAACACCTAAAAAAGGTGACGTGCATGGACAAAGAAATGGCTGGGCAGACGTGGGTTTTCACCTCATTCACTGAAAAAGTACCATTAACTTGTGTTTTATGATGTATATTTGCAACTAGCAATAATTGCTTGTTAATCAAACAATATTTCAATGATTTCATCAAAAAAGAAATTCACTTGCACATGCGTGCGCACACAGAGGATTTTACGTCCTCTTCTGCCGTTCGTGCATGCGCAGTGTGAGAGGTTGCGGAGAGTCGGCTCGTGAAGCTGCTTCAACAGTGCGATACTCTCACGAGGAGCGATTTGAATTTCAAACATGTTTGATATTCTTGCGACGCTGCGATTTCTGATCGGGAGTTGGTCGTGAGGTGTGAATCGCTCCTCGTTTACCTGTGTAAACTATACGATGCACGACACGTTGCGAAACTCGGCCCGATCGCAAAAATAGTCGCACGAGTGAAAAATCGGCTGAAAATGGGCCAAAAATCGCACAGTGTACGCCCAGCTTTATGCGGCTCGGGACCAAGGAGGACGGCGTCAGCAGAGTTGCCAGGTTTGCGGTTTTCACACCAAATTGGGCTTGTTTAAAAATCCTGCCGCGGGTAAAAATTCTGCGGTTTTTTGGAAAATCAGAAGGCAGGATGACCCGCAAGTCAATCAAATGACACCGCCGTCATCCATCCAGCACTGACGATCCAGTGAGAGGATCATATTTCAGCCACAAAACAGATAGCACGCGTGTGTGTGTGGTTTATGATTTGAAGGATTTTTTCCCCAAAAAAATCAAATGACGGAAATCCGTCGTAGTGACAGAGAAGTTTAACCCATGCGTTTGCCCCGCCTTGCTTGTCTGTTGCCCCGGTTTCTGTCTGTCTGCCACGCCTCGTTATCATCGTCCTCACCTGTGTCTTGTTAGTTCCATGTTCATATAGTCCCTGTATTTCCCCAGTCTGGTGATCGGTGGTTTTGTGCTTTGTGGATTCATGTTCTGTGTGTTTTCATGCATCATTGTTTTGAAACAGAGTTTCAGCAGCAGAGAAATTGAGTGATGGACGAAGGCGAGCAATATTTTTTTAATGAAAAAAAACAGTTTTAGTGACTTGCTTTACATGCTGTTCAAATGATAAATGACTGTCAAAAATAACACCAAGATTACGGATGTGTAAGGAAGGGTACAGTGTAGAGTTGTCTATGGTCAGGCAGATGTCTTGTATGTTTTTTGTGAGGGATTTGGGACCTATTACGACCATGTCAGATTTATCACAGTTTAATTTGAGAAAGTTGGTTTCCATCCATAATTTTATTTCAGTAAGGCAATTTGACAGTGTGGCTAGAGTTATAGTGGAGACTGATTTGGTGGAAATATAAAGCTGAATATCATCGGCATAGCAGTGGAAATGTAGACCATGTTTCCGTATGATGTCACCTAAGGGGAGCATGTAGAGAACAAAGAGAAGGGGACCAAGCACAGAACCTTGGGGAACACCTTGGGACAATGGAGCAATGTGTGATCTGCAGTTATTGATACATACAAACTGTTTACGGTTTGTGAGATATGATCTTAGCCATGCAAGGGCAGTACCAGTGATGTTGGTAGAGAATTCTAGGCGAGAAAGAAGAACAGAGTGGTTAATAGTGTCAAAGGCCACAGTTAAATCGAGGAGAATGAGAATACTAAGATTGCCAGAGTCAGAGGAAAGAAGAAGGTCGTTTGTGACCTTAATAAGGGCTGATTCGGTGCTGTGTTGGGAGCGAAAACCGGACTGAAATAGTTCAAACAGACTATGTGACATTAAGTAATCATTAAGCTGAGTGGCAACTACCCGTTCTAGTATTTTAGATAGAAATGGAAGATTAGAAATAGGGCGAAAATTACTTAAATTATCTGAATCCAGCCCTGGTTTCTTAAGGACTGGAGTGAGAGCAGCAATTTTAAGGGACTGAGGTACTGAACCAAAACAAAGGGAAGAGTTTATTATATCTGATACAACTGATAATATAACTGGAAAACAATCCTTGACCAGTTTTGTTGGAGCAGGATCAAGAATACAGGTAGAGCTTCGTGTTTTCGTCATGATCTCAGACAGCTCAGCCTGAGATACAGGTAAGAACTGGGAGAGAGACTGGGTGGTAGATTGAGGTGTGATCAACGGAAGGACAGGAGGAACAGAAAGGATGTTCAAGGAACTGTAGATAGTCTCTATCCTTGTCTGGAAGAATGACATGAATGAGTTGCATTTATCAATTGTAAAGGTATTTGAGATATTATCTATTGGTTTGAGAAGTTTGTTTATTGTAGAAAAAATGTCTTTGGGGCTAGTAGAATCAGCATGAATAAGGTCAGAATAATATGTAGTCCGGGCTATATTGAGAGAAATACAAGTGTTCTGTATGTAAAAAACAAGTAGCAACTTAAAAAAACTGGGCTTAACACTTTGTACACAACAAACAGATAACCTATGTCTCGCTATATCGTAGGTTTGACGCAGAAGTACAAGTTCGCCTTAATTTAGCTGAGAAAACGAGGTGTATTTTGGATGTAAAAACCGTCCGTCGGATTCTAAGGGTGAGACTACTGCCCTGCGTTTACCATCAATAAATGCTCTTAACCTATAAAAACATTACACTATAAAAATGGTCACATGATTAGTCAGCACGAAAAGAGACGCGGCTTACTGTTGCTAAAAACACAACTCATCATGACATCGCCTCAATGATTGCCAGCTAATGTTAAGTGAATACTGCAGCACGTCATGAACATAATTAGGTTAGTTAGCTAAGATATCTAACCTGACTAGCACTTACTGATAGCTTTGATGATAGCTTTGATGATAGCCAGGGCTCTCAAGTCTCACGCATTGAGCGTGTGACACACGCATTTGACCGTCTTCACACGCTCACACGCCACACCTCCGATTTCACACGGCGAGAAAAAAAATCTAGTTTATTTACCTCCGATCCATATCTATGTCGCCCTCCACTGGCGATCGATCGCGATATACAACGTATACAACCCCCCCCCCCCCCCCCCCCCCCCGCTCAACAACTGACGTTCGCCACATACCCCCCCTCCCGCTCAACAATTAACGTTCGCCACCACCCCCCCCGTCAACAACTCTCACACTCTGGCATGAATCCAAAACTTGAGAGCCCTGATGATAGCATTGATGTGTTTCTCCAAGTTCAAAGGTGAAATTTTGAAGTCCAATAGTTCACTCTTTAGGATGTTACTTTCACTCCAGCAAATGCAAACACTGTCTATAGGTAAGACCAGGGGTGGTCTCCTTCCTCAACGCCACAATAACTTGATGTTGGTGTGGAAGGTGCCAATATATGTACATTAAAATGTCAACAAGCTTATTATGCAGCACTTATGCATTTATACAGCACGTAAAAAATTTATCGGAGTAAAAGTATTAAACTAATGGAAAATATGTAGTGAAGTAAAAGTGAAAGCAGGAGAAAAAAAAAATCCAGTAAAGTACAGATACAGCATTTTAGTACTTAAGTACAGTAGTGAAGTACTACTTCGATACTCTAGATCAGGCCACTCCTGATCAGAGGTGTCAATTCCAGGTTCAGAAAGTAAAAGTCCTCACCAGGATTTTGCTCAGGCAGAGCAAAATCCTGGTGAGGACTTTTACTTTCTGAACCTGGAATTGACACTTCTGCTCCTGATCTATGCGGTCACATGAAAAGCAAGACTCAAGAGCTGTGTTTTCCTGATCATATTGCAAACTCATTCGTTGTTAGAACATTTGTTAATGATATTCTGGATCACCAGATAAAGTCTTCTAAGTTATGAGAAGTTTTCATGTTGGAAAAGAGGTGAATTTAATGAGAAAAATTTGTAATGTACAAACTTGTACGTGGAGTCTGCTGTGTTTACGGCCTGGAGTGAGTTTGGATGTAGACGGCCTTCAAAACACCACTGCATCCAAAGGATAAATTTAATTTCGTGTTCTGATAATCAACCACAAGAGGGCAGCAAAACACAGGATCTAACGTCATCTACGTGGTCACACGAGAAGCAGCAACGACGGCAACACCAAATGTGTCCGTGATTAAATGACCCTCCAACCCAAATCAAGCACAACTCAACCCTGTTTGTTATTCTGTAATACCTCTCATTGTTGAAGTTACTGGTGGGATTTTATTATGAACATGTTAAACTAAAGCAGACATTTAATAGAAAAGAATGTTAAGATTTGATTTTGACAATTTTGTATATAATTATTTCCTTTATGTATTTTTCTCTATGTGTTCCTCTGTCTACGTTGGCTCTGTTATTTTTTTCATCTTCTTTTACTTTTGCAAAAGGTCAAGGACATTTTTATTATATCCAAATGGTTTAAGTCACATTAGTAAAGTGGACAAATATTTACAGGTGTAAGTCACCTTAGTAAGTGTAAAAATCTTTAAAATCTTTTATATTCACTGGAGGTTTAATCAATTTCATTACTTCACTGACGTGCAGTGGAACTTTTATCTCATCACTCATGGCCAGTCATTGAGCATTTTAACACTTCACATTTGTCTACTTCATCCATTCTTTTTCCTATTCTCATAATTCATTTTGGTTTTCTGTTTTCATTTTCAGTTTTACAGCCAAAACCTGTATTTATTTTCCTCCACTCCTCTTTCAAACTTCCCTCCATTTTTCCAAATGTTCCCATTCTTTCTGCTTCTCTTCTAGGTTTTAAAAGCAGACACGTTAAACATTTACTACTGACTCAAAAACAAATCCGAGTTTTATCCTAATAGCACTGGCTTTACGCTAACAATCCTGAACTCAGTCCATTGTTTTGTAACGGGTTTTATCAAGCCAATTAAAATTCATTCACACAGTATCTTTCTAGCTCTCGTTTTTAGTTTGTCTGTTGACTTCTTGTTAACTGTATTGATAATAGACTGATTCATTAATTTATATCACCCAAATGTGTTGTGAACACAGCACAACGTTCGTAGAAAACCTTATCCGGTAATATACTCTAGACCTGGTGGAACTTTCAGAGAAAAGAGATGCCCGAGTTAACGGTCTTAGAGTGCAAATTTGCAACTAAAATCTAAAAATCATTTTCCGTCTTATTTATCCGTTTTCGCTCAGTTGCAGCCCCTGATCGTTTTTGATCTCTCAAATAGCAAACAAAGTTGAATGCGTTTTTGCCAGGAGCTAGACAGCCTAACAAAATAACAAAAAGAAGTATGCACACTATTCCAGATTTATTGTTCATGCGAAGGGAAACGATTCACGTGTCACGGTAGTTTCACTTTCACTTTTCCGTTTTCCATTTCACATTCCTTCTCCGTCTCCCGCCCAGCAGGCCTGCGCATGCGTAGAGGAGAGGATCCACCGCAACTTGTGCGCTTGACTACCAGCAATAACGTGGTATTGCAATGCTGCAAATCTTCAGGGCAGAGTTTTTATATATATATATATATATTTCCTGGATACAGTTCTCAATTTTTGGAGTGGTATTGACAAGAGATGCACACTTGAGTGACTCGAGTCGAAGTCGCACTTGATTTGCCTACAAAAAGACTTCAGACTTGACTTGAAACTCGTTCCCAATGACTCTTGACTCAAAACTGACTCGTCCAAAATAACTCGTGAACAATCAGAGTCGGTCCGTTATCCAGGCGCTGTGTGCAAGTTATAGAAAAACACTTTATTTGTGTGGTTATTTTGCTTTACTTTTGTTTAAGTGATTTGGGACGCAGATCGTTTTCTCATTGATAGTCGTGTAACAGGTAAATAAACATGCCTCGGTCCACAGCAGCAGTAGATCATTTTGTGCTGTTGTTGTTGTGTTGTGTTCATCCCCCAGTTGACTGCTGGTTATTGTTTCCTTAATTTGGACCATGTCACGGGTTTTGTGTGGTGCGCCTTTTCTATTAAATTCCTCCTTTTTCCCTGTGACTGGCGTGATCACTTCCTTTTCATTTTTCTCTCCTTCACAGATGCATTCTATACGGTTTGAGCACACAAAATTACTCCGTTGTTAGTGATTTTTAAATTGTTCTCGGACAATTTTTTTGCTAAAATAAAGTTTAAATGTCATTCTAAGACATTTTTGGGCTTACATTTTTATAAATTTCCCAGTGGTATTTGTCACGGTATGGCGGGTCCCCTGCTGGTCGCCCCCGTCCACAGCGGCAGTTGTCTTGTTTCGTTGTGTTCGTCCCTCAGGGGGGCGGGGCCTATGATTTGCCTCGCCTGATGATCGTTTGTTTGTCTATATATGTCTTGTCTTTGTACCAGTTGACTGTTGGTTATTGTATCCTTGATTTTGGTTTGCTCACAAAACCTCCTTTTTCTCTGAGACTTGGCATGATCGCTTCCATTTTAATTCACACTCCTTGTATTCACACACACACACCAGTATTGGTGATTAGAAACAGAGAAAATATGCAATATGTGGAAGTGGACGATAATTGGGGACAGCCAACAATACCAGGGTAATATTTAATACCAGGGTAGTATTTAATACCAGGGTAATATTTAATACCAGGGTAGTATTTTAAACCAGGGTAGTATTTAAAATAATTATTTTCCATTTCCATTTTCCATCTCCTGTCCCTAAGCTTATCCTGGTATTGACTTGTTGTGACGGGCAGGGTGAGCGAAATAAAATGGAAGCGATCACGCCAAGTCTCAGGGAAAAAGGATGGTTTAATAGGAAAAGTGCGCAAACCAATACCCGAGAACTGATCAAAATTAAAGATATAATAACCAGCGGTCAACTGGTACAAAGACAAGACATATAAAGACAAACAAACGACCCTCAGGTGAGACGGATCACGGGCTCCGCCCACCTGAGGGACGCACACAACGCACCAATATGACAGGACAACTGCCGCTGTAGATGGGGGCGACCAGTAGGGGGCCCACCGTACCGTGACACTTGTGACTTGATTTAGACTGGTATTTTGTGACTTCTGAATATCTCTGGTATTGACATGATCTGAATTAGAAGATATATACATTTGAGTATTGTGCCTAATAGTAGCACATGTAATGAGAATAATATGGGGCCCAATGCAGATCTTTGTGGGACACCATATTTTACTTTTGTGCATTCAGAGCATTCAGTATTTACATGAACAAGTTTGTATCGATCTGCAAGGTTGGGTTTGAACCAGGAGAGTGAAGATGAGATTTACTTGTTAATAGATCAATCAATCAATCAATCAATCAAATTTTATTTATATAGCGCTTTTTACAACAGTTGTTGTCACAAAGCAGCTTTACAAGTGCCGAGTCCTAGCCCCCAGTGAGCAAGCCAAAGGCGACAGTGGCAAGGAAAAACTCCCTAGTTTTTTTGCATGAGGAAGAAACCTTGAGAGGAACCAAGACTCAGGGGGGGAACCCATCCTCCTCTGGCCGACACCGGTCACCATGACAACAACAACAATATAGACAGAATGTAGACAGAATGTAAAAGATGCAATAATGTCCATTTAGACCGAAAAATATGTAATAATGTCCATCATGGTGTAGGCATCCGGTTAGGCAGGAGGTGGCCGGCCAGGATGGATCGCTTGTCTCTCCTCATCTCATTATTCCTCAAGCAGGCGGGCAGCCATGTGGAGAAATGAAACAGGGAAAATTAGCTCTGTATGAGGACATATACAGGACAGGTAAAATTATAAACATTTCTGGAGTGTGGCAGCAACTCCGGCACTAAGTTAAATTATTACAGCCTAGCTAAAAAAAGGCAGAACCAGAAGGTAACATAGGCTTGGGGGCATTCTGAGACAATGGCATCCGTCCACTGCACTGTCAACAAACTTGAGTGACCACGAGCAGTGACAGGATGACAGCACCAGCACCCCAGTCTACCATAAAACCCTTCGTCTATGAACCCCTGGATCTGTACCTTTATCTAAGGGGGATATTAATTATCAAACGCTAGACTAAATAAGTGGGTTTTCAACCTAGATTTAAAGATTGTGACTGTGTCAGAGTCCCGGACACATTTAGGAAGATTATTCCAAAGCTGGGGGGCCTTATAAGAAAAGGCTCTTCCCCCTGCTGTTACCTTGTTAATTTGTGGAACTAATAACAGACCAGCACCCTGTGATCTTAGTTGACGTGGGGGTTCATAGTAGGAAATAAGTTCCTGGAGGTATTCAGGAGCAAGCCCGTGTAGTGCTTTATATGCTAATAATAGAATTTTAAAATCAATACGAAATTTAACTGGGAGCCAATGCAGGGCTGATAGGACTGGTCTAATATGCTGAAATTTTCTAGTTCTGGTCAGAACTCTAGCTGCAGCATTTTGAACTACTTGAAGTTTATTTAGATTCCTATTTGAACATCCTGACAGTAGTGAATTGCAGTAGTCTAGTCTAGAGCTAACAAAGGCGTGCACCAATTTTTCTGCATCATCCTGTGATAATGCATTTCTTAATTTGGCAATGTTGCGGAGATGTAGAAAAGCTATCCTAGTAGTATTATCTATATATTTATCAAATGATAGGTCGGAGTCGAGTACGACGCCTAGGTTTTTGGCTACTGTGCCAGGTGTAATGGGATAGTCTGCAAGATTAAGCATTAAATTTGGAATTTTCTGTCTTGCGGCCTTAGGGCCCACAAGGAGAACTTCTGTTTTGTCCTCATTTAATTGTAGGAAGTTTAGAGACATCCAGCATTTAATATCTCTTACACAGGCCTCAATTTTTCCTAAACTGAGTTTGTCATCGGGTTTGGCTGATATGTAAAGTTGAGTGTCATCCGCATAGCAGTGAAAATTGACACCATGTTTGTTTATAACTGTGCCCAATGGTAGCATATATAATGTAAATAATAGTGGTCCTAAGATGGAGCCTTGCGGGACCCCATATTTAACCATTGTACGTTTGGATGAAATATTATTGAGCTCTACAAACTGATAGCGATTTGTTAAGTAAGACTGAAACCATGAAAGGGCTGTGCCTGAGACTCCAACCCAGCGTTCTAACCTTTCTAGCAAGATCCTATGATCAATTGTGTCGAAAGCTGCACTAAGATCAAGAAGCACTAACAGTGATACATAGCCTTGATCTGATGCAAGGAGGAGATCATTTGTTACTTTAACTAATGCTGTTTCAGTACTGTGATGGGGCCTAAAACCAGATTGGAACTTTTCAAATGTGTTATTCCTATACAGATATAGGCATAATTGCTGGGCAACAGCTTTTTCTATGATCTTAGATATAAATGATGTGTTTGAAATGGGTCTATAATTAGATAGCACAGTCGGATCAAAATTTGGTTTCTTGATCAGAGGTTTGATAATTGCTAATTTACATGATTTGGGCATGTGACCTATTGTAATGGATGAGTTAACTATAGTTAGAAGAGGTTCAGTTACAGCTGGTAATACCTCTTTTAATAACTTTGAGGGAACTGAGTCTAATGTGCAGGTAGTACAATTTAAGGAAGAAATTATTTTCTCTAATTCTGATTTTGGGAGTGGATGAAAATAGACTGTGACAGAAAGAGGGCTTGGTTTTGTGTGTATGTGTGTGTGTGTGTGTGTGTGTATGTCTTATCCAGACGCTCTGGATAAGAGCGTCTGCTAAATGCCATAAATGTAAATGTAAATGTATGTGTGTGTGTGTGTGTGTGTGTGTGTGTGTGTGTGTGTGTTCACCAAACATTAGTAAATATTATTGAACGCTTAGGATTTAAATGCCAACTGGTGTTTGGTGTTTGGAAGTCTTGGTCATGTACATAAACTTACAATACGTGGTCTTAGACTTGGGGGAGTTAACAAAACAAAAGCCAAACAGGTGGTGAGATATTGCTCAATCTCAGCAATTATGGAGAGTCTGCACATTTAGAAAAGGAGCTGTTTTCTTTATCCTTAAAATCGCACTTGAGAAATGAACTGTATACCATGCTGGGTGTTTTTTTAGCAATATTTTGTTTCCTGATGATGTTATTTACTGTATATGGAATCAAAGTATAAAATGTGTGTGTGTATATCCATCTGACAAGATACCTCTAACTAACCACAGAGGTGTGTGAATGTGTGTGCGTGTGTATATACAACAAGAGACCTCTCACCTTAGGGTGGTGGATGTGTGAGCGAAAGAGAGTTAACCTGAGGAACAGATAGTTGGGTGTGTGTGTTTGGGTGGGTGGGGTGGGTGGGTTTGGGTGTTTTTGTGTGTGTGTCCGATAAGAGACGTCTAACTACAGGGTGGTGGGTGTGTGAGAGAAAGAAGGCTATCTTAAGGAACAGTTGGTTGGGTGTGTGTGTGTGTCTGTCCAATATAAGACGTCTAATTACAGGGTGGTGGGTGTGTGGTGTGAGAGATCGAAAGAAGGCTATTCTGAGAAACAGTTGTTTTTTTAACTTTTAATAAAACTATAACATTATCTGGAAACCATTAAAACTCCTCCTCCACAGTGGGATAAGTCTATATGTATAAAAGGTTTATCTCTTCCGCACAACCACAGACCACCTCTAACTGTACAAGTCTTGAAGTTTTCTTCAGGAAAACGAAGAATTTCTTGTGGACTTCAGTGAAGGTATGTGCTATCAACTAAGCTAATTTTAGAAATTCTTCTTTGTAGATGCCAAGCATGTTTTCTGATGGAGATTTTGATGAGCACATATAAACAATCCCACTATGATCTAAAGATCTTCACAAACTGCCCCTGCTGGGGTTATTTTACACACATCCACCATAAGAAGACCCTCCAATCTCAGTGATGCTAGTAGGTGTCGTGTGTCGAGTTCACTGTAGTGAAGATGAGACGTAGCAACAGCGTAGTGTGGAACACAAACAGGGTGCTTCACACAGCGGTTTTTAAACATCATGATGCTCCTCACACCTGCTCCTCACATCTGCTCTTCTTCTCACTTCTGCTCTTTTTGCCCCCTTGTATATTTGCAGATGGACTCCCCTGGAAGGTATGTGTAATGTTTTACAATTCTCTTTGACTATGGTATATAACTATAACTATAGTATATTAGCCCGAATCAACAAAACTACAGTTATATCATGTGATCCAAGCCATGTTCACAACAATGACTCCATACGTGAATGGTTCATGTTCTAGATGACTTAGCTAGGCTGGGTTCTTACCTGTTACTTTATCATATGTGTAACAGGGTTGTGAGAATTGGACACTCTCTGAATGAGGCTGAGAGACAACACGTGTCCAACAGGAGAGCAACTGTCCAGCAGTGTCTGCAGAAGCACAATATACCCTGTAGTCTGGTAAATTTTATATATATATATATATATATATATATATATTTTTTTTTTTTACAGTTTAGGTTTAATATCAGTGTGGGCAGGACTGCCCTGTAGCCCACACAACTCATAGGCTGCCCACACTGGAGCTTGGGCCAATGATATTCTTCTCAGATTTTTACAGCTTCTGTAATATTTCATAACATTGGCCATCAGACTGTGTAGCTGCTGTGCTGGTAGGTTCTCCCCAGCTGTGTGGTGGGTTTAGGGTGTGTGTTCCTACACCTGCAGGACGAGGTACCCAACATTGCTGTGCTGGGCTCTGGTGGAGGGGAGAGAGCTATGATTGGACTGCTGGGGTCTCTGAGTCAGCTGGGTGAAGAGGGACTGCTGGACTGTATCATGTATCTCAGTGGTGTCTCTGGATCCACATGGTACTGATCCTGAACGTCCAGATATTTATACATCTTAATTATGTTCACACACAGAACAGCACCTCACACGCTCAACCTTAATATGCCTCAACATTCATGTCTATGCAAAACCTTATTCTTTCAAAGGGAAATCCAACTATTCCAGACAGTTTGTTTATAATGTAAACACTGTGTTTCTCCTCTGAAGGTGCATGGCATCAGTGTACAAAGAACCAGACTGGTCCACCAAAATGGAGACAGTGGAACAAAACATCATCCAGAGACTCGTTAGTGGCCACGTCAAGCAATCTGAAAAACACAAGAAACTAATGGAAATATCCAAAAGAGACAATTTCAGCTTGACAGATATCTGGGCCCTGTGGTTTGTGTGTGATATACTGAATGAGGTAAGAACAGGATGGACTAAATCACACTCAAGAATACAATATTGTCAAGAATACAATATTTTCATTACAATTACAATTTTTCATTACAATATTTTCAGAATTTACATTTATTATAAATATGTCACTTACATGTAATCTAAACACCATGTTAAATAGAGCTGTTTCAGTGACTGACATGTATGCACACAAATTCTGGAATCAATAATATTTTTCAGATTGATGAACATGTTGTCACAGATTATAGGGGCCAGCACACCAGAGACCCTTATCCCATTTATACGGTGGTTGACCAGCAGTGCAAACATGATAAAGCATTTAAAGGTATTTTGTCTCTTCTTTATATGTATGTGTGAGTAAATGTGTGCCTGAATGTGTGGAAGAGAAGAATTTAATGTTTTTGAGTGTTGTGTTTGTAGATGTTTGGTTTGAGATCACCCCAGATGAGTGTGTGAGTAATTAAAGGTTTGAAGTATGTTGTGTTTGTAGATGTTTGGTTTGAGATCACCCCAGATGAGTGTGTGAGTAATTAAAGGTTTAGAGTGTGTTGTGTTTGTAGATGTTTGGTTTGAGATCACCCCAGATGAGTGTGTGAGTAATTAAAGGTTTAGAGTATGTTGTGTTTGTAGATGTTTGGTTTGAGATCACCCCAGATGAGTGTGTGAGTAATTAAAGGTTTAGAGTATGTTGTGTTTGTAGATGTTTGGTTTGAGATCACCCCTGATGAGTGTGTGAGTAATTAAAGGTTTAGAGTATGTTGTGTTTGTAGATGTTTGGTTTGAGATCACCCCAGATGAGTGTGTGAGTAATTAAAGGTTTAGAGTATGTTGTGTTTGTAGATGTTTGGTTTGAGATCACCCCAGATGAGTGTGTGAGTAATTAAAGGTTTAGAGTGTGTTGTGTTTGTAGATGTTTGGTTTGAGATCACCCCAGATGAGTGTGGCTACTCCCTCACTGGAGCCTTTGTGGATTCCTGTGCCTGGGAAAGTCGGTTTGAGAACGGAGCAGTGACCAAGAAACAGTCCAAGAATGACATGCTGTACCTACAAGGTAACGCCTGAAAAGGGGGCGGGGCTTACTCTTCACACTCGTACACTACTTATGTGTTTTGAACATGAATTATAAGTACCAGATTAAGACTTCTAACATTACCTGCTACACTTTCCCTTATGAAGAGAGATTTATACTCAGACTGTGATTAAACATTCAAACCCACACAATGAAGATGATATACTGTAGCTTCTATAATTGTTATATATAATCACCATATTTAATTTGCAGTATGATGTATAGAGGCCACAGGAAATACTGTTCATTGATGCAGACTGTCTGTTTATTCAGACTATTATTACAATACAAGCATGCAAAATCGAACTAACAGCTACCAGCTACTCATTGTTAATAATTAAGTTACCAGTTATAATTTTTCAGTTTTTAATCAGAATTTTAACCGATCTGTGCAGCGAGAACACACACATACACAATAGTGAACACTAGGGGGCAGTGAGAACACACACATACACAATAGTAAACACTAGGGGGCAGTGAAAACACACACATAAACACTAGTGAACACTAGGGGGCAGTGAAAACACACACATAAACACTAGTGAACACTAGGTGGCAGTGATAACACACACATAATTTCTTTTCTTGAGTTGTTTTTCCCATGTTTGATCTCCCTCAAGTCATCACTGGTGTTGTTCTATAGGGAGAATACTTGCTCTTTTGTTTTCAGTTATCAATCTTTTGGTTGGGAAATTAATCTGTTCTTAAGTTGATCCTTGGTTTGCGAAGGTAACGACCCGGCTTCGACTCCCGGTCTCAACAGATTAAGTGTTTATTTATCTCTCGCCTCCTGATTGGCTTATAAGTTCAACACTTGGGTTGTACTATCACAAAATCAGCTGAGGTGGTTTACCCATTTGGCCTCTGCTGTACCACTTAAGACAGCCCGGGCCCACGTTACACACTGAAGCACTGTCCCAGAGTTCTGAAGTCATATAAGTAAAATGAAGCTAAGGTTTAACTTAGCCCCACAAAGACTTGTGGTGTTACCAGGAAGAGGTATTACACTATAAGACACCAACAGGACATTCACCATTAAGAGCTTTGAATGTCATGAGCAAGACTTTTGGGCTACTTTTGAGTTGGGCTACCGCGGGAGTTGCAAGTCAACACAAAGAATCGATCGCGATATAATACTTAATTTACTTTGGGTTTTGGGCTAGTTTAGGCTTCTGAAGGACGGGTTTTACACTGACTTTGTGTGGGATATTTTTGTAGGACCTGGCAACCCTGGGGGTGGCAAACGTAAAATGTTACGGGGGGGAATGGACACAGTGAGAAAAAAAGACGGATTTAAAGTGTGCAGAAACAGTCTAAATAGTCGTTTGAACTAACCTAGTGAAAACCGGGACATTAAATGAAATTTTATTTTTGCCGGGACCGAATATTAAAAAGAAGGAAAACCGGGACAAACCGGGACAGCCCAGGAAAACCGGGACAGCGACGTGAAAACCGGGACAGTCCCGGGAAAACTGGGACAGGTGGCAACCCTAGTTTATATTCATTTAATTTCAATATTTGCAGGTCTGTGTGGTAGTGCACTCGCTGATAAAACTGAGATAAAAAAGGCGATTATTGCTTGGATACGGGACTTATTTCATGGCAATGGAGGTTCGAAATTGTACACCTCAGATAGTAAGTGCTCTCAATTTATAAAAACAAGTATAAAAAATGTCAGTTAATTTAGTTACTCATTTACAAATTAGCAATTATTTTATGAATTTAACGTCCTGAGCTATTTTAGTTAGTCTTTTATTCCTTTGATTTCTTTAGGTACCGAGGAGGAGGAGGTTATTGATGATGAGATGGTGATGAGTTCCCTTCTGGAGCTGAATGATCATTTCTTCAGAAAAGAGGAATGTACAAATGACATAACCAAGATCAACAAATTACTGGAAGGTTGGATTCACATACATATTCCAACATTCATGCATTGTTTAATCTCTTAATGTCAAACATAATGAATCAGAACTTTAATGGAAATAATTTATGACATATTTTGGTAATAATCAAAATGGCTGTTTAAATAAGGTATTATTGTTTGTTCATTATTATAACACAAGGTTGTAGTAGTGTTTAAAGAGGTACATGCTAAATACATTCCTCTTTAGGAAAGCATGATAAAGAAGGAAATGAGGTAAAGCTCGAAGGACCAATCACAGAAGAGATCTTAAAGAACTACTGCCTGAAAGTTTGTGATTGTCTCTCTGACTGGTTCCCAGGGGAGGACGGTGAGTAGTGCCCCAGTGTCTGATGGATTTTTAAAATGACGACCCTGTGACTTTAGTGCTAATTTATATTTTATTTGAATGAGGCACCTGAGATGACAGAAGCTGTTTGAGAAGATTAGCAGTTAATTCTGTCTGTGCAGTATCCACATGGCACAGAATGTGAATCTAAAATGAATCTTATTTTTATACAGATTTGAACACAACCTCGGAGCTGCAGGCAGATAGTATTGGTAATGTAATTGGTATATTTCCTCTACGTGTACACGGCAGAAAGTGTGACTAATTACTGTATCCTTGTCACGTATGGCTACGCCCCCTCTCCTAGCTGTCACTCTGGGTTCCCTTGTCTGTGTTGTTCCTTGCCCGTTGGCCCCGCCCTGCTTGTCTGTCTGCCTGGTTTCTGTCTGTCTGCCACGGCCATGTCGTAATCGTCCTCAGCTGTGTCTTGTTAGTTCCGTGTACTTATAGTCCCTGTGTTTCCCTAGCCCCTTGTCGGTTATTCGTTCTCTTGTGATTCATGTGCCCTGTTCCCGGTGTTTATACTCTCTGTTGGTTTATGCTCTGTTCTGTGTTATCCTGCCTGGTTTTGTTTCGTGTCTGTCTTGATCATGCCCCTGTACTTGTCTCACTTGGATGGCTCTCCGGTTACGACTCCTGCCTGTGACTTCGACGATTATGGAATGTCCTGTAATAAATCTCGCTCTTCTCAGCGTTTGTGTCCGCCTCCTCGTTACGCAGCGCGAGCTACGTTACAATCCTCCTTTTATTTAATATTCAGTTATTCTGTCACTACTGTCTGTCACACTTTCTTGACAGGACTAAAATAAGACAGCAGCCACACTCACTGAGTAGAGAGAAACACCAAGTACTGAAATAATTAATAGTTCATTATTACGTTATAATCTGATGACCTTTACATTTTCTTAAACTGTGTTAGAGAATGTGTTTAAAATTTACAATTTACAATTGTCTTCTGAGGTACAGTAATTCATAAATAACCTTGCTCAGAATGCCAGAATTTGCTCTATCTGTTCCATATATATCAGGAAGTCTATAATGTAGGGTTAAGGCAGAGCCTGTAATGTGGATTAAATGTGGGGTGTTTGTGTGTGTGTGTGTGTGTGTGTGTGTGTGTGTGTGTGCGCCCAGATGTGGGATGTTTGTATGTGTGTATGTGTGTGTGTTTGTGTGTGTGCCCAGATGTGGGGTGTTTATCCTACTGGTAATCTGTTTCCACTGGCAATCTGTGCCACTGATAATCTTGAAAGGCTGAACTAATATCTGGTGACAGTGTCTTGTTTAACTTGTCAGGGCTTTCGAAATTTGACAGCAGACTTACTGCTAAATGCATGAAGAAAGTTCATCAGTGGGACTGGGGAACAACGTACAACTTCCTCTACAAGATGACAGGTGTCATGTACATTTTGTAACTATGTTTTAATGCAGTTTTATTTATGTATGTTGGAATTTAATGTTTCTTATCATATAAGGTTTCAGTGGTTCGTGTGTACATTTAGGACGGTGAATCCTGCTCTCGTATTCACCTCTTCCTCGTTTTTCCGCCTGAATTAGTCAATTCAGCATGTGGGTCCTGCATCACTTTCCCTTGTGTCCCACTTTATAATCAAGGAAAAACATTCAGCACATACTGCTAATTGAAAGTGTAGTGTTTATCATTACATTGTAGTTAACAATTTTTTGTAATGCATGTAATGACAAGGTGAAGGCAGACAACACACACTTGCACACCGACATGCTAACAAGAAACGAGAGCAATGATAACAGGAGCGAGACGGCGGACAGATGCAACGATAATACTAATACACACACACACACACACACAAAGCACATAAACACAGAGGGAAACCCCTACGGGAGGAGTCTGGGGTGTAAAGAAAGGGGAACACATGAACCAAACTCCTCATTTACTCATTATTAAATTCCTCATTCCTCATTCTTCCCAACGCTTTAAACAAAATACTAACACATGAACAACTAATTTGGTCTTCTATAACATGTTTTGTTTGTCTTTCATTAACAGCTAGTGAGGTTCACCCCAGCATCCTGAAGTCAGAGACACGGAAATTTGTAGATGCTGGGGTGTTGGTCAACTCTCCCTTTTTTGCTGTGCTGAAAAAGGAAAGAAACGTTGACCTCATCATTTCATTTGACTTTCTTGATCTCTTTGGGGTAAGACTACAAAAACACGTACATGTAGGTGTTGGTCAAATTTATTAATCAGTCTCAATGCTTACAAAATAGTGGAAGTTTAGATAATATTACATATAAGCTATCAGCATTAGATTAAAATTAAATTTTTACATTTACATTTACATTTGTTCAGAGCGACTTACAAAGTGCTTTGCATCTGATCACAGAATTCATCCTAGGTAATAGTACAGATAGGCCAGAATTTAAGGCACCATGGAGTCAGGCTACTACTAAACTACAGGAGTCAGTATCATTACCTAGTGTTTTGCAAGTTAAATGTTTGCCAAGAAGCACAAATAACCATAGACAGACATACAATTTAAGAACATATTTGTAACGTCTGCTCCGCCCCAACCTATGTGAGATCTCTGTTTCCCTTAGTTTTGTTTTTTAGTTGAATCTCCGTAGTGTTCTCCTGTCACGCCCCCTGATCCTACCGCCCATTATTAGTCTCGATCAGCTGTTTACGTTTAATTCCTTGATGTGTTTGGTTTATATTCCCGTGTGCCCAGTCCTTCCTTGTGAGTCAATCTGGTGTGTGCTGTTGCTAGTGTTGGTATGTTCTGTTCCCCGTGTTTTGATATCGGATCTGCCCTTGGTGTTTAACTTTGATCGTTGTGTGTTCAGCGTTTGGTTAAAATTATCAGGTTTGTTTCGAGTCGCTTCATAGATCGTCTCATGTTTGGTTTTGTGATCTTTATTGAGTCCGTTCGTTATTGCCCCTTGAGTGTTAGTTAGTACTAGTGATGGGCAAATGAAGCCTCTTGAAGCAATGAAGCTTTCCAACCCTTTGATTTGCAAAAAGGTTCATTACTCGAGGCTTCATTCATCACTCACTAGTGACATCTGCTGGTGAAACTGTAACAGCCTCGTCATTCAGTTGGATCATACTTTCAACAATTTGTAAATGCAATACTGTCACAAAGTTTCCATCAAACTCATGTTTAGTAACAGGAGAATCAATTAAATCATACTTAATTGTCATGTTTTAATTATTAAAATGATTTGTAGCCAATCTAATCCTTGACCATTAGTGGTTGTGTTGGGTTTTCTTGTATGTCATGAACGTATTTGACAATGAAGATATGTTGTACTTTACTATATTGGGAATTGAGTGGTTGTTGAGGCAGACTGAATATTTTGAGTTAGAAACTGATTAAAAAAAAAACAAAATGTGTTTAAAATAATTGCTTCTTGGGGGTTCTAGATCTGGTTTGGTAGTCATGGCCTGGTGGTTAGGGAAGGGAAGTGGTTAGGGAACTGGTCTTGTAACCGGAGGGTCGTGGGTTTGATTCCCAGACCTGAGGCCATGACTGAGGCGCCCCTTAACCCTCAATTGTTCACTTATATAAAAATGAGATAAAATGTAAGTCGCTCTGGATAAGGGCGTCTGCCAAATGTAAAATGTTTTTAACATTACAAATAAGGTTTGCCTCTTCCAATGGTTTTTAGTCTGTTTTTGATGTGTGAATCTAATGTACATCCTGCTCAAACAAAAAGAATTTAGAACGTTCCAGATTTTAAATTTAACCACCTTCTACAACACGAAGCAACAGGGTTCATAGCGCTTTTATTTTGAAAAACGATACGCAAAATGAAGCAATGACGTGGCCGATGTAATGCGAGGCCTCGTTTGTTGCTGATCACGTGATTTTGCTCAATCTAACACAAGCTCCGAAGCGGGGCTTCATCGGACACGCCCCTTTTTACTCGGTACACGCTTCGAAGCGTAGCTTCAGATGTCCCATCACTAGTTAGTACCAGGGCTTAATTTGTAAATCAAACGTTGCCGGAACGCATTTTAACCTGAGCGAGGGGAGGGGGGGGGTGGTTTGGCGAACGTAAGTTGTTGACGGGGTGACGGGGAGGGGTGGCGAACATAAAATGGACACAGATTAAGTGTTATATCGCCGGTGGTTGGCGTCGGAGCTAGCGAACTAGTAACTCACGCAATGCGTGAGAGTTGGCAGCCCTGCGGACAACATAAAATGTTACCGGATCAAGGCAGACAGTTACCGGAACGCACGCTTCAAAATTAAAGAGTTCCCGGATCCTGTTCCGGCAGGATCCGGCTCAAATTAAGCCCTGGTTAGTACGGTTAGTTTCTTTCAGTTTATTGTGTTTTCCATTTTGAGTGTGTTTGATTGTCTATTGGTTGTACGATAACCTGTTCGTCATATGTGTATTCTCTGCTGTGTCTGAGAGGTGTTACCAAAGTTATCTGTGTACAAGTATACACGCTAAGAGTTTACTGTTGCATTCGCAGTGTTTCGTTGTCTGAGGGCATAACTGAAACTTTCAGTTAAACTTTCAGTTAGTCATAACTGAAAAAGCAACTCAGGCAACAAGGCTCAACAGAATATTATTAGCACACATAATCATACACAAACACACACACAAAATATTAACTATTTTTGGATTGTTAGTTTAGGATGTGATGCAGTCAGGGTCGGAGTGGGACACTTTTTCAGCCCGGGAGTTTTATGCCCAAATCCGGCCCAAAATTATTTTTCCCTCCCAATCAGCCCAAACTAGAGATTAACATGAACCGGCCCATCGGGAATCCTCCCGAATCTCCCGATTAGCCACTCCGGCTCTGGATGCAGTTCACCGGTACTTACATAGCTGACTAATGATAATGATATTTTGTGTTTTTTAAATAATGCATTAGGCAGTTCTTTGGCAATGCTTGGGTATGCTTTGGCATAGCATAATGATGGTGCTGGGAGAGCATTTGTAATTAGCATATTAATGCATATTCATAGATCTTTGAATTATTTGAAGCAAAATGCAGGAGGCTATTTTAAACTATTGTAAATATATAAAAAAATATCACAATTAGTAGTTTTACTGTTCATAATTATTTAAATTATTATTGTAAACACACACACACACACGTGCACACATCACACGTGCACACGGAGCTAATTTACAATTTTCTGTATTTCCCCCCTGTAGACAGTGGATAGAGCTGCTGAGATATGTGAAGGTCTTCAGATCCCTTTCTCAACACTCAAGCACCCTGCGGCTGGTGAACAACCAGTGGATTTCTATGTGTGTAATGAAAACAGTGAAGCTCCAACTGTCATTCACATCCCTCTGTTTAATGATGTGAACTGTAAAGGTAACTATGATATACAGTAAACAAACCTTCATAAGACCGTCTGACTTCATTGTGCATTCAAGTTATGAACATAAATCTTCATCAAGTCCTGAGATAAAGTAACAGAGACAGCTGTGTTATGAAAGATCGATGTCTGTGTTTCCCCAGGTAAAGTTGAGAAGTTGAAAATCAAATATCAGATCTTTCAGTTTTCTTACACTGAAGACATGATCAGCGATCTTTTGGAGATAGCTCGTCTGAACATCAAAAACACAAAGGAGAAACTCCTAAATGTGATCAAAGACGTGGTTCAAAGAAAGAAGAAACATTAGAGAAGAAACCGCATGAGCAGGTTGAACATGATGTTGGAGCATGTGATGATATACACCTTTATAACTGGGTAGATTTCTCTTAATTATGTGATGGCATACACCTTTATAACTGGGTAGACTATAAGAGTTCTCTTAATTATGTGATGGCGTACACTTTTATAACTGGGTAGTCTATTAGTCTGGGTAGTCTAAGAGTTCTGTTAATTAGTGAAAACATGATTATAATCATTTTGAGTCATTTGTATTTCTTGTTATTGGTTTGGTATGGAGAATTCAGTTTATTCTTGCTTTTTGTAACTGAAATGTTTGAATAAGAATCCACAATCAGTGCTTTGATGTATGGATATTTTGGGCATATACAGTATATTTACTACAGATGGTGCCACAATTAATCTTGACAGTTTTAATTGTGTTTGTGCTTTGTACACATGATTGACTTTAATACAGAACAAGAGTCATACAAATTATTGAAAGTGTCGACTCGTACATGATTCTCTCTAGAGTGTGATGTTAGAGAATATGCGGTGTACCTTTAATAATCTAATAGTGAATATGTGGTGTACCTTTAATTAAATCATGGAGAATATGTGGTGTACCTTTAATTAAATAATGGAGAATATGTGGTGTACCTTTAATTCAATAATGGAGAATATGTGGTGTACCTTTAATAATCTAATAGTGAATATGTGGTGTACCTTTAATTAAATCATGGAGAATATGTGGTGTACCTTTAATTAAATCATGGAGAATATGTGGTGTACCTTTAATTCAATAATGGAGAATATGTGGTGTACCTGTCATGGTACAGACCCCTCCCCTTTGGGCGTGTGTTTATGTCGTCTGTGGATTTTTGTGGGTGTGGTTGTGTCCGAGCATGTTCATCAGTCTCACCTGTGGCTCGTCTCGTCATCATTTGGGGATTATGTAGTCTGTCTATTTATTGTGCGTTTGCGCAGTGTCCCATGCTCGTCTTTGTCTGAGTCTCGCCTCACTTAATGTTTAAGTGTTCAAAGTGCGCTGTCTGCGCTATATGTATTATTATTAAAGTGACGTTTGTGCGTAATCGGTCGGACTAGTGCCTCGTCCTTCCCACAGCGCTCATCGTTACAGAAAGACGAGCCGACCAAGAATGCCAGGATACGCGACCCGCGCCAAGAAGGGGAAGAGGCCCAGCAGGCACCACCATGCCTCTTCCCCTGCCCCCCGCCGCGAGAACCCCGTGAGACTTGAGGAGATGCAGCTAGACCCCGTGGTTGCGTTTTTGCTGCGTCAGGTGCAGGCTACCACGGAGGAGGCCATGGCAGAAGATCTGTGCCAAGCTGCGTGGTGGGTGTGGCGAGAGAGACACCTGCCTTCCTCCAGAAACCCCTCGCCTCTGAGAGTAGGCACAGTAGAGCTTCATTGCAGTGGGGAGGAAGACAATACTCCAGAGAGTTCAAGGAGGAGGAGGGGTCAGAAGAAGAGGAGAGCTCCCCTCCGTCTGTATACTCGGTCCCTACCGAGTATTACGGCGAGGGCGATGAAGAGAAGGAAGGCTGCCCTTTGTCCGTATACTCGGCCCCCACCGAGTATTACGGAAAGGGTGAGGAAGAAGAGATCAGTGTTAGGTGTTGGTATGCGAACCCGCACACAACGCGTGTAATGTTGAACAGGGAAGATCCAATATGCCAATCACAAAATAAAACAGTGAACTGAAACCATCGCCAAAAGGAATGCGGGAAAAGAGCCAAAAGAAAAAACCTCAGTGAAAGGGAAGAACAGAGGAAAAATTAAGGGTCGCGGAAAACTAAACGCGAGGAAACCAAAACAAAAGAAACGAACTGAAGACGCCAGGAGAAGTAGCTGGTTCCAGGGGCGATTTTAGAATCTGGTCTTTAGGGGTGCCCAGCCCCCAGGGCTCACAGAGGCACAATACCAAAGTATTGCGCAGGTGCAGAGCAAGTTTTTTGCATAATATAATATAATATTTTTAAAATGTGTTGAGCCAGGGGGTGCTGAGCAACCTCACGGTGGTGCTCTAGCACCACTAAAAATACCCTAGCCTCGCCCCTGGCTGGCTCTCAAACCACAACGGGGAGCAAACGAAAAAACCCTTCTCAAAATAACAAAGAAAACTGGATAGAGAAATAATAGGGCTGGAAAACTTGAGAATGGCCAGAAGTGGCGAAGAGGTGAGCGAACTCGGAAAATGACAGAGAAAACAGCGAACAAGGTAAGTACAACGAGGAAACATGAAACGCAAGGAGAGGCTGGCTGAAAGCACGTAGAGATGGCAACAAACAACTCAGCAATGAGACTCTGCAGCTGCCCTCCTTAAATAGGAAGGCGAACAGCTGCAGGTCATCATTGCTGATTGTGTGTGCGTGAACGTGTTCGTGAACTAACGCCGGTCTGTGCGCGAGCGCTGGTCCATGAACGAGTGTTGGCTCGGGAGCGAGCACTAGCTCGTGAGTCCCGTGGAGCCCATGAGCTGGAGCCCAGGTGGTGAGGAGGAGATGGAAACGGAGGATGCCGTTCCCTTCGCCAGGCCAAGAGGGCGATCATTGGGAGGAGGGGAAGTTCCCCGGTGGGGTCCTTGGGAGGAGGAAGGCAAACGGCGACAGGCATACCCTGTAGCGCACCCCCCCGAGGGCTTCCAAAGACACTGGAAGCATGCCAACCAAGAAGGCTGCAAGGGTGTCTGCCAGCCACGCTGCACCCAGTGGAGGGTTCGCAGCCAGGAAGGGAGGAGGATCGCCCACCACAGCGCCTGCAGTTCCCGGAGCATTCTCCCCGCTAGCAGCCCTCCTACAGGCGCGAAGCCTGGCTCTGTTTTTGTGTGTGTCTGTGCCTGTGTTTGTGTCCGTCCCTGTGTGTATTCAGAATCCCCTTGTGTGCCTCTGTCTATTAATGTTCCTGTGTGTGTGTTTGTGAATGTTCCGTTTTTTGTGTTGAATGTCTTTCCCCTGTCTTCCCAGGGAGGGTGTTCTAAGCTGTTCGTGGCGGACTCTCCACCGAGGGCGGTCATCTCCCAGACACAGGACTGAGGGCTCCGGATCTGCCCATCAGCGTGGGTTTGGGGCATTCAGTTCTGTTGGCTCCCCGGGACGGGTAGTGCCCTTGGAGGGGGGGCTCTGTCACGGTACAGCCCCTGACCCCTTTGGGCGTGTGTTTATGTCGTCTACGTCTGTGGATCTTCGTGGGTGTGGTTGTGTCCAAGCGTGTTCATCAGTCTCACCTGTGGCTCGTCTTGTCATCACTCTGGGATTATGTGGTCTATCTATTTAATGTGCATTCGTGCAGTGTCCCATGCTCGTCTTTGTCTGAGTCTCGCCTCACTTAATGTTTAAGTGTTCAATGTGCACTGTCTGCACTATATGTATTATTATTAAAGTGAGAGGAGACAGGAGACAGACCAATGGAAACAAGGCACTACCAAAGGGACAGGACTAGGAAAAACAGGACGTGGATCCTGGGGCACAGCAAATGGAGAAGATGTGGAGACTGGCAAGTAGCTAGGCGGGGACACGACACTATAAAGAGGACAAGGGACAAGCAGAGACCCGAGAGGACCAGGGCGAGGCATGGGAGCAGGGCTGGAGAGGACAGGGACATAAAACAGGGATAGGACAAGGGACCAAGGGGAACATGGGTTTGGATTCAGAACAACCAGTATGAGGGCAGCACAGTCTCTAGGGAAACAGAAGGGAAATGTAGAAAGGCGGCAGGGACCGGCGGGACAGGCTGATGTGCGAAGGAAACCGGCGGGACCTGCTGATGTGCCGCAGGGACCGGTGGAGTTTGCTGGCAGGCAGCAGGGACCAGCGGTGACCCCCTCTGGGTTGCGGGAACAGGCGATGACCTCTTCCGGGTCGCGGGAACAGGCGGTGGCCTCTTCCGGGTTGTGGGAACGGGCGGTGGCCTCTCCTGGGCCTCCGGTGCATACTCTGGCCTCTCCTGGGCCTCTGACTCTCGTGCAGGCCTCTCCTGGGCCTCCGGGTCGCGCCCAGGCACTCCTGGGTCTCCGGGTCGCCCTCAGGCCACTCCTGGGCCTCTGGGTCGTGCTCAGGCCACTTCTGAGCCTCTGGTGCATGGACAAGCCTCCCCTGGGAAGTGTGGCATGGCCACTACTCCCCCCCCCCAAAAAAATGTTTTGGGGTCTCCAGGGGTGAGGCTGGCGGGATTAGGTGAGGGAGGTCTGACGCTTGAGAGACATCTCTGGCAGGTTTGGTTCCCTCCTTGGACATTGCGGCAGTGGGGCTCTGCTCCTGGTCTTGATTGAGCTTGGAGGAACACACAGACACAACCGCTTCTCAGTGGCTTTCATTGTGACGACTCCGCCTTATCGTGGGCATTGGGAGTTCACAATGGCTTTTGAAAGTCAACCGAGAGCCAAGCCAACGCTCATCTGTATATTCATAAAGAGTAAAAGGTAAGAACACCTCTCTCAAACACACCACACAGGCACATACATACATAAGGAGGTGAGGTCATACACACAATACCTTCCTTTTTTGACTTGACATAGAGATGAGTCATACACAGAATAAAGAAGTGAGGAATAAACAACACAAATTAACCAGTGAGCACATTTCACATACCACACCCTGTAGACCAGGGGTCTCCAACCTTTTTGAGACTGGGAGCTACTTCTTGGATACAAATTATTGCGGAGGGCTACCAGATTAGTACGCATCAATCGAACGAAAAGTTGTTGAGCGGGGGGGGGGGGGGGGGGGGGTGGCGAGGCGAACGAAAGTTGCGTGTAATAATAATAGTAGCAAAAACATGACGTGGCGACTCATGACGTGGGTGACCCCTGGTTTATTCAATATTGACGGCAGCCTAACTTTTTGATTGACAGCTAATTGAGCAATAGCTGAGAGGGAGTGTGTTATAGTGAATATATGTACATGTCGTTACTTGACAACGCGTCCGCGGAGTGATACAGAGAATGAGAATACCGTGCTGTTACACACATATCTGCAGGGTTAGAACACTTCTCAACCAGTCGGATTGTGAACTAACTGTTGTATAATTGGCGAATAATCATTTAGTGTTAGAAGGGGAGGGACAACTGTGAATTTTGATTGGACATAAATTTAAGTAGATTTCTCGATGGGACCAATTAGGTTTACAAATTTATATGTAATTCATTGGCCCTTTGGCGAGCTACTCGGAAAGGGGTGGCGAGCTACTGGTAGCTCGCAAGTGACGTGTTGGAGACCCCTGCTGTAGACCCAGTGAAGCAATACATGTCTGAGGAGGAAGAGGTGCATGTTGGGAATTCTCACATACAGTAAACAGGTTGCTATGGCCACAGTGACATCAGAATAAAACAGTTCTAATTATTAAAAAAAAAAAAAGATTGGAGTCACTGGAGTGAATGTGACATTGTCCCACAGAATCCACACTGACTATGGATTCAGTCAAGGATCTCCTACAGAGTCAGATAGTAATTGGCTGATTAAACCATGAAGGTCAGAGGTGGAGAATTTGGAGGTTGATTGACAGTCTTCATGGATGTCTGAAAGAAGAAAGGATGTCTGTATACACCCGTCACGTCTAGCTCCGCCCTCTTTCCCAGTCCCATGTCGTCCGCCCTAGTCCCGCTGTTGGAGCCATATTTGTGAGTTGTATGTATTTCATGTTGATGGTAACTTATAAAACATTTAAAGTGGTATGCTTACCTGACATGTTAGCATTTTTATACGTACCTGTTTGTCTATGCCTATTATGAACTTGTTTGTTGTTTCTTGACCTGCACCTGAAAGACTTTCCTGTTCACTTGCCACCTGACCCCAGACACACCCCCTTTGATGCGCAGGTGCGCGAAGCCAGCACTTCAATTATGGCTAGCTCATTGTCTGGGGAGGGGGATGGCCGTAAGGAGGAAAAAGTTTTCAGACCGCAGAATATTGCAGACTGCATTTTATTGCTTTCGTTCTGTTGATTGAAAACCGGACTGAGGAATTAAATTCACCTATTTCATTTCTCTATCTGTGAGTGCTTACTTGACTGCATGTCGGGAACAACTTACCACCATCCTCATTGGCATTTGACAGAAATCGCCATAACACCTGCCTTGTTTCCCACATCTCCTTGGTTTCCTTTCTGTCTGCCACGCCCCTATCCTCAGTCTTTCCACCTGCGTCTCGTTTCACCTCCATGTTTCAGTGTATTTAAGCCCCTCTGTTCTACCCCTCGTTGTGTGAGTACGTCCTTGCCTTTCCTTGTTCTGCCTATTTGATCTCGGTCTAGCCTGGTTCTCATGTTTCTTCAGTGTCTGTTCTCCATCTGTGTGTCAGTTCCTCTCATTTCCCTTTTGCTGCGGTTACCGCATTTAGTCTTCTCCTCTCGTGCATTCTTTCCCCTTCTTCTCTCTTCTTCCCTTGTCCATGTTGATCCTTAGTTTATTCGTTGGTCGCGTTGTATTATTCAGTAGTTTTCTAGTATGTGTTTACCTCAGTCTCTTACTTCCTAAGTTTCAATGTTTTAGTCCTTCGTGTTACTTTCGGTTTCATGTTGTTTTCTCAGGCGCTCCTAGCTATCGTTTTAAAGTTTAGGTTTTGTTGATTATTCGTCCCCCATTTTCCTAGTTCGCTTTATTCCTTAGTGTATTTCATTTTGTGTTCACTGTCTTCTGATTTAGTTTACCTGTCAAGTTTATTAGCTGTTCCCGTATGTACGCTATGTGTTTGTATCCCTTATGCCCATTTAGCTCTTCTGTCATTTAAGTTTCTTTGTTTAGGTCCCCCATACTCAAATAGGGCTATCTATTTCTGGCCCGCGAGCTGTTTTGAAAAGTGTTTTTTTTTTTTTTGAAATCTTTTTTTTCAATCGCGCTATCCGCTCTTATTTTGAAATCGTGCACCGCGATCTCAAGATGATGCCGGGGATTGCCTTTATGGCAACAACAAACAGGTAGCAGACGGCCCAAATGCGTTCAACCCCCCCCCCCCCCCCCCCCTCGACAGTTTACGTTCGCTAATACTTGAATTTGCATCACATCAGCCCCCTTGAATCATTACAACACAACAGAATTTAAAGCCCACAAACTGTGTGTGTGTGTGTGGTACTGCTAAACAGTGCACCATTTTTAGAAAAACACGTATAATGTGCATTGCATTGCTAGATGTTGCACTAGCAATACATATGTAAGGAGGAAGTGGTGCATGCTGGGAAACTGTACTGTCTTCGTGGTATTAACATTTTTTTGCAATTTAAGACAAACCCTGCAACCCCTAAACGGAACTGATGTTAACTCATGTAGCCTATTTATCTGTTATACTAAGCACATTAACTGATACTTTGCAATCCTAAAACATACTTTTTACAGAACACTAAACACAATTCTCTACATTGCTCCCATAATTCACAACTGAAATACACGTTTCATTTGGAAAACACTGCCATACATATGACACACTCATTTACCAATTAACCAAACCCAGTCCTCACAGGGCAAAACATGTGTAGCCAATTTGAGGCCACAGGTTATGTGTATTGGTTTGGATATCATTGAGGCTGACTGACAGTCTTCATGGGTGTGTGAAAGAAACATGGATTTCATTCACATACCACTGGAGAGGAACAAAAGAGACTTTAAAGCCCATGAACCCAAATCAAGAGTGAGAGAGAGAGAGAGAGAAAGAGAGAGAGAGATAGAGCTATGCATTGCTAGATGTTGCACCAAATCTAGCAATACATATGTAAGGAGGAAGTGGTGCATGCTGGGAAACTTTGTGGTGTTCATTTTTTCTCTGAGGTTTTTCATTTGTAAACCTCACCAGTTTTTTTAAGCCTCTGCAATAAGTACAGTACAGCACAACAAACCATGAGAGCTCAAAAAGCTGTGTGTGTGTGTGTGTGTGTGTGTGTCACTACACACTACACACCTTCATACAAACCACATATATTCCCACACATCATACACAGATTAATACACACAAGACTATAGAGATTACACGAAAACCTCTCACAAACAGCAAGTCAAGTCTTTGTTCCAGGCAGGGCATTGATTCTTCCTCATTTATGGGTATTAGCCATAATCTTAGACAGAACAGGCCACATCTTTTCAAGCCCTCTCATATTTCCTCAGATTTCGTTTGCAAATCTAGGTTTTAGTTATTAAGCCAGCGCCATTACCCTTTTATTCTGACCACGTTAGAATAAACCAACTGAACTCATTAACATAAACATGCTGCTTTACTGTTTGAAGTCGGCACCATTATAGTTGCCTTGTTCTCTAGAGGAGAGACTGAGATTACAAACCCTGCCTCCTCAAACACGCTTGTGCAAGCACGCCACACATTTACTCTCCACTGCTTTTGACACGTTCTCACACACACACTAGATGTTTAGTCTTCACCGTAAATATACTGATCCTTGTTGTTAATGCTGTTTGTTTTAAGAATAATTGATTTTAAATAAATGTATCATATATTATCACCAAGTTGTCTGTGTTGATATAATTCAAAAGGTGGTTGTTTTCACCTTTGAAATTGTGACGCGGGAGGAGATTGTGACAATATTGTGATTCTGGTTTAATTTGAACATGAGACATGAACATGATTTTAGTAAAGGATTTTAAATAATGAGACCAATTAATAATTATGGTAAAGTAAATGATATCTACTTTAAAGGATAAGTAGGTGAAACCCCAACAACTTGCTGTACCTCAGTCCCTTTTCTTTGAGCTGCTGCCAACCTTTCTGTTGCTATGGGCAATAAAGGTTTGTCAACACCTATCTCGCCTCCAGCTGCTTCCGCCCCATCACACTAAGGCTTCAGGTTGTACATAAACATTAAAATATGTCAACAATTAAGCACTGTATTACCTACACATGTTTCTAAAAAACTATGACCCTACATTCTATTCAGGGTGACAATTTGTCATGTAATTTGTGAGTTTGACAGTCTCTCACCAGGTAATTCTGGATTGTATTTGTATTGGCAAGAGTGTTTCTTAAATGGTTCATGTGCAGAGTAATGAGTGAGTGCAGGAGATTATCCTCTTTCTAGGTCACTGATGACTATAAGCGCACAGACCTGGAACATACACGTCTATTACTATGAGGTAAATACTGAATGAAATACTGAATCCATACAGAGTGTGCTGGGCCATCCAGCTGATGTGGGTGACTCTTGTCAACAGATCATTTGAAACTCAACGTCAGTTTAGTTTGTGCAGTTTCTGCCAGAATAATGTCTTCTACGGTAAATCAAGATGCTTTTGAACTTTTCTACTTTGATCTCAGAGTCTCGCGGTTCCTCAGCCATCCAGCTGATGTGGAAATGTTTGATAAACAGGTCATTTTAAACCTGTGTGCAATTTTACAATCAAAGTATCTATAATGAGTTCTACACTGCGTGTGTATTTCCAGTGAAACTGATAACACTCTGATGTTGCAAGGGGAGAATTTCCTATTTCTTCTTTCTGCATAGACTGCTTTCTTCTGCTTTCTTCACTTCTGCAGGACATACGTGATAACAAATAACATGGTAAAACTTCAACCTACCACAAATACAACATTTAAAAGATTTTAATTTATATAACATTTTTGTGTAGATTAAATCCAGATCTACAATAGTGCATAATACAGGCCCAATGCTTAAGCAAATTAAACAGCTGCTTAGAGCCCCCTTGGTCACCAGAGAACTTCCAAGTACATGTGAAATACTTTTGTGTGTGTAATCATACAAAAAAATGCAATATAATGTTAAGGAGCTGGCTAGCTAATCCTGGTTTAATCTGTTCCCACTGCTTCTGTCAGAGCTGGTGTCCTGTTCAAACACATGCAGAGTTTTAGTTTTAGTTTAGTTTTAGTTGTAACGAATTGGCTGAGCAGGTAGGACGCAGATGCAGATTTTAGGAGTTTTAATTACAGGACTAACACAAAAACAACATACTCATACAGGAGCACGTGACATTAGTAGTGTTCAAAACTGATTATTACAGCTTCATAGTTTATTCATGAACCATTATTGTTATATTGTTACAGGCTCCACTTTTAATCTTTTATTTTATGTTATTTATTTAACCATTATAATACCTTTCTCAGTATACTCTCCTTGTCATAAAGGGTCTCCATAACATGTCACATGAAGAACCTGGCTATTATTATTATATAATATAATATATAAGATATACTACAAATAAAAATTGACTGCTGAATGAAACCAGCTGTTCATTTCCAGTGATTTCCGCCCACTTAACTGACACATCCTGGATTGCTTCAGCAAGTAAGTAAGTCATGCAGGTCTCAGTTCATGGTCATCAAATCTGATCATTCTTAAGAAAATATTTAAAAATTCTTAAGAGCTGTTAAGAACTATTAAGATATCATTTACGCACACATTGTAGTAAGCCCTTATTGTGTAAAATAAAGTAAATTAATCAGGCAATTGCCTTACTGAAATAATCATTCAACGTGTTTCCACTTAGCCTAGATTATATAAACATGCATTAAATGTTGCGCTGGAATTCTTGGGAGATGGCAGAGACTACAATTTGCTTAATAAAGCCTTAATTCGACATTTGTAAATGATTTATTCACTGCTTATTAGGCTTTATTCTGTGCAGTGTTGGAAACATTACTTAAAAAAAGTAGTTAGTTATAGTTACTCACTACTTGTTCTAAAAGGTAACTGAGTTAGTAACTGAATTACTCTATAATAAAAGTAACTCGTTACCAGGGAAAGTAACTATTTGCATTACAGAAAAAAAAGTTATATCATGTCAAAGTGTAACGTCCGGGTGTAGGAGGCAGGCACCAAGACGATTACGGTGAACATATAACTTTTATTACAAATAGACGTGTAAGCTCCGGATGGACCGCGAGCAGCACCAAATCACACTCGCGCAGACACGTAGCTTTAGACAAAGACGAGCACAAGACACTGCGCGAACGCATATTAAATAGGTGATTAAAACAGACCCGCGTGATCTCGAGACAAGGCACAGATGCGACTACGAACACGCTCACGAACAACCCACACCCACGGAAGTACTAATATGGACATAACAGCACGCAGACGACGAAGCGGCTCGCCCACAGGGAAGGGTCCGGGACTGTCACCGTAAAACAAAGAATAAGGATTTTTTGAAAAAGCAGTTTTCACAGTCGGTTGTACGGAGCCCGGGAGGGGACATGGGTAAAAAATAAAAATTAAACGAGGGAACGTTTTACCATTCGAGCGCACGTTTTCTGTAATTCGTGCTCACGATTTATTAATTCGTGCGCACGTTTTAATTAAACTCGTGCTCACGATTTTTTAATCGTGCGCACGTTTTCATTCATTCATTTGCAAACCCTACTGGCCTAAGCGTATACATTGCAGATACAAGGAGAGAAGCAGTAACAGTTCTCTGAAACTGTATATACTTTGATTGTTTAGATTTATGCCACAATGAACAGAGATGCGTTTATTAGGTCTTATTTGCTTATGCGTCATGAGGACATTGTAGCTTCCCTTGCACAGCGGGGAATCACAATCAGTAAACGGCATCTGAAGCGAATTCTAAGCCTTTTAATGAACATTTATGACGAATTTTAATGTTGCTTTGTGTTTCAGGTTTGAAAAGTACTTTAAATGCTTGAAATTGTAACTACTTCGTTTCACAACAAATATCTGTCTAACTGAACAGGGGTGGGTTTCCCGATAACGAACGATCTTAGAAAGTTACGAACAACTTTAAGAACGACGTAACTTTAAGAACGCCAAATTTACGAGTGTTTCCCAAAAGCCTTCGTAGTCTTCAAATTTACGAACGAGTTCTAAGTAGTTCTTAGTTGACTCCGCCTCTGCAGCTGCACTGGAAAATCTCCGCTAGTCGAAAACCGAACCACCGATTTACATACATTTTTTCATAATTACGCCGCAAAAGCATCATTGGCAAAATGACAATCATAAAAACTAACAACTAATAAGTGTTGACATTTCAAGTATAAGGAAAAAATGAGTAGAACATTACCTTTGCAATTCTGACCGATCGTAGGCTTTTATCAAGGCTATAAATAGGGCACACAATTAACCTTTCACACGTTATTCAAAACCATGGCAAACAAGCAGAGTAAATGAAACTTTCTGTCGAGTGAACTGAGCCAAAAACCAAAGTATAGCCTACTGTTTTCAATAGCTCGAGGAAGTTCATCAAATTCAGAAAAAAAAACAAAAAAAAAAAAACTGTAGTCAAGTCAAAAATAAGGGGGCAGGACTCAGAAAGGAGAGGGCTAAGACTGGTGGAGGTCAAATGTCCACAAGTGCCTTCACTGTTGAGGAGGAGAAGGCACTGGGGATACTGGGCCCCACAGCTACTGAAGGGACACCAGGGGATTTGATACAAGCTTCAGAGTGGATACCCACTGTCAGCTAGTATATATATATATATATATATATATATATATATATATATATATATATATAGTATTTTATACTATATATATATGCAGAACAGTCTGTGGCATAAAATCGGAGGGCGGTCAGTAACTGCGTCGTGGAGCTAAGGGCAAAATTCTGTATTCAGGCGAACTACATGGCTTCGTGGATTACGTCGTCTTCTTAAATTATGTCTTCTATTCAAAGCCAGTACTCTGAAGAGCTGCTATGTTCATCACACAAGCACAACTGCTAACCTTAATCCAAATTACTTATATGTGCTACCGATTAATCAATCCATTTTATTGGTTAAGTTAAAACAAGCTTAATAGGCCAACTTGTATCCATTTCTTTGCAAAGAATACATTAATTTTGAGTCTGAAAGGCTGTTGACTGCACGATGACGAACGGAGAGACTTAATTAAATATTGGGAAGATATAAACTAATGCAAAATAATTCAAAGTAGTACATTTGATTTCTGTTGACACATTGTAGTATATGCGATGTAAGTATTTTAAAAGAAAATAGGCTACTAGGCTAATTATACACATAAACGCAAATGTAGTAATGCCGTGATTAAAACCCGCGCGAGTGAAATTAGCGCCTCTATCATTTTTGAAGTAGAACTGCACGAGAGCTTCGAGTTAAGAAGTACTTAGTGAGTTACGAATGGGTCCGGAGATTCTTAACTTACGAACGACTATAAGAACGACGTAAGTTACGAAGAGTTTCGGGAAACACTCGTAAATTTAAGAATATTCGTAAGTACGAGGTTACGAAGTACTTAGAGTTACGAACGTTTCGGGAAACCCACCCCAGTTCTCTTGTAATTCCAGGACGAAACATGAGAGAACGTGAAGAAGTTCAGATTGGGCGTTTTGAAAATAAACAACCATTTAATAATGTGATTAAAAGCGAATTATTTCGAATCATTTCGAGTATATTTATCGTGCTGGGAAATATTGAACTGGACCTTTAAAGTGACGTACAAGTACTTTAATTCCACATTATAAAGGTGTATGAACCCTGCAAACACAACTTTGTTCATTGCGCTGAGGCGCGGCGCGCGCGATGCACGACCTCGCGAATCGACAGCGCGCTAGACCCTCGCGCACGGGCAGAGCCACAGCGCGCGCGGACCCTCGCGCCGCTCGCGACGTGTCAAGTAAACCAGGCTTAAGAGTCAGTGATCTCTACCAAGACGATATGCCATTAAGTCTTCCAGAACCTTGAAGCTGGTCAACAAAGTCAATAACATCCTCTATGTTAGCTATGTTATAAACCAGGCTTTATACTTGACGCGTCGCGAGTACTTTTCAAACCTGAAACACAAAGCAACATTAAAATTAGTCATAAATGTTCATTAAAAGACTTAGAATTCGCTTCAGATGCCGTTTACTGATTGTGATTCCCCGTTGTGCAAGGGAAGCTACAATGTCCTCATGACGCATAAGCAAATAAGACCTAATAAACGCATCTCTGTTCATTGTGGCATAAATCTAAACAATCAAAGTATATACAGTTTCAGGGAACTGTTACTGCCTCTCTCCTTGTATCTGCAATGTATACGCTTAGGCCAGTAGGGTTTGCAAATGAATGAATGAAAACGTGCGCACGATTAAAACAAAACGTGCGCACGAATTGTTAATCGTGCGCACGAATTACTAAATCGTGAGCACGAGTTTAATTAAAACGTGCGCACGATTAAAACAAAACGTGCGCACGAATTGTTAATCGTGCGCACGAATTAATAAATCGTGAGCACGAATTACAGAAAACGTGCGCTCGAATGGTAAAACGTTCCCTCGTTTAATTTTTATTTTTTACCCATGTCCCCTCCCGGGCTCGGTACAGTTGAAATGAGTAGATCAGATTTATTGCACATCCACAGACCAGTGCAGGATAAAATCCTTTAAAATCACAATAAAATTAATTAATGCTTATATCGCCACCTTGAAAATGTTAACTTTTCTTCGGCTTGCTCCTGACTCGCCATTTCTGCCTCTTCTCCATTTGTGTCGTGTCACTGGTGTACTTCGGCACACGTGTAAAAACACTGGCTCTGATTGGCTACCATAATGCTGCCTTAGCCAATCGCTTACTGACTAAGTTAAACAGGTGTTACACCGAGAACTGTGACCTCTCGAGATCTGTTACTCCTCACTAGTCTGGGCAGTGGTTCGCTCGCATTACTGTTAGTATATCAATATATAGTAACGCACCGCTTTTAATGACCAGTAACGTCAATGGTGTTGTAACGACAGGAAAAGTAATAAATTATTTTAGGTATATTTTATCCTGTTACTGACAAAATGACGTTGTTACCTAATGCCGTTATTTTTAACGACGTTATTCGCAACACTGATTCTGTGTAAGTGTTAACTAGGGATCTGTTATGTGGAAATTACTAATAATGGTTATACTGTATTAGTCTATATTCCCGCCTGCTCGAGGAAAAATGAGATGAGGAGAGACAAGCGATCCATCCAGTGCCAGCCACCTACTGCCTGACCGGATGAGCCTACACCATGATGGACATTATTACATCTTTTCCTTTTCTTTATTTCTTTGTCTAAATTGTTGTTGTCATGGTGACCGGTGTCGGCCAGAGGAGGATGGGTTCCCCCCCTGAGTCTTGGTTCCTCTCAAGGTTTCTTCCTCATGCAAAAAACTAGGGAGTTTTTCCTTGCCACTGTCACCCTTGGCTTGCTCACTGGGGGCTAGGACTCGGCACTTGTAAAGCTGCTTTGTGACAACAACTGTTGTAAAAAGCGCTATATAAATAAAATTTGATTGATTGATTGGTTCAGTTCAGATAACCAGGAGCACCACCAAAACCACTACTGGTAGGTACAGTGTAGTGGGTCAGACTCCATCTGGGCAAATGTTCTGTGCTACACCATTAAGAGTCTGTGGGCAAAATATAAAGCCATTCAGCTCAAACAAATACACACATACATGTATCTGTAGAACAAATGAATACACACATACATGTATCTGTAGAACAAATGAATACACACATACATGCACCTGTAGAACAAATGAATACACACATACATGTATCTGTAGAACAAATGACTACACACATACATGTATCTGTAGAACAAATGAATACACACATACATGTATCTGTAGAACAAATGAATACACACATACATGTATCTGTAGAACAAATGAATACATACATACATGTATCTGTAGAACAAATGAATACACACATACATGTACCTGTAGAACAAATGAATACATACATACATGTATCTGTAAAACAAATGAATACACACATACATGTATCTGTAGAACAAATGAACACACACATACATGTATCTGTAGAACAAATGAATACACACATACATGTATCTGTAGAACAAATGAGTGGCTTGAATAATTTTGAAACCATTGACTCCACCTTCTCAGTGTGCTGAGGTTTCACTTTTCCTCATACAGCCACAAAACAACTTGAGCTTTAAAAGCATTGAAGTTGAACATTTCACAAGGACTTCAATGAAGGTTTGTTTTTCCATTCAACTCATACAAATGCTTTTATATCGATCTTGTAGTGAACTTGACAGCCTTTTGATGAGTACATGTAATCAATCTCAATTATTATCTTAAAAGTATTACAAACTGTCTACACACATCAGTGATACTTGTAGATGTAACGTTTTTGAGGTGGGGTTTAAGGAGACACCTCTACTGTGGGGTTCAAAGAGACACCTTTAAGGTGCTTTAAGATGCTGGTGCTTGAGAAGTTTAGTGGTGAGATCTGCTGGAGTGACGGAAGTCCAGTTAATGTGTGATGGCCATGTTCACAACACCATAGATCTCCTCAGTCTCCATAGTAAATAGAGGCACTACTGCACCTGTGGAGACTGTGGAGTCTATGTGGTGTGTCATGGTCTAGGAAGGTTGAGACTGAGGTATCTTAAGCTATGAAGGGCGATTAATTCCTGAACTGCTTCCTGACAAAGTTCACCACTTCTTTCATCTTTATGAGATTTTGTATCAGAATGTTAAATGTTACTGTGATGGTAATGAGTTGTTGGCGATCAGATCAGTCCAGTCACAGATGTGTCATCAGATGTGTCATGAACTTGATGATGGTGTTAGAGCTGTAAATGAGTAGAGGGAGTATAACAGCCTCAGGACACAGGACACGTCCTGTTTAGTATAAGAGTGTTGGGGTATGTAGGGGTTCAGTTCAGTGAGGCAGTAAACTGTAGAGGTTCAGTTCTTAATGTAGGGCACAGCTGTCAAACTCAAGGCCCGCAGGCCAAATGTGACCTGCAAGAGGTTAAAAGCCCAATTGTATAAAAAAAAAAAAAGTCAAATACATGCAGTGACCAAAAACTAAATTTCCTACAATTATGTTACCTGCGAAGTGACGGCATCTCAACACTGCAGTGTTTCCACATCGATGTGATATCAGTGTTTCCACATCGATGTTGTAACTGATAAATACAAATAATGATTCTAAAATGTCCAGGAAGAGAAAAATTGATGCAGATGGGAAAGTGAATACATGATTGTGCTTCAAGGAGAAAAACCACTATGTCTTTTGTGTTATGAAGTGGTGGCAGTTGTCAAAAAGTACAATCCACGTTGACATTTTGAGACCAAACACGGAGCTAAGTATGCCAAAATTAGGCATCAAGAAAAACAAAATGCCGAAGAATTCAAATACAAACCGCACCAGAATGTGGTCATGAAAGCCACAACCACAATGGGGGAGTAACCAGCTGTTACAGACCAGCTAGACCAGCTTTTACAGACCAGCTACTACAAACCTGCTACTATAGACCAGCTGTTACAGACCAGCTATTACAAACCTGCTACTATAGACCAGCTGTTACAGACCAGCTACTACAAACCTGCTACTATAGACCAGCTGTTACAGACCAGCTATTACAAACCTGCTACTATTGACCAGCTGTTACAGACCAGCTATTACAAAACAGCTGTTACAGACCAGCTATTACAAACCTGCTACTATAGACCAGCTGTTACAGACCAGCTATTACAAACCTGCTACTATAGACCAGCTGTTACAGGCCAGCTACCACAGACAAGCTGCCCTGCAACTGTCCTTAAACACTGCATAACAATGGCGTAAAGCACAAGATTTTCTGGTGGGACGGATGACATTTTCTGTTTTCTTTATTTCTGCAGATGGACCCCTCTAGAAGGTATTATTTAAAATTTACATTTTTATTGTTTATGTTAATGTTTTTTATTACTCATTTTTTTTGTTTGAGGCAAATTGACATTATTAAGACATGTTGCAGTATTATGGTACATCAACTCATGCATGTGACGCTCGTGGGTCGGTGAAGGATGAGACACAGAATCCTGCCTTTTTGACTGACGTCACTTTTAATTCCAACAATGATTGCACAATAGCGCACGGATAACAATAACACTCACACAGCAACGTGTAGACTTTAGACAACGACGAGCACAGGACACTGCGCGAGCGCACATTAAATAGACAAACCACATTAGCCCCACGTGATTACGAGACGATTCACAGATGAGACACATTATCACACGACATAGCCATCACCACGGAGTTCCACAGACGCAGACAAAGCACGTGGACTACGTATACACACGCCCAAAAGGGAGGGGCCGGGGTCCTCAACGTGACAGACGCCCCCTCCAAGGGCACTACCTGTCCCGGGGTGCCAACAGGACCGAGTGCCCCGAACCCACGACGATGGGCGGATCCGACGCGCTCAGTCCTGCGTCTGGGAGGTGACTGCCCTTGGCGAAGCGTCCGTCACGTTAGACACATTGAACGGCACGGTCACAAACACACACACAGGCACGCTTACACACAGTGGCACGAGAGGGAAGAATGGGTTAGGCACACAAATGGGGAGACTAACAAACACTGGTACACACACACATGACATAGGTGCCAGGCTTAGCGCCAGGAGGAGAGCTATTAGGGGAGAGAGACCTGGAGCTGCTGGTGCCATGTTGGGCAGTCCCCCTACTGCCCTCGCTGCGAACCCTCCGCTGGGCGCAGCGTATCAGGTGCATCGTAGCTGGCGGACGTATCAGGTGCAGCGCGGTTGGCGGATGTGCCAGGCGCAGCGCGAGGGAGCTCTTCCTCATAGTCCATCAGCTCCTCCTCACCCTCCAGGACCCCCTCCATGGACTCAGCTGGACTCTCACCCCGGGAATAGTCCATGGGGCTGGCCCCGGAAGGTCTGGAGGACGCGGTCTCCCCAGGAGTCCTCCTCCCTTTAACGGTTCCCACGGAGGAGGGAAGGCTCTCCTCCTCGTCCTCCATGTAGGGGTCACTCTCATACACCCCTGAACCCACGGACGGGGAATAGTCCTCCGTGCCGTAATCCACGGTGGACGCGTCGTCCTCCGAAGGAGGGTAATAGTTCCGCTCCTCTTCACCCTCCTGTACCGTGGGAGAGAGACCTACAGGCGGAGGGAGGTAGTCCTCCTCCTCTGACTCCTGCTCCTCCTCCTCTTCACCGTAGTCCACGGTGGTGTTGTCGTAGACGGAGGGAGGGTACTCCTCTTCCTCCTCCCCCTCCCCAACATAGTCTACGGTGGGAGCGGAGTAGATGGACGGAGGGTAATCCTCCTCTTCCTCCCCCTCCTCCCCGTAGCCCACGGTAGGAGAAGGGCACACAGGTGGAGGGGGGTACTCCTCCTCCTCTAACTCCTCCTCGGAGTCCTCCTCCCCGAATTCCGCCTCCGGGGTCGAGTCCGTGACGCAGATCACACCAGGACTCCTCTCCAGAGGCGAGAGGGCACGGGATGGAGGGGAGTGTCGCTCCAAGATCGGGGACCTCAGGGTCTTTCTCCTCTACCTTCTGGGCTGAGGCCAGCTGGAGGGCGCACACCGGGTCCGACATCAGCTGTTCCCGTGTCGGTGGGTCCTCCACCTCACCAAGCTCGCCCTCTGGTGGCGATGCCTCAAAGAGCTCAGGGACGCTCACCCGTATGGGCAAGCCTTCCTGGGAAGGAGCGGGGTGCTTCTCCTCCCACACCCGCGCCGCTGTCCGGGGGTACTCCTCCGCCAACTCTGGTATGGAGGTTTCCCGTACTGCGCACAGCAGGCACGAACACTCTGGGTCCGTCATCAGCTGTGCCAGAGTCGGCGGGGTTTTGCGGCGCGGGGGAGAGGAGGAAGAGCGGTGGTGCCGCTTGCTGGAGCGAAGTGCCTTTTTAGGCTGGGTGGCATAGCCTGGCATCTCCTCTTGGTGTCTCAGACGGCTCATCGTTCTGTGACGCTCGTGGGTCGGCGAAGGACGAGACACAGAATCCTGCCTTTTTGACTGACATCACTTTTAATTCCAACAATGATTGCGCAATAGCGCACGGATAACAATAACACTCACAGCAACGTGTAGACTTTAGACAACGACGAACACAGGACACTGCGCGAGTGCACATTAAATAGACAAACCACATTAGCCCCACGTGATTACGAGACGATTCACAGGTGAGACACATTATCACACGACATAGCCATCACCACGGAGTTCCACAGACGCAGACAAAGCACGTGGACTACGTATACACACGCCCAAAGGGGAGGGGCCGGGGTCCTCAACGTGACAATGCATAGCATTTCAGGTTAATCAAATATATTAAATCTATGTGTAAACATTTACATGTGTTGCTTTGCAAGTTTTTACATTTTCCATGTGTGCATGCTGACATCTGTCTGTGTATAACCATGGGACAGTGGCCCAGTTCAACAACACTTCAGCTATACCTACTGAACACTTCAACACTTCAGCTGTACCTACTGAATAATTCAACACTTCAGCTACAGCTACTTAACACTTCAACACTTCAGCTATATCATGTTCACTACATGGGTTGGTGTTAAATATCACTTAGCTACACTGGGTTCTTACCTGTTTTACTGTATTATGTGTGTAACAGTTTCGTGAGACTTGGACACTCTCTGAATGAGGCTGAGAGACAACATGTGTCCAGCAGGAGAGAGACTGTTCAACAGTGTCTGCAGAAGCACAATATACCCTGCAGTCTGGTAAAGTAGATTCATGAATATATTAATTTGATAATCTACTGTTCTGTGCTATTAAGCTTTGAATTTCTACTGTACATGAAATGTGCCAACTTGACTTTTTGCTACAGATCATTATGTATTTGTCCTTTACTCACTTTATAGGAGTGAAATATGAGCATTTATAAATACACATCAAACATGGTTCTGTTCTGTAGTAGTACTGCAGGGACACACATGGTGTTTAGTTTAGGTTTAAGATCAGTGTGGGCGGGACACCCCTGTAGCCCACGCAGCTCATAGGCTGTCCACACTGGAGATCGGACCAATGACATTCTCCTGAGATCTGGACAGCATCTATGCCAGGGATGGGCAACTTCCATGATAAAGAGGGCCAAAATTTTTTCAGCACTATCATTGAAGGGCCACATGACCACGCACTTCAAATAATTGGATATGAAAGACACTACAAATTATTCTCAATAAGAACACATTTTAAATGAATTCAGAACTGTATGTTTATTGCACCAACATACATCTATTTTCTGCATATAAATGCATTAACATGTCCTTAATAAGCAACAAAGACAAAACATTTGCTTAATAAAAAAGTGCAAAAAGGAATTTGAACTCCTTCATATCAAAGAACTGTAATGCGTAGCGCGCTGCGGAGCGAGGAGGCGGACACAAACGCTGAGAAGAGCGAGATTTAATAAGGGGAATCCCATAGGCGAAGTCGTTTGTACAGGCACGGGTCAAAACGGGAGAGCCGTCCAAGTGGTCAACAGGACAGGCAGGAGTCGTAACAGGAGATCCATTCACAACGGAGAAACACAACGGAAACGGAAAATACCAGAACAGCGATGACAGATAATCCACAAAACCGAACAAACCACAAATAACCGACAACGGGCAAAACACAGAGATACAAGTACACAGGACTAAACTAGACACAACTGAACACAATGACGACACGGGCGTGGCAGACAGAGGGAAGGTGGCGAGTGTAAAATGGAGACAAATTAAGTATTAAATCACGATTGATTCTTAGTATTGACTTGTAACTCCCGCGGTAGCCCGACTCAAAAGTAGCCCAAAAAACTGCACCCCGCGACCCCAGAATTTTTACCCGCGGCTGGACTTTCAAACAAGCCCAATTTGGCGTGAAAACCCCGAACCTGGCAACTATGCAGCTAGGAGAGGGGGGCGTAGCCCTACGTGACAAGAAAAAAAAAGTCCTGCTATATCGGTTTTTTTCTTCTTTTAATTAATAAATTATTATTGATCTATTTGGGGCACACGGCCCTCGTCCTCACTCAGTGCGGCCCGCGGGCCACCAGTTGCCCATCCCTGATCTATGCATATTTCATAACTTTTTCCATCAGTGGTCACCAGTAATCTTGCAGACTGTGTAGCTGCTGTGCTGGTAGGTTCTCCCCAGCTGTGTGGTGGGTTTAGGGTGTGTGTTCCTACACCTGCAGGACGAGGTGCCCAACATTGCTGTGCTGGTAGGTTCTCCCCAGCTGTGTGGTGGGTTTAGGGTGTGTGTTCCTACACCTGCAGGAAGAGGTGCCCAACATTGCTGTGCTGGGCTCTGGTGGAGGGGAGAGAGCTATGATTGGACTGCTGGGGTCTCTGAGACAGCTGGGTGAAGAGGGACTGCTGGACTGTATCATGTATCTCAGTGGTGTCTCTGGATCTACATGGTACTGATCCTGAACGTCCGGATATTTATACATCTTAATTATGTTCACACACAGAACAGTACCTCACACGCTCAACCTCAATATGCCTCACCATTCATGTCTATGCAAAAACCTTATTCTTTCAAAACATGCACACACATTGATATTAAATGTATTCACCAAAAGTTCAGTATCTGTAACGATACTAGCTCGTAGTGATGGGCAAATGACACAGAGGCTTCGGAGCATGTGTCGCTCTTCCTGAAGCGGAGTGATTCGAAATTATGTGTCGGAGCTCGTATCAAAACACCAATGTCACGTGAAGCTTCAAACGTCACCACTGTTTTGTTTTACGCTTCATTGCTTCAAAATGTTTCGAAGCTTTTCTTTGGCTCATAGTCTTTCAGTGCATGGCATTGGCTCATGGCATTTCAGTACATTCTGAGCCAATGACAGCTTGGCAGGTTTAAGAGATTTGAGTGGTTTAGTGTCTTACCAGCTATACGAGACGTATTATTACACATCACCCTTAACCAGTATTTAGCCTTTAATATAATTTATTTGATGGATTAATCTGGAATGTGTTTGGAGGAGAGCATCTGTATATTTTATTGTAATGACAATATAATCATTATTTGGTATGAATGAACAAAACACAGGCTTCATTTGCCCATCACTATTAGCTGGCATGCAGCAGGAGGTGGTTCCAAGTGTGGAGGAAGAGGAGGTTTATTGAACAGACAGGGACTTACACTATCGGGGGTAGAACAAAGGGATACACAACCAACTGAAAGACTGGGGTGCACGTACGATATCTACGAGGCATAACCGAACAATCGGGAAGCGACACCGAGATAAACTGACAAACAAGGGAAACGCTACAGCATAAAACTTAACGAGGGCGGATTAGACAGCATGGACATAAACGAAGATGATATTAACAGGTAGAGAGCGAGGGAATTCAAGAGAAGAAACATACAAACGGTAATTCAAAACTGAACAGAGAACACAACCAGTGTATAGGGAAAGTTATAACAGAGAAGGATAGAGGGACAAACCCGAACAAGGACAACAGAGGTATGTGGAGACCGAGGGCATGGAAGACGCGGTATGTCAGAATACATGAGAAGAGGAATCAAAGACCAACAGGACTGCGGCAAAACAAGGTGTTTAAATACACGTCAAACAAGGGCGGCCACGAGACACAGGTGAAACACATGACAGAAATGAAGGGCTGGACCAAGATGGGTGAACACAGGGAAATGGAAAAACACAGAAACAAAGGGAAAGTGAGGAATGATTGACGGGGCGGGCCGATGCATTACAGTTTGCATATTTGAAAAACCATATCCAAATATATGAGGATTCTGGACTGTTTGTTTGTAATGTAAACACTGTGTTTCTCTCTCTGACCTCTGAAGGTGCATGTCATCAGTGTACAAAGAACCAGACTGGTCCACCAAAATGAAGAAAGTGGAAAAAAACATCATCCAGAGACTCGTTCGTGGCCACGTCAGCAACACTGAACAATACAAGAAACTAAAGAAGACATATAAAAGAGACAACTTCAGTGTCACTGACATCTGGGCTGCATTTGTTGTGTCTCGTGTAGTGAAGGAGGTAAGAACAGTGTCCACACATCCAATGGTCAGAAGGCAAAAGAAATAATTTATTCTTTATAGAGTGTACTATTAGAGTTTGCTGCTACATATCTACAAGTGTTCACCAAAAATCACTATATTGCCAAAAGTATTCGCTCATCCATCCAAATAATCAGAATAAGGTATTCCAATCACTTCCATGGCCACAGGTGATTGACCACTTCCATGGCCAAAAGAACAATTTGGAGCTGGCCCCTTCCTCTTCTAACATGACCGTGCACCAGTGCACAAAGCAAGGTCCATAAAGACATGGATGGCAGAGTCTGGTGTGGATGAACTTGACTGGCCTGCACAGAGTCCTGACCTCAACCTGATTGAACACCTTTGGGATGAATTAGAGCGGAGACTGAGAGCCAGGCCTTCTCATCCAACATCATTATGTGACCTCACAAATGAACTTCTGGAAGAGTTGTCAATAATCCCCAAAGACACACTCCTAAACTTTGTGGACAGCCTTATTATTATTTCATTTTTTAGACAGCTTTTAAGATAGAACCACCAAACTTTGTAGGAAACTCCACCCTATGCCCAAAAGATCCATATTTTTTTATACCACTTTTCCCATAGACTTTCAATTTTTCAAACTGTTCCAAATGTTCAAATTTCAAGATTAATTCACCACATTTGATGTGCATGGTGTGAGGGTTGATAGAAATTACTCAGCAACTTTCCACACCTATCACTCTTATATCACTTCTTTTTCATTTTTCATCACTTTTCACACATTGACATTTTGCACTGCCTTCTAGCTCCTGCGTTTTATACTAGATATAGTTAAATTAATCAGACAATTAAACAGTAAATTAATCAGACAATTTAATAGTAAATTAATCAGACAATGTCACTGCCTTACAGAATTAATCATTCAACGTGTTTCCACTTAGCCTAGATTATATAAACATGCATTAAATGTTTCGCTGGAGTTCTTGGGAGATGGCAGCGTTGGCATTACTGGAAGATATTGATAATGGCCGAATTAACCGAGAGAACGTTTTCCATGACCATTATGATTTTTTGGCCCATGATGATGAGTGGCTTATAAGCCGTTTCAGATTTTCAAGAACTGTCCTCTTGTGTTGAGTTGGGTCCAGTTTTGGAGAGAGAAACAGCGAGGAGTCGCACATTGCCAGTTCCTTTACAGGTGCTGACAACGCTCAGCTTCCTGGCGACTGGCTCGTTTCAAAGAGAACTGGCAGCCCGGTCGGGGATATCCCAGTCATCTTTGAGCCGGGCCATGCCACCTGTTTTGGATGGGATCATCTGCATATCAGCTAGTTATATAAAGTTCACATATGATGCGGTTGACCAGGCAAACATTAAAGCGCAATTTGCAGCGATAGCCGGTTTCCCTAATGTAATCAGAGCAATCAACTGCACACACATTTCTATAAAGGCACCATCTGAGGGGGAATTTGCTTATATGAATAGAAAACACTTTCCATAAATAATTCCATAAACGTGCAAATAATCTGTGATGCAAAAATGTGCCTTACTAATGTGGCACGTTGGCCTGGATCAACCCAATGATTCATACATCCTTACAAACTGCATGTTTGGGATACGATTACAAGTTTGCAGAGTGCGTGACGGGTGGATTCTTGGTAAGCAACACATTTTAAGCATTTAAATAAAAGCATTTGACATTTCCAGCTTAGAATAATTAATTTAAAACATGGGTCATTGTTACATTACTTGGGAAACAGCGGCTACGCGCTCAAGACGTGGCTGATGACCCTTTGTAATCAACAGACTGACCGGGAGCGGAGATACAGTTCTCTCCATTCTAGCACCCGGTCAGTCGTGGAGAGGGCAATTGGGCAGCTGAAAAGCTGGTGGCGCTGCCTGGACAGGACTGGGGGAATGCTCCTGTATAAGCCAGAGAAGGTGTCATATTGTGAGGGCATGTGGTGTCCTGCGCAGCCCAACCCAGGTGCCATACAAGCAAGGCAACAAATCATAGCTACAATATAAAAAGGTAACAGCATTCAAATTTTAACCAATTCTTTTATTGAGTCGCTGATGCTAGTGAGCGCATCACTGACATTTTTTAGGTGCATTATATAATTCTGCCAGTGTGTATTGTTCTGACCCCACAACATTTAAAGCTTCACACACGCTGTCCCACTCAGACATTTTGCGCTCTGCCGTAATGCCACAACGTGCCAAACAAACATTTTTTCCGCACCTCTACCTCATTGAGGAGCGTCTCCACTTTCACATTCGGTGAAGTTCCTCTTCTTTCCCCGTTTAGACATGGTTTGTGACATGGACGTAATTTTGATTACGTAGGTGGGGGGAGGGGGCACAAATGGCTTGAGAACTGGGTTGCGGGGTGTCGCTATTTAATATTTGTTTTTTTAACCTTAAAAACTGCAGGGGATCAAAACTGGCTTTTGAAATAGTGGGGGGGGGGGCATGGATTCGTCGCTATTTAAATATATGGTTTTTACCGTAAAAAGTGGGGTCGTCCCCCCCCCGCACCAATTACGTCTGTGGTTTGTGATAGATCAGAGAGGAAACTTCTCCAGGGCAAGGCAAATTTAAATGAATTTGCATATTTATAGGGGGCGTGTCACCGTGTGCGCTCAATTCCACGTTGATTGGGATGTACAAAAGAAATGGATTCCGGCGTAAGCACGGTTTGATACATCCGGATTTACAGCCATTTTCTGCATTTGTATGTACGCCAATTTTTTGTAAGAAATCCTTTGTACAAAAAGTCTTTGTACATGAGGCCCCTGAAGTGTTGTGGGTTTGATTCCCAGGCCTGAGGCCATGACTGAGGTGCCCTCGAGCAATGCACCTAACCCCAACTGCTCCCTAGTAATCACCAGTTCTGCACAGATGGGTAAATGTGGAGGACACATTTTGATTGCGGTGAAAATCACAATTGACAAAATGTGGCAACTTAACATATTTTTTCATTCATCCCTCCATCATCCTATAGGAACCCATTCATTTTCTAACCTCCTTAATTTTCGAACTAAAGCCATCAAACTTGGCTCTAATGACTCAACAGCTGACTCCAGGTATCAAAGGGCATTTCAAACTGACTCCTTCTGTACTTTCATTCATCCCTCCATCCTCCCATAGGAATCCATACTTAAGCTATGACAATAGAACAACAGAATTTGCTCTACTTATTGGATGACTAGTCTCTACTGGGAGTTGAATTAACATAGTTTTTATGCTGTTACAAAAGGTTTTGCCAAGCCAATGTAAAGTTTTTTCACAAACTTTACTTTCTAGTTGTTATTGTTGTTACAGAAAGTGCACATGCAGTTTGTACTTTGCAACTTGTACTTAAAAAAAAAAGACTTTTACATGTATCACTGCAGATTGATGAACATCCTCTCACAGGGCAGAGGGGCAAGCACACCAGAGACCCTTATCCCATCTATACGGTGATTGACAAAGAGTGCAAAGACAATGACCTGTGTAAAGGTACTTTTTCTCTTGTATGTTTATGTTTGTATTTGTGAGTGAATGTGTGCATAAGTATGTGAGTTATTAAGGTTTCATAGTACTGTCTGTTTATAGATGTTTGGTTTGAGATCACCCCAGATGAGTGTGTGAGTAATTAAAGGTTTAGAGTATGTTGTGTTTGTAGATGTTTGGTTTGAGATCACCCCAGATGAGTGTGTGAGTAATTAAAAGTTTAGAGTATGTTGTGTTTGTAGATGTTTGGTTTGAGATCACCCCAGATGAGTGTGTGAGTAATTAAAAGTTTAGAGTATGTTGTGTTTGTAGATGTTTGGTTTGAGATCACCCCAGATGAGTGTGTGAGTAATTAAAGGTTTAGAGTATGTTGTGTTTGTAGATGTTTGGTTTGAGATTACCCCAGATGAGTGTGTGAGTAATTAAAAGTTTAGAGTATGTTGTGTTTGTAGATGTTTGGTTTGAGATCACCCCAGATGAGTGTGTGAGTAATTAAAAGTTTAGAGTATGTTGTGTTTGTAGATGTTTGGTTTGAGATCACCCCAGATGAGTGTGTGAGTAATTAAAGGTTTAGAGTATGTTGTGTTTGTAGATGTTTGGTTTGAGATCACCCCAGATGAGTGTGTGAGTAATTAAAAGTTTAGAGTATGTTGTGTTTGTAGATGTTTGGTTTGAGATCACCCCAGATGAGTGTGTGAGTAATTAAAGGTTTAGAGTATGTTGTGTTTGTAGATGTTTGGTTTGAGATCACCCCAGATGAGTGTGTGAGTAATTAAAGGTTTAGAGCAGGTATCACCAAATGGCGGACCGCGGTCCGGATCCGGACCCGAACGCCGTCCGGTCCGGACCCAATCACATTCCTGATTAACTGGATACGGACCCAAATGGCAAAAAAATTTTAACGGGAGACTATATTTTAAACCGGAGAATTTATTTTCAGACGAGTGTTACGTTCACCACCCATTTGAGTGTTACGTTCGCAACCCCCCCCGCTCAACAACTTTCGTTCGCCAACCCCCCCCCAACAACTTTCGTTCGCCACCGCGGACCCGGACCTAAGGTCTGAGCTATCTGCCAAAAATGGACCGCGGAAAGATTTAATTGATTACCCCTGGTTTAGAGTATGTTGTGTTTGTAGATGTTTGGTTTGAGATCACCCCAGATGAGTGTGGCTACTCCATAACTGGAGCCTTTGTGGATTCCACCACCTGGGGAAGTCGGTTTGAGTATGGAGCAGTGACCAAGAAACAGCCTGAGAATGACATGCTGTCCCTACAAGGTAATACAAGGATAAACGGTGCTTCTTATGTAGACAAATATTAAGGACCAGATTAAGACCTGATGATCTTTCCTCTCTGAGGTGATTTTATTACCAAATTTGTTTAAACTTCAAATCCCATAGAATGAAAATTGGAGATTAGAGAGATTAGACTCTTATTGTCATTATGCCTGTACATAGAGAGCCAACTAAATGCATTTAGCATCTAACCAGTGTAATTTAGGGTATTATTTACATAAGTGCTAAAACAACCATAAACGGTAGAGCAGAGTAAGAATAAGAATATGTACACATGAGTATAAGCCTGTCTATATTCATATGTAAATTTATATGTGTACATACACACATATTATGAGAAGACACATAATGTTATCGGCAAAAGTAACATGTACAATATGTAGGGCAGTTATGGTCTGTTGGTTAGGGAACTGTTCTTGTGGCTGGAGGGTTGTGGGTTCGATTCCCAGGCCTGAGTGAGGTGGACTATTCCCCAAGGTAGCTAGGATAGGCCCACCGTGACACTCACTTGTTGAATATTTACCATTTTATTTTTTACAGTTTAATATTTTTATTTCTCAAATGTTTTGCTATACTGTAATAAACTTGTTGAATATAAATAGACATATGCATACTGCAATCAACATGTCTACGCATGATCCTTTATGTGCAATATAGAACTCCACAAGGAGTAGCACATATTTTCTGACATTCAGCAACAGTTGAAAATATTTTTATTTTCATGTGATCTGAACATGTATAATGTAATGTGTATCTGACCTGTTTCAAGTCTTATGGATCTCATTTGTTCAATTGTTTTGACTCTTTGAAGGTCTGTGTGGTAGTGCACTAGCTGATTGGGAGAAGAATATGAAGTATATTTGTGTTGCACTACGTAACATTGTTGAAGGTATGGAGAAGTGACTGGTATGAACAATTTTAAAAAGTCAGTTTAATTTGTCTATTTTAGCTGTTTGCTGTTGTAATAGCATCTGTTGTTGAACAATGTTCTCTTTGTCTTTTCTTTCTTTTTTGTAGAGACATTTTCAGAGCAAGGACACTTTGAAATGTTGAAGGATTATCAGAAGGTGTTATATGCTCTTCTGGACTTGAATGATAATTTCTTCAGAGGAGAGGACATTACATCCAACATGAACACAATAAATGAATTACTGAAAGGTTGTTTTCATATTCCATGATGCAAAGAATAGAGCATGCATTATTTAACCTCTCAACATTAGCAGTATTAAAGTAGTACTTTAATGGGAACAACCAAGAGCTACTATGGTAGCTAATATTTTATATATATATAAATAATATTTTAAATAACTTTCATTATAATGTATTATTATTTGATCACTGTTACAGCAGCAGTTTTTTAATTCTATTTAGGAAAGCGTGATAAAGAAGGACATGAGGTAAAACTTCAAGGAACAATCACAGATGACATGTTGACACAGTACAACATAATTGTCTGTGATAATCTTCCTGATTGGTTCCCAGAGTTGAACGGTGAGTACTGCCCAGAGCTGTGAGTTTCTGATGGATTTTCAAGAAAATTACAATTTCTTTTTATTATTTAATTTACTTATCCAGATTTGAACAAGCAGGAGCTGACATACAGTGGCTTAAGCTCAGACCTGCAAGTGAACTCTGTTGGTAATGTATTTCTTCTATGCATATGTTGCAGAAAGTGTGACTAATACATGCGTCTTCCTTTAATCTAATATTCATTTAGTCTGTGTCAAAATGCACCTGAGAATTGGAGGAATGAATGCTTTTCCTGTTTTATCATAATGTTATTTCACAGTACTAAAATCCACTTTCTAACGGTGTGGTTGTGCTATCGGGATCATGGCTTATACACAACACAGCTGATATCACAGGCATATTCACAAAATGAATCAAATACACCAGAACAAGAAAGATTGACAAAGCCAAATAATGGGAACACGAGGGTAGAGCTGGTAGAGCTGAATTTATGGATTTATCAATGTACTGGAAATACAACAGACATAGAACGTTAGCTATATAAACATTGAGAGACCGAATAAACAGTACACACAGTATAACAATTCAACTAGGGCATTTACCCAAAGCAGAACATAACACAAACAGCTATTCTAGGAGCATAAACTACAGCACAGATTCTCAAAGCAAAATTTACTAAAGACAGGGATTTTTATTATATTGGGCTCATGCAATATTCACCGGTAGAAACACCAACGGGAACATAAGCAGAAACATCGACAGTAACGAATGCAAAAACAGCAAAAAGATAGAAACATTGTTAGACTCATATAACATGACATGATCATCGAGCCACACTGGAGATTGGGAACATAAGAAGAGAATAAATAGGGAAACTAGTCAGACTACGAGACAAGGTATAGCTGGGAACAATAATCTGGGAGCGAACACAAATCATAGCAATGAAAACAAAGACAGAGAAAAAGGAAAACACTATACTGACAGATGGAGCCAGTGACACACTGAGTATAAACATCACAATATGTTGAAATAATTCTTAATTCATTACTACATTATAATCCGATTACCTGTGTTCATCAACTATGTAAAAGATAATTTATATTAACCAAGTAATTCATACAAGCCAAACTCTGCTTAATCAGTTCCATGAATGTTAGAAGGTTTCCAGTAAGTTAACCAACCAGGGGTGGGTTTCCCGAAACGTTCTTAGTGCTAAGTACTTCGTAACCTCGTACGTTTCATACTTAAGAACGTTTTGGGAAACTCACCCCAGTAATCATTAGAATCTGACTGTGACGCGGGGACAGAGGCGGCCGAAGGCGAGGGTCGCAACACATGATCTTTTATTCTCCATCAATAAGTAAACAAAAGAGAGACTGCAAAGCAGTCAGCTTGGCAACTTCCAAATAACAGAAAGTATATGCAGCAGAGGTGAAGAGAGGTCCAGACATGAGCTTCCAGCGAGGCAATGTGCAGCACTGGACCGAACGACCTGTGGGACATAAAAAGGTGCACAACCTAATGGGGAACAGGTGTTAGTACACTGGTGAGCTGGACGGTAGGAGTGGTTTGGTGCTCGGAGGCGTGTGTTGTGAAGTACTGCGAGAGGCTACACGCGCCCTCTGGTGGCGACCCGGTCTCCCCACCGTGACACTGACACAGAACTACAGATTCATTACAGATTTACTTTGTGTTAGTTCAAGACAAAATGGTGGCAGCTCAGTCTAAATGTGGTCAGTGTGTCTTTCAAGATGTGGGTTGTTTGTCAGCTTAGATGTGGTGTGTGCTATATGTCCTTGTTCTCCAAGAGCTGAAGTCATTAGGACTAGTGATTCTACATATTCTAAACATTTACTTTATAAATGACTGAAATTGTTTTTTCCAACTAGTAATACATGGGTTTTAAAAGCCAGAACTAAGACCAGATGTCAGTGCATTAATCTTTGTTTTATCTATCAGGTTTTTGGCGACGTATGTATACATGCATGAAGAAACTTTGGCAGTGGGACTGGGGAACAACATACAACTTTCTGTACAATATGGAAGGTGGGAAATAAAAATCTCCTCATATTCTGTTAATGTTATGTAACCATACCACCATTTTAATGCACTTTTCTTTCTGTAGAAGGGAATATAAGGTTTCTTATTGCATGATTTAAAATATTTAGTGGTTAGGATATACAGTCACTGCATTTAGGTACTGGATTTGTTTTTAATCATAATTGTCTAAAAATGACAACAACAAGCAGCAAGTTGCTACTAGGATCTTTAAGCTGGTCACTCTTTCCAATAATTCAAAAGGAACTGGATTCAAAATTATTTGGAAGTCATGAATGATCACTAGTAAAAATAAAATTTTTGATATCAATAATAAAATTTTTACATGTAAGAATATAATTTTTACTAGTACACTTCAGGTAAGGGAGGCCGTCATGCTGAAGAAAGAGTCCTATCAGGCCTGGTTGGCTTGTGGGACTTCGGAGGCAGCAGACGGGTAGTAACTTTCTGAAGTTATACTGATAGTGACCCAGCTGAACCAGAAGGTTCGTTGAAGTTTAGTGACAATGTGTAAGGTCCGTCCAGAACCGCTGTCCACTTGGTTGAGTAAGTGAGGCCTTCATAGAGTTGAACAGGTGTGTGTGCTAGGTCTATTATTGTAACATTCAACTCTGGATAGGTGCGCGCTATTGCAAAGAGGGGTTTGGTTTATTGACAACATGGGTGGAACACAAAGTTACATTTCTGATAGTAACACTGCGACGTATTACACAGTGGACAAGGATAGAAAGAGCTAAATTACATATCCACACAGGTCTACACTTTTCCTGTGGGTTATTAGTCAAGTCAAATTTATTTATATAGCGCTTTTTACAACACATGATGTCACAAAGCAGCTTTACAATCATATGGGTCCAGATCCCTAATGAGCAACACGAAGGTGACAGTGGCAAGGAAAAACTCCCTAGATGGTGGGGATTAGGAAGAAACCTCGGGAGGACCAAGACTCAAAAGGAGAACCCATCCTCCATCGGTCAGCCCGTTAGCACAAGTCCGTATTTGTGGACAAAATGTAATTTAGGAATAAAGAAGTTTGTTTGTCAGAATACATTAGTTAAGGCATTTCTGTGACATTCACTCTTCCAAAGCCATCTATGACTTATGGAACAGTTTATGACAAAGCCGACACTTTATGGTTAGGAATGCATCAAGCTAAACAACAAAGGCCGTAAACAGGGGCCTTCTGTCTTGGTAGAAGCCCTAATCCCTCATACCAATGCCCTGATGATTCTGAAAAGAAGGGTTTCCTCAGTCTTTTAATATAATTTAATCTTCTATAATGAGTCTTGTTTGTTTTTCATTATCAGTTCCAGATGTTAACCCCAGCATCCTGAAGTCAGAGACACGACAATATATAGATGCCGGCCTGTTAGAAAACTCTCCCTACTTCTCTGTACTGAGAACGGAGCGAAACATCGACCTCATCATTTCCCTTGACTTCAGTGATGGAGATCCCTTTAAGGTAACACACACACTTGCACACACAGACACACACACTTAGGATTCCCTACACTCCAGCAGTGTTGGGAACGTTACTTTAAAAAAGTAATTATAGTGACTCACTCCTTGTTCAAAAAAGTAACTGAGTTAGTAACTGAATTACTCTATAATAAAAGTAACTCGTTACCAGGGAAAGTAACTATTTGCATTATAGTTAAAAAAAAAAGTTATATGCCAATGAATAAGAATTTTTTGAAAAAGCAGTTTTCACAGTCAGTTGAAATGAGTAGATCATAAAGGTGTTTAACTTTTGACATTTATTGCACATCAACAGACCAGTGCAAGATAAAATCCTTTAAAATCCCAAATCTTTGAAAAAAAAGAAGCAAAAGTAAACAGTTACACTATATACAGTAAAGTGCATTTACATCTATCAAATTAAATTAAATTCTCTCAACCTGAGACAACTGGTTTGTTCAAAACAGAAGTAAACTTAACAATTAAACCTCTATTCTTAATTAAATAAATCAAATACCCAGTCTGGTAGACATTCAGGAACTTCAAGTATTTTCTTAAATAATGTTTATATCGCCACCTTGAAAATTATAATTTTTCTTCGGCTTGCTCCTGACTCGCCATTTTTGCCTCTTCTCCGTTTGTGTCGTGTGCTTCGGCACGCGTGTAAAAACACTGGCTCTGATTGGCTACCATAACGCTGCCTTAGCGAATCGCTTACTGACTTGTTAAGTTAAACAGGTGTTACACCGAGAACTGTGACCTATCGAGATCTTTTACTCCTCACTAGCCTGGGCAGCGGTCCGCTCGCATTACTGTTAGTATATCAATATATAGTAACGCACCGCTTTTAATGACCAGTAACGTCAACGGCGTTGTAACGACAGGAAAAGTAATTAATTATATTATCCTGTTACTGACAAAATGACGCCGTTACCTAACGGTTATTCGCAACACTGCACTCCAGCTACACTACATTCCAGCTAGGAATGTGAGCTGGTTCACCAAATCTTATCTAGCCAGCTGGTGATGTGATTGCCTGTCCACTCCCAAACGTAAATCCATGGAGAAATACATTCAAGAGTCCTTGGATACGACTGTTATCAGGACATCTACCTCCCTGGCTGGGGCAGGTTTCTTTTTTGTGGGGGCTTAACAAGATCACTATCAAGGACTACCCTTTACCTCTGATGTCGTCCGCCTTTGAGGCCCAGCAGCAGGCATCTTTCTTTACCAAACTAGACCTGCACAGTGCCTATAACCTTAATAAGCTTCATAATAATAACCTTAATAAGACCATAAAAAGATTCACAATAAACATAGGGATTGACACAAACACAGGCACAGGTAGACATGGGAACAGGTGCCCCTCTTCCAGAAGGGCAGCCAGCGGGGAGAACCCTCATGTAGGCAGGCTCCTTCCTCCTCCTGGGGATGACCCTCCAGGACGTGAAGCGCTCCTCTGCCCTCACACGCCGGCTTAAGGCGCCATGCGAGTGCGTACAGTCCTCCGAGTGACCACTGGTGGGGGGGGGTGACCACTGGGGGTTCGTTCACGGGCTTTGGACGGTGGGCTCCCCACACTCAAATAATCCTCTTCACCATCGGAATACTCAGATGGGGGGGCTGGTGTCTCCGTTCCCATCCTCCTCTGAAACATTGGAGGGAGGCGGACTCCCCTCATCCCCCAAATTCGAATTCGAGGGTGAGGATTTGGGTGGGGGTGGGGGGGTTGTATTCTTCCCTTCCGGGTCCTCTGCGGCATTCTCAGCGTCCTTCTGGGGAGAAGTCTCTCGCCGACTGGCAGGCTCGACTCGCCCAGGCTTCCTCCACAAGTCTGCGGTAACAGCCTGCCAGTCCCTCCTCCTCGGCCTCGTGAGCGTGTCGCTGTATATACGCGACCATTCTTTCCCCGTCACGCTCCGAGGCCACATCCGGAGCCGCACACTGAAGGCTGGATGAGTGATGATGAGACGAGCCACAGGTGAGACCGTTGAACATACTCACACAAAGCCACACCCACGGAAGTACACATATGGATAGAGACGACATAACTACACGTCCAAAGGGAGGGCTCCGGGGCTATACCGTGACAACAATCTTGGTGTTCTGTTAACCAGCTTCATGAAGCAGCACCTGTGATGCTTCTCCATCAGTCCTGGACATTCTCACATATGCAAAGAACTTGTAGAGTGAGAAACTAAAGTTCTGAAGAAAAACTGTTGGCTTTTAAAAGTGCATTTAAAATTATGTGTTTGTGTGTGTTAAGTATGAATTAACATATAATACCTCTCCCAAATTGTTTTCTAAACAAAGTGAAGCATTATCCATTATATTTACCTGCCATTTTGTTCTATTAAGAACAAGAATTTTGTCAGCTGTGTCCAAATTTTTTAACTGGTAGTGTATATATAGCAGTATTGCAAACAGTATATTTACTGTTCATAATTTTTGTTATGGTTTAAGTGCACGCACACTCACATGCACACAAACGCCCAGCTATTTTATAGCATTCTGATTTCCCCCCTTATAGACAGTGGACAAGGCTGCTGCAATGTGTGCTGAGATGCAGATCCCTTTCCCTACAATCCAACACCCTGGAAATGATCAAGAACCAGACGACTTCTACGTGTTTGAGGACAACCCCACAGCTCCAACTGTCATTCACATCCCCCTGTTTAATGCTGGTAACTGCAAAGGTAACTATGAAATATAGGAAACAAATGCTATATACAGTCATGACCAAAATTGTTGGCACCCTTGAAATTTTTCCAGAAAATGAAGCATTTATCCCAGAAATGTATTGCGATTGCACATGCTATGTTCAGGCATGATAATCCGTCACCTTTTGGCGAAATTCGCCGTTTTGAAGTTGAAAAGGGTGACCTACGTGAATTGTGTAGATCCAAAGATTTTTTTGTTTGGGGGGGGGGGGGGGGGGGTCGGGAGATTATATGTATATATTTTAATTATCATATTGACTTAATAAGCAAACAGAGCACTTCCGAAATCGGCAATTTCAATGACAGAGTTGCCAGCAATATCCGCCCAGAACCATCATAGAGGCCAAATTGCGTTTCAATCATATGAACGTTCTTCATTCATGGTATTCATTTACTGCTAAGCGGGACGAGAAGCAGGACCTAGTGCTATCTACACTGGGGACAAGGCAGAAGAGCGAACATTTACCACTACATTTACCAGATCATGCATTTCCCAGTGTATTTAATTGGGTTATTATTGGTTTCAATCGTTTTCATATTTTGTAAAACAAAGTTACTGCTGTTCGCTACAGCGTTGAACACAGTGAGAGCCACAAGCTCCTGTGATAAATAGGTAGATAGATAGGCCTATTAAGTTCGCGTCAACCCCGTGTAGTTAACGGTGACATCAAATAAGAAACAATATTTTTTCTAGTGTCTGTAGTTGTAACTGGTGAATCCACGGACGTGTGAGGATAACATTCGCGCCAGGGCTGAGAAGGTTAAAGATGTTGTTTGAGTCTACCCTGTGCTTTAGCCCATGTTAGAAAATAAAAACACGTGAACCCTGGTATTTTTTACACTCATTTTCGCCGCTGATATATTTATTGGTTCATTAAGACGTAATGGTCTTGACTGAGCCATCTGGAATGGCGAAAGTGGCTTCTCGCGTTTACGGATCTGGCTAAATACATTGAATCCATTGACAAGACAGTCAAAAAAAATTTTTTTTTATGGATTTTACTATATTTTACGGAGCCCGTAAGGTGACATCATGTAAAAAAATAATAACGCGTGGCCACGACTTATTAACGCGTGGGAACGAGATACTAATGTCGCCTTTCACACGCGGCAACAAAGTTTATTTTTTCACAGCAAAGTAAGCAGATCCCAGGGATGTTCGCGAACTGACTTTTCGCTACCTTACCCAAGGAAGGTAAACCTGGCTTTATATAAAGTAGTAATTAATTATCTTGTTCGCACGCATTCATTATCTCGTTCGCACGCGTAGTAAGTCGTGGCCACTAGAGGTGGGCGATACTGGGAATTGTGGTATCGATCGATACCAAGTAAATACAGGGCCAGTATCGCCGATATCGATACCGATACTTTTTAATTAATAGATCATAGATCCAAAGGATCCAAAAGATCTAGGATACAATTTCACCAAACATTGTATGTGACAACAAAATACTTTATTATCACAATCAATATTTTTGTTTAGAAACAAGGGAACAGTAACAAAACAAAGTTTGCCTTAACATTAGGAAAATAAATATTTTTTTGAATGAATGAATGAACAATTTATATAGCGCCTTTTAAGATAGCCAAGGTCGCTTTACAATTTTAACACAGGTACAAGTCTTACACAACCAATCACACACCGGCTGGAAGCGGCAGCCAATTGCACACAGCGTACTCTCTACCAGATGCCACAGCCCCCTTGAGGACTGAATGGGGTGCAGAAAGTGGAGAGAGGACAGACCCTAGTGACAGAGCACCATCCACCACTGGGCATACAAGCACACACCCATTCATGCACAGACACCTGCTTTTCTAGTGAACAGAGACACACAGTTACACACTCAGGGAGAATTAGTGAAGGAATGCCAATTTACCTAACTTCCATGTTTTTGGACTGTGGGAGGAAACCAGAGACACCTGAGGAAACCCACGCAGACACGGGGAGAAAATGGAAATTCCACTCAGATAGGGACTTGAACCCAAGACCCCAGTGCTAACCACCAAGCCACCGTGTTGCCCAAACAAGTAGAATACACAAAAAATACAAAAATGAATAAAAATTATCTCCTCCCTAGGAATTTTATTCCTTTCATTGCAATAGTTTTTTTCTACAAGAGTTTACAAGAGTAAAAAAAATGACAGAAAATCATTAATCTATTTTTTTTTACCTCTGTATGTTTAAAGTCTCTATAAATTTCATACTTGTATGGCTGTGTAAATATTCATTGAAGTTAAATTGTTCATAATATTTTTTCTAGTTCACCTCTCATATTATATCTTTCAAACCTTATGTAATTTTGTTGCACTATGTGCACTTGCCTGTTGCTTTAATTCTATAAAATTCCCTGTTGTGGGATAATTAAAGCTTAATCTAATGTTATCCAAGATAACACTTTTACAAATGTACTAGGTTATTATCTCAATGTCTTAATTATATATATATTATATAACATTGTGGCGTGGTACAGGAAGGAGAGGCAGTAAACTGATACATTTGACAAAACAGACTGGTTTTATTCAATCGCAATCAGACTGCTGGGGAATGATCACGTGGAACAAACTCAAATAAGACATGAAACATGAGGGCAGGTCATTAGCACAGTAACATCACACACACATGGCAGGTTGATTCAGACAATGCACAACTACATAAATTAATACAGGGTGGCTTAAACTACATAACACACACATAATCAGATACATAATCAATAACACACATCATAGCATTACGTATAACATGAACCAAAACCGGAGCCGCAGGGGCTCATGGGAAAGTAGTGCCGTCCCCCATTGGGCCGGCGCTACAATATATACACAGTGATTCCTTGCCACTTCACGCTTCAGCTTGTGCGGCTTCACTCTTTCACGGGTTAAGATATTAATTTGAAAAATAATTTGTGGATATTCGCTTTTTTGCCAGTTTTTTGCGTCATTCGATCGGTGGAAAAAAAATATATTTTATGAATTTTTACATGAAAAAAATCCCAAAATGTATACAAATATATTACAAATATTAATTCTAACAATAAAGCAATGTTATAAATAATAAAATAGTACGAATTACGGTAAATATTGTATAAACGTGACAAACGAGGGGTTTCTGTAGGCTACTTTTCTTCCTCTCGGACATTTCAAAACTCCTGTGGCGTCTCTCTCTGTACTGTGACATGTCGACTCGAGGAGAGTGCTGATTGGGTGGGCCAGGCTACCTGCATGGCTGTTTGGCTGGCGCCGCTGAGCCACGTGACAATGCAACAACAAAAGACGAGAGGGGGGCGGGTCGCTGCTCCGTGCTGTGTGACGCAGCGCTGCTCTTACAGACAGAGGAGACTTTGATGAATCCGCGTGCACAACAGTCAGTGCGTGCGGGAGAGAAAAAAAGCTAGAGTATTGATCTTTTTACACGAGTATTGTTCAAAATCAATACCAGCGTTGGTATCGATATTATTGATATTTGGATCGATCCGCCCACCACTAGTGGCCACGCGTTATTATATTTTTTACATGATGTCACCTTACGGGCTCCATTTGGCATCACCTGTCGCTGTACCCCCGTACACCAGCAGCCACCCCCCCCACACCCCCCGTCACTGTATCCCCATGACGTCACATGTCAATGCCCCCCCCGTATACCCATGACATCACATGTCAATGCTCCCCCCCCCCTTCTCACCTTTTTAACCCCTGACCCATTTTCATGCCTGTATGTTATACACATATTTATTTTGTTTGAGTATAAAGTGTCGTTTAAATTTCCTGAAAATAGATGAGAACTAAGACGTGGTTAAAAGAAAGTTTTATTACAAAAGTGAAAAATCATGAGAGTCTCGTCTAGAGCAAGAACTCTGAGGAGAGAGGGCAGTCCAATCTCCTTTATTCCGTTGTTATCACATGTTTACAGTACGTTTGGGCACACTGAGAAACTGAGGGGGGAGAATCGCAGTAGACAGTTTTCGTCTCACATGTGTATTCCTCCTAATATGGATCTTTCCTGTTTTTAGCTGAAGAAACTGTCTGTTAGCTGAAAGCTTTCTCTCTCTGCACATTCCTCTGATGCCAGTTACACACAAACAAGGACATGATTACAAATGAATCACTGAACCGAATCACTGATCAACCTTATTCACAGTTTTTCTGCTAATGTACTAAATCATAATGTTCTTATGTGATCTTAAATGACATTAGCAAATTTTCCTGACAAAAGCCAAATGTCATATTGTGAATTTGCAGTAGGGGTGTGTGTGTGAGTGGGCATCTCCCTCGGTCTCTGGGACTGGCCTTCAGTGAAACATATAAATTCATGCAAAAAAAAATTGTTGGCACCCTCAACTTAAAATTTGGCTGCAAAATCAATCGCTTCCAGTAACCATCAACAAGCTTCTAGCACCAATCAACTGGAATTTTGGACCACTCTTCTTCTGCAAACTGCTCCAAGTCTCTCATCTTTGAAGGGTGCCTTCTCCCAACAGCCATTTCTCCACAAGTGTTCAATGGGATTTAGATCCAGACTAATTTCTGGACACTTCAGAACTCTCCAGCGCTTTGTTACCATCAATTTCTGGGTGCTTTTTGAAGTGTTTGGGGTCATTGTCCTGCTGGACGACCCATGACCGAAGACACAAACCCAGCTTTCCGAAATTGGGCACTACATTGCAACCCAAAATCCTTTGATAATATTCAGGCTTCATGATGCCTTGCACACAGTCAATGCACCCAGAGCCAGAGGTATCAAAAGCAACCACAAAACATATTTGAACCTCTGCCATATTTCTACCATATTTGAATGTAAATACTGTGTTCTTTTCTTTGTAGGCCTCACTGTAGTGCTTTACCAAAAAGCTCTATTTTGGTCTGTCCACAAGATGTTTTCCCAGAAGGATTTTGGCTTTTAATGTCTCTGTGTGAGCAGTGGGGTCCTGCTTGGTTTCTTGCGATAGAGTTTCTTTCACGTAGGGCTACGCCCCCTCTCTTAGCTGATGATTTAGGTGTAAACAGTAAAATCGAGAAGTGTGTAGAAGAGATAAAACATTGGATGGCATGTAACATTCTAGCACTAAATCTGGATAAAACAGAGCTAATAATAGTTGGGTCTAGGGCAGCGAGAGACAAGATACGTAATGTAGCATTGAATCTACATTCTTTTACTATAACCCCCAGCGCAGAGGTAAAGAAGTTAGACGTCACAATATACCCAGATCTCTCGTTCGATACACACATTAATAATATAACTAGGGTAGCGTTCTTTCACTTACGCAACATTGCTAAAATTAGAAACATATTAAATACTAGTGATGCGGAAAAATTAATCCATGCATTCATATCCTCTTGTCTAGATTATTGCAACAGTCTTGTAGCTGGATCTTCTGGTAAATCGATAAACAAACTCCAGCAGGTTCATAACGCAGCAGCGCGAGTTTTAACGCAAACTAAAAAGTTTGATCAAATTAGTCCCGTACTATCATCATTACACTGCCAATTAGATTCCGTATTGACTATAAAATACTTTTATTAACATATAAAACACTGCATGGCTTAGCTCCAGAGTATCTTAGTGAACTTATTGAACATTACAACCAAGCGCGTTCACTTCGCTCGCAGGACGCAGGGTTATTAACTATTCCTAGGATCAAAAAAATCACAGCAGGTGGAAGAGCTTTTTCTTTTAAAGCTCCACAACTGTGGAATAATCTTCCTGCCTCTATTCAGCACTCAGACACAGTCTCAATGTTTAAATCTCGACTAAAGACGTATCTGTTTACTTTAGCCTTTGATTAATCTGTTACATATTTACCACATCACATATCTTTCACCTGGGGAGTAACACTGCAGTCGGAGCCTACAATACCAATATCATTGCTCTGACACGGAATGAAAACCTGGCGTTCATCACAAGACATTTACATTTACGGCATGTACACTTATCCTGAGCGACTTACATTTTAATCTCATTTTTTAAGGTTAAGGGCCTTGCTCAAGGGCACCTCAGTCATGGCCTCAGGTCTGGGGATCAAACCCACGACCCTCCGGTCACAAGACCAGTTCCCTAACCACCAGGCCATAACTGCCCATTTACATTTACATTGACAATATCCACACCCAGAATTTTCATTCTAGTTACCTTATACTTAGTCTCATTGTGTGATTTGTGTGTGACTTGTGTGTTTGTCTGTATAATTAGATTTTTTGTCATTTTTGTGTTAACGGGCCGCCCGATGGAGGATGGGTTTCCCTTTTGAGTCTTGGTTCTCCCGAGGTTTCTTCCTATTCCCCACCATCATAGGGAGTTTTTCCTTGCCACTGTTGCCTTTGGCTTGCTCATTAGGGATTTGGACCCATACGATTGTTAACCTTGTAAATCCTGTAAAGATTGTAAAGCTGCTTTGTGACGTGTTGTGAAAAGCGCTATACAAATAAATTTGATTTGATTTGATTTGATCTTAGCTGTCACTCCGGTGTCCCTGTTCCTCGTGTCTGTGTTGTTCCTTGCCCGTTAATCCCGCCTTGCTTGTCTGTTTCTATGGTTTCCTCTGTCTGCCACGCCCATGTCGTCATTGTGTTCAGCTGTGTTTAGTCCTGTGTACTTATATCCCTGTGTTTCCCTAGCCTGTTGTCGGTGATTGTAGTTTGGTGTTCTATTCGGTTTGTTCGGGATTGTGATTATCGCTGTTCTCGTATTTCCCGTCTCCGTTGTTTTCCCTCAGTTCTTGTTTCCCTGCCTTGTTCGTTTTATTTTGTGTTATCATGCCCCTGTATTTGTCATGTCTGGATGGCTCTCCGGTTACGACTACTGACCGCCCTGTTGACTTTGATTATGGAATTCCCCTTATTAAATCTCGCTCCTCTCAGCGTTTGTGTCCGCCTCCTCGCTCCGCAGCGCATGCTGCGTCACAATTTAATTTCATTCACATGTGGATGGATAGTTTGTGCTGACATTGATACCCCTTGAGCCTGCAGGACAGTTCATCCACCATCTGGACTATCCTGCGTATCCTTTCATCAGTTTTTCTCCTCCTCCTAATATCACATTTGGTTTTTTTTCAGTTTTTTTATGTGTTGTCCCAATGCACACAAATGAAATAAACATGGGTATAACAAAGCATACATTTCTGTGATACTTTTCTGGAAAAATTTCAGGGATGACAAGAATTTCGGCCATGACTGTCAGGGCTGGCTCCAGGGCGGCTCCTTCTGCCACCACCGGGGGGAGCTCATGAGTTAATTCTCATCAACGCAATCAGCGGTGATGAGCTGCACCTCTCTCTTTCCCTTTTTAGGAAGCACAATTGCAGTTCATCACTGCTAAGTTGTTTGTAGCTGTTGCTACAAACTTACAACCAGTCTCTTACCTTGTTGGAAACATGCTGCTAAAATACAAATGTGCAATACATAAAAAGTAGCTCTTAAACTGTAAATTAATTTGTTTATATTTAAGATTTTTTCTATTTCATTATTAAAAAAGAATTCTATTCTATTGCACCAAGAGGGGGAGGGGGGTTGTAATACAATTTCGTTGCGTAATGTACAAGTACAAGTGTGTAATGACAATAAAGTTTCATTTCATTTCATGTTGCGTTATTTGATTTCTCGTCACCACGTCTGAATCTCCATTCGAGTTGTTTCTCTGTCCCTGTTGTTTCGAGCATTCTCACTCCTGCTCCAGTCTCGCTGGCCTTCCTGAAGTTTTCTCTTACTGCTTTTTCTCTGTTGGGTTTTGGGTTACTTTGGGAAATCCTGGCATCCTTGGTGTGATTTTTTATGTCTGTTTAGTCGTGTTGAGTTTTCTGCAAGCCTTCAGTTCTTCCTGGTTTTCCCGATACTCTGTGTACTGCGGTAATTCATTTAAGTTCTTTTCCCGCACTCGTATTTGACGGAGGTTTTCGTTCTTTGTTTTGCGTGGGCTGGCATTTGGGTTGTCTTTTCATTTTCAAAAACCCGCGGAGGATCTCTCGACTGAGATTCCCCACGTTACAATGCATGTATGTATATATTAAACGTCACTGGACATGCAAGCTTCAAAGCACATGTTCATGAATTCCTGGAAAGAAGTAACAGACAGATAGTAGTGTCATAACTGATCAATGTCTGTGTTTCCTCAGGCGAAGTGGAGAAGTGGAAAAAGAAATATCGTACCTTTCAGCTTTCTTACAGTGAAGAAATGATCAAAGATCTTTTGGATAAAGCTTGTGAGAACATCACAAACACAAAGCAGAAACTCCTGGATGTTATTTCTGAACTTATAAGAAAGAAGCATTAGACATGAACTCGCTTCTTAAATGCATGACCAGGTTGAACATGATGTTAGAGAATGTGATGGTGTATACCTTTATAACTGTGTAGTCTATAAGAGTTCTGTTGATTATGTGATGGTGTACACCTTTATAACTGGGTAGTCTATAAGAGTTCTGTTAATTATGTGATGGTGTACACCTTTATAACTGGGTAGTCTATAAGATGTATGTTAATTATGTGATTTTGTACATCTTTATTACTGGGTAATCTATAAGAGTTCTGTTAATTCTGTGATGGTTTATACCTTTTTAACTGGATAGTCTATAAGAGGTCTGTTAATTGTGTGATGGTGTACACCTTTATAACTGGGTAGTCTATAAGAGATCTGTTAATTATTAAAATCATGATTATAATAATTTTGTCTGATGACATAGATGAACTTTTTTTTTCTTTATGGTTTCTCTTTTGCCATTATATTTCTTATTATCGGTATGGGAAATTTGGTTTATTATTGCTTTTATTTAACTGAGGCTGTAAGGGGGTCAAAAGTTACAAGTTAAAAATTAGGTCAAAAGAGGGTCAGCCCTGTGATAAATGTGAACACACTCCTGACCATCAGTGATTTATTTATGATAGAAATTTACTGCTTTAGTTAGATTGATGAAACAGATCATTACACTCTCAACTCCCTTACGTTTTACTTTTAGTCTCAATCTGCTTTAGTTTTAGTTCAGAGCAGATCTTTCCAAGTCAAACGAAAACTGACAAAGAACACAGACAACACATACACTTAAATATACTGACACTAATGAGAAACAAGTGAAAAACAACTATTACAGACACAGACGGGCACAGTCAATATAACAGGCACAAATGGGAACAGAGGGTTTGGGAGGAACATGGGGATCAACAAACACACAGGAGCAGCAGTGAACACAGTGAACCTTAAACACACAGGAGCAGCAGTGAACACAGTGAACCTTAAACACACAGGAGCAGCAGTGAACACAGTGCTCAGCAGGGGTGGCAGGTTTGGGGTTACAAGTGCAGGTTGAGGTCCCTGGGGTCCCAGGACTCATCCTGAGAGATGTACCCCAGCTTTTGGGGCAAACACTTCTGGACTCCCAGAAGTCTGTGCCTTGCACTCTGTGGAGTGTGCGCTCATTGCTGGAGCGGTTGGGGAGGGTGTGCATTGCTTGTGTGCCGCAGATGAGCACACCTTCACTGATTAGCCTGCCTTTGCCCTTAGGGTCTTGGCCTTGGAACTATAGGACCCCAAATTGTGCAGGGGCTCCTCCTTCTCCTCAGAAGCTGTGTCATTGGCCTCAGAAGTTTCTTTTCTTACCAGGGGGGCACCGAGCCATCCTCCGGATGACATCTAGCTCCCTTGACAGAGCTGCCCTTGGTTTTGGAGTTGTGCATCTTCTCCAGATGCACTCGGGCCTTGGGAGACAGGGAGTCAGTCTGACTGGGAGGCATTATGTCCCCATCCTCGACCTCTGTCTACATTTCTGACAACTCCTCCTCAGAGGCACAGGAGAGCTTCTCCATATTGGCTTCCTCTGGCCTTGACTCCCCCTTGTCCAAACCACACTCCGATAATCCACCTCCGATTAATGGTGGAGGGCTCACTGGAGTCCCCTCTGGCACGCCAGGGCTGCTCCACCTCTCGTCAGACTCAGGGAAGGAGTGCTGCTCTGGTAAAGTGACTCCCCACACGGTCAAACCTGCAGTCTCCCTGCAGCAGTCTTGCTCCTCCTCTGGTTCTTTGGGAAGGAGGAGGGACAGGTAGTACCAGTCGTGGAACACCCTACCAGGCTGGGCAGAATCCACCTCAGGGAATGTGTACCCCCCCAGCACCAATGCCTGGTCTCCCAGGAGCTAGATGAGTGGCCGGGGGGAAAACACCTCGCTGGCCAGCTAGCCCTCCCCCAAATTGCCAGTCGGGTGTAGCTCCATGGAGAGGAACTAGCCAGCTGGTCCACCTCCGCAAACCAGACTGCCTTGGGAGTGTCAGCTCTCCTGTTGTGGGTGCAGAAGGGGAGGGCAACACCACATGCCCTTCCTGCTGTGCTTGGGTCCACTATCCTGGGTGAGTCAGTTTTTCTGTAACACAAGGAAATGGAAAAAGCATGCCAGGTGGAGAGCATTCTTAGGACATTAAACATTGATTAAAATGAACTACGATAACGACAAAGTCAAACAAAGACTGACAAAGAACACAGACAACACATACACTTAAATACACTGATGCTAACGAGAAACAAGTGCAACACAACACTAACAAGACAATAGACAGGTGTGGCGAATAACACGAATGACAGACAAATGCACACACCAAGATACATGTTTATGTCTGCTCTCGTCTTTTATACTTCAGTCCATAAGCACACATCCAAGGTGTTCATGAGGTGACTGAAAAATATGATTGGATAAATTTGGCATAAATCACACATGATTTGACAATGTATATTGGCCACTTCCAAGTTGAGACTAGGAGACCAGCTGCGTCTCCAGCGAGGTCAGTTTAGGAACATCAGATTCCAGGAATGGGCCGAGGACATCCAGGGAAGACAATACAATTCTAAGGCCTACTGAGCCATACCAGACACTGAATGGCTTCAGTGCCCTACTTACATGATTAACACATATATTTATACACTGCTCAAAAAAATAAAGGGAACACTCAAATAACACATCCTAGATCTGAATGAATGAAATATTCTCATTGAATACTTTGTTCTGTACAAAGTTGAATGTGCTGACAACAAAATCACACAAAAATCATCAATGGAAATCAAATGTATTAACCAATGGAGGCCTGGATTTGGAGCCACACACAAAATTAAAGTGGAAAAACACACTACAGGCTGATCCAACTTTGATGTAATGTCCTTAAAACAAGTAAAAATGAGGCTCAGTATTGTGTATGGCCTCCACGTGCCTGTATGACCTCCCTACAACGCCTGGGCATGCTCCTGATGAGGTGGCGGATGGTCTTCTGAGGGATCTCCTCCCAGACCTGGACTAAAGCATCCGCCAACTCCTGGACAGTCTGTGGTGCAATGTGACGTTGGTGGATGGAGCGAGACATTATGTCCCAAATGTGCTCAATCGGATTCAGGTCTGGGGAACGGGCGGGCCAGTCCATAGCTTCAATGCCTTCATCTTGCAGGAACTGCTGACACACTCCAGCCACATGAGGTCTAGCATTGTCCTGCATTAGGAGGAATCCAGGGCCAACCGCACTAGCATATGGTCTCACAAGGGGTCTGAGGATCTCATCTCGGTACCTAATGGCAGTCAGGCTACCTCTGGTGAGCACATGGAGGGCTGTGCGGCCCTCCAAAGAAATGCCACCCCACACCATTACTGACCCACTGCCAAACCGGTCATGCTGAAGGATGTTGCAGGCAGCAGATCGCTCTCCACGGCATCTCCAGACTCTGTCACGTCTGTCACATGTGCTCAGTGTGAACCTGCTTTCATCTGTGAAGAGCACAAGGCGCCAGTGAATTTGCCAATCCTGGTGTTCTCTGGAAAATGCTAAGCGTCCTGCACGGTGTTGGGCTGTGAGCACAACTCCCATCTGTGGACGTCGGGCCCTCATACCATCCTCATGGAGTCGGTTTCTAACCGTTTGTGCAGACACATGCACATTTGTGGTCTGCTGGAGGTCATTTTGCAGGACTCTGGCAGTGCTCCTCCTGTTCCTTCTTGCACAAAGGCGGAGGTAGCGGTCCTGCCGCTGGGTTGTTGCCCTCCTACGGCCTCCTTCACGTCTCCTGGTGTACTGGCCTGTCTCCTGGTAGCGCCTCCAGCCTCTGGACACTACGCTGACAGACACAGCAAACCTTCTTGCCACAGCTCGCATTGATGTGCCATCCTGGATGAGCTGCACTACCTGAGCCACCTGTGTGGGTTGTAGAGTCCGTCTCATGCTACCACAAGTGTGAAAGGACCACCAACATTCAAAAGTGACCAAAACATCAGCCAGAAAGCATATGTACTGAGAAGTGGTCTGTGGTCCCCACCTACAGAACCACTCCTTTATAGGGGGGGGTCTTGCTAATTGCCTCTCATTTCTACCTGTTGTCTATTCCATTTGTGAAATTGATTCACAATCAGTTTTGCTTCCTAACTGAACAGGTTGGTTTCACAGAAGTGTGGTTGACGGAGTTATATTGTGTTGTTTAAGTGTTCCCTTTATTTTTTTGAGCAGTGTATATATATATTCTGTTAGAGTGCGGAATTCCAGGGCGTGTTCGGCCACAGACTTGGTGCACTGTCGCAGCCGCTATAGGCTCTGCCCGCAGGCACGTCCCTGGTGCGGGTGGTGGAAAACCTCACGGAGTTCCTGGATGAAAGCGCCGTAGTTCAGGGTGAGAGGCGAATCCCCCGAAACATGCACCGCACCCTAAGCCAGAGTTCTGCCCATGAGGTTGACGTACGCTACTTTCTCTTGGTCCGTTAGGTGCCTGGAGACAGCCCGTTACCGAGGACAATACCTCTCTCAACTCATTCAGTTCTTGCTGGACTTCCAAGGGCGACGTGTCGCTGCCTCCAGCCACTCCAGGCTGCGTTGACGGGGGCATTGAGGCGGCTGGAGGCACTGGTTAAAATGGCAAAAACAAAATGCACTGTTCAAAGAAGAGCGATGAACAAGCATATTGCAGAGGAGTCTCTTCCTTCTGTGAGCACAGCAGTGTGCAGATACGTCAGAGACGCATAGTCCTCGAGGAATGTGCAGCACTGAACTGCACGACCTGTGGGAATAAAAAAGAGTGCACACTGATCACATACAGGTGTTAGTAATGTGGTGATGAGGACCTGGGTAGTGGCCTAGTGCTAGGGGGTGTGTGCAAGGTGCGTGAGCGGGTGAGTGCACGCACCCTCTGGTGCACCCCTGGCCGACCCACAATGACAGTCGTACTGTGACAGGCAGGTTTGTGTGTTGCTTTTAGTTTTAGTGTGTAAGCAATAGTACAAAAGCTGGTATGCCTTTTCAGGTTCCAAACATATACTGTTTTTTCGCTGAATGTTCCTACAGCAGAAGCCAGATAATCAGTGATGTCAGTAACGCGTTACTTAGTAACGCGTTACTCTAATCTTACCACTTTTTTCGGTAACGAGTAATATAACGCGCTACTATTTCCAGTCCAGTAATCAGATTAAAGTTACTTATCCAAATAACTGTGCGTTACTATTTATATTTTCCCTAGTAAAATATATATTTTTGCTTTCTTCTTGGCTCAGTTCTACTTTTGCGTCTGACCGTAGCGCTCGACTCCGCACGCTGCGCGCGACCCTGTGAGAGCGCGAGCACGTTTTACAACTCATTCTGTGCAGTGTCCTCCCGTAACGATATGTGGTAGTGTAAAGAAACACCCCTCAAAAACAGGGGAAGAAACATTTACCTGACCAATTTTAATGTTGCTTTGTGTTCCACGTTTGAAAAGTGCTGGAATTTTGAATAACGTCGCCTACTTTAAAATGCTTGAAATTGTAATGGTATTTCGTTTCACAAGCTGTCTGACTGAACTGGGGTGGGTTTCCCGAAACGTTCGTAGCGCTAAGTACTTCTTAATCTCGTACGTTTCATACGAGGTTACGAAGTACTTGGCGCTACGAACGTTTCGGGAAACCCACCCCAGTTCGCTTGTATTACGTTTACAAATAAATTTACAAATAATACCGCGCAGCTACACAAACGTAAACTGTAGCGACTCCTACTCCTCACGGCGAGTCTTGCCCTTTAAGTGACACTGGGGGGGCGGAGCCTGCGCGCGCCAGGGTTGCGTTATCAATAAAGTTTCCCTCCTCGGGATTTTTGGATTAAGCAGTTTCTGCCTCGGTTACCGAACCTGCTTCAATACATTGTTACTGTTAAAAATGCACTTCCAATAAAGTGAGTATTGGAAAAATGTATTTTGCTGCTGAATGTAACTACTAAAGTAACTTGTAATCTAACGTAGTTACTTTTAAAATCAAGTAATATGTAACGTAACTAAGTTACTTTTAAAAGGAGTAATCAGTAATCAGTAATCGGATTACTTTCTCAAGGTAACTTAGCCATCACTGCAGATAATCTACATGTGGAATACTGGTAGACACAGAGATTCTACATGTTTAAACTGTAATTCCTTCCATTTGTGACTTATTATCAGTTCTTTTTTCTGACAGTGTCTAGCACTCTTTACTCCTGCTCCTTCTAAGAAAACATTTTCTTAGAACATGTCTGCATGTGACTTTCTCTATATTGTTTCACTTCCTCTCCACCTCTTATGATTTGATGATAATGGTTTTAAAGATAAAAACACAATGTCTGTATAATCTTATTTATAATATTCATAGCCCAGGGAGTAGCTTTGCTTTGAAAAGTGCTGGTGATAATAATGTGGACCAAGTGTTGCATTCAATTCAGTACTAAATGTGTTTGCTTTATCTACACATGAATAATAGGGCTAACATGGTTGGTATATTGTAGTGGGTAACATTTAGTTGTTTGTTCTGGACAAGACTTCTAACACTACACTCAGCTACGGCGTGACGGGCTTCAACAAGTGCCATTTGTCAGAAGTTGCAGAGTGACTCATGGATTCCTCAGAAGTGAATAAAATCAGTCAAGTAGAAAGACAGATTTGGATGCCCTCTCATTGCAACACTCACACACAGTGTTATGTTCACTGGAAAGATGATGTTGCATTACAAAATAAAGATTGATACCTCTTTTATTGCCAGTTCAACTGCCACCTGGAAGATAAGGCTGTCAGCCTGTGAAGGTTTTTACCTGACATATTAACTACAGTGAACTGACGAAATAAGGTAAACACCTTACAGTCCAGATATCATAATACATGTTTTGATTTTTAAATGAAGAGTTTACCACTGAGATGAGGAGAGATGAGCCTTTCCAGAGATCCATCCTGGGCCACCCACCTCCTGCCTCCTGCTTGGTAAGTTGCCTACTCACTGTGAGTAAAAGGAGTGCAAGGCAAACATAAAGTTATACTGTATATATGTGGTGTGTGTGAAGATGATACATTGATTAGTCTAGGTGTGGTTCATGTGGGCGTTACGCACAAAAGCATGGGAAGAAGATGTGTGCCCACAAAAAGACATTGTTCAGTCTGAAATGTGTGTAAGTGTGTGTGAGTGAGTGTGGGGTGGTGTGTATGGGGATGTTTTCTGTCTGTAAACGAATATAGTCTGGATACCATCACTTTTGACCGGGAATAATACAGGTGCTACAATGTTGATTAAAACACTGAAAAATAAATGAAAGAAGTAACCATGTTTTTTACATGTTTAAGTACATATTGTGGAGGATAGCATAAGGTCTTGAGGCAATCCGATATAAAACACAATGTTTTTGAGTGTTTTAAGTTGTAAATCTGTCAGATTTTAAGAGGTTAAGATTCACAGCTAAAACTACTAACACTAGTAATGATTTACTAACTTGTGTATTTAATAACTTGCAATTGTTATATTTTCTTGTTCAGTTCAGATAAACAGGAACACCAGTTAAAACCACTGCTTGTAACATGGTGGGTTTGGGTGACGATACCCACTGTGAGGATTTTATAATAATAGGCGAAATTAGGCAAACCCAAAAAATAAAAACCAAAAAACAAAGAACTGAAACATCCACCAAAAAATGATTGTGGGTAAAACACTGATAAGAAAACTCCACTGTAATAAACACATGGCGAAAAAAACATGGTAAACTCAAGGAACGGGGAATACTCGAGAGGGAAATATAAATAAACTCAAACTATCGAACTAAGGATGCCAGGGGGGAAAGCGGTAAATAACAAAAACAAAAAAACCCTTCCCAAAATAACCAATGAGCCGACAGAGAAAAACAAAGAGGAAGAAAAATTTGCGGTGCAGGAGTGACAACACTCAAACAAGCGAACAGAGAGAGAGCATGTAGTGACGAGACACCAGATAATGCAACACGGTACCGAGGAAAAGGGGCTACAAACAGCTCAGCAGTGAGACACTGCAACTGCTTTCCTTAAGTAGAACAAGGACAGCTGCAGGTCATCACTGCTGACTGTGATCACGTTAATTGTCATCATGCTGACGGGAGCTTGCTCGTGGGCTCCCCCCTTTAGCGGCAGGTGGGATGACCCTAGAGCCAGCCCTGACACTGCTGGTCGGTACAGTGTAGTGGGTCAGACTCCATCTGGGCAAATGTTCTGTGCTACACCATTAAGAGTCTTTGGGCAAAATATAAAGCCATTCACTTCAAATAAATACACACATACATGTATCTGTAAAACAAATGAATACACACATACATGTATCTGTAGAACAAAGAAATACACACATACATGTATCTGTAGAACAAATGAATACACACATACATGTTTCTGTAGAACAAATGAATACATGCATACATGTATCTGTTGTACAAATGAATACACACCTACATGTATCTGTGGAACAAATGAATACACACATACATGTATCTGTAGAACAACTGAATACATGCATACATGTATCTGTTGTACAAATGAATACACACTAACATGTATCTGTGGAACAAATGAATACACACATACATGTATCTGTGGAACAAATGAATACACACATACATGTATCTGTGGAACAAATGAATACACACATACATGTATCTGTGGAACAAATGAATACACACATACATGTATCTGTAGAACAAATGAATACATGCATACATGTATCTGTTGTACAAATGAATACACACATACATGTATCTGTGGAACAAATGAACACACACATACATGTATCTGTAGAACAAATGAATACACACATACATGTTTCTGTAGAACAAATGAATACATGCATATATGTATCTGTTGTACAAATGAATACACACCTACATGTATCTGTGGAACAAATGAATACACACATACATGTATCTGTAGAACAAATGAATACATGCATACATGTATCTGTTGTACAAATGAATACACACTAACATGTATCTGTGGAACAAATGAATACACACATACATGTATCTGTGGAACAAATGAATACACACATACATGTATCTGTGGAACAAATGAATACACACATACATGTATCTGTGGAACAAATGAATACACACATACATGTATCTGTAGAACAAATGAATACACACATACATGTATCTGTGGAACAAATGAATACACACCTACATGTATCTGTAGAACAAATGAATACACACATACATGTATCTGTGGAACAAATGAATACACACCTACATGTATCTGTAGAACAAATGAATACACACATACATGTATCTGTGGAACAAATGAACACACACATACATGTATCTGTAGAACAAATGAATACACACCTACATGTATCTGTGGAACAAATGAATACACACATACATGTATCTGTGGAACAAATAAATACACACATACATGTATCTGTGGAACAAATGAATACACACATACATGTATCTGTAGAACAAATGAATACACACCTACATGTATCTGTGGAACAAATAAATACACACATACATGTATCTGTGGAACAAATAAATACACACATACATGTATCTGTGGAACAAATGAATACACACATACATGTATCTGTAGAACAAATGAATACACACCTACATGTATCTGTAGAACAAATGAATACATACATACATGTACCTGTAGAACACATGAATACATACATACATGTATCTGTTGTACAAATGAATACACACATATATGTATCTGTAGAACAAATGAATACACACATACATGTATCTGTAGAACAAATGATAATTGGCATAATTTTGAAACCATCGACTCCACCTTCTCAGTGTGCTATAAAAGGTTTCACTTTTCCTCGTACAGCCACAACCCAACCCGAGCTTTAAAAGCCTTGAAGTTGAACATTTCCCAAGGACTTCAGTGAAGGTATGCGGTTTCTTTAAACTCATTATTCATATGCTTTTGTATCAATCTTGTAGCAAACTAAATTTTCATAGTTCATAGGTTGTTTTCTGACGGACATATAAACAATCTCACTATGATCTAAAAAACATTACAAACTGTCTGTACACACATCAGTGAAGCTATTAGATGTATTAGTTGAATTAGATGTAGTGTGTTTAATGTGTTGTTCAAAGAGAGACTTTTACAGTGGGATTTGAAGAGACACCTTTAAGGTGGTATTTGAAGAGACACATTTAAAGTGGGATTTGAAGAGACATCTTTAAGGTTCTTTAAAGTGCTGGTGTTTGAGAAGTTTGTGGTGAGATCTGCTGGTGTGATGGAAGTTCAGTTAGTGGATGATGGCCATGTTCACAACACCACACATCTCCTCAGTCTCCATGGTAAATAGAGCCTCATGGACTGCACCTCATGGACTGTGGAGTCTGTGGTTCATCAAGGTTTAGGAAGGTTTAGACCAGGAGGACTCAAATAGAAGAGATGAGGGGCCACTTTTTTTTTCAATGACTCAAGGGGCCATTTATTGGGTCCGTGTATGATAACGTATCACAGCAATATAACTTAGAACATTTATAACATTTTCTTTTTATTCAAAACAAAAATATTACCTAAAATAAAAATATTATTTGCATTTGGGCATAAATTAAAATAACTAAATAAAACCAAACATAACCATGTTCAAGATCCAAAGCAAATAGCCTTCAGGCAGCCCATTTCTTGTGCTTTGTTTAACATACTATGCATCGCTGTGTCAAGACCTATTTCACATTTCTCAGCTTAATGTGAGAAATGTGAGTTGACTGTGGTACTGATTTTTAACAATGTTCATGGTTGAGAACACAGATTCACAACGGTAGGTTGACCCGAACATTGTCAGGATGTGAATTGCCATCTTCTGCAGCAGAGGGAAATTGGCTGTAGCACATCTTCATCTTAAATTGCCCAACACATCTTCAATAAACTCCCTTTTTGACTCATCAACGTATCTCACAAACACCATCAACTGAGCATTATCAGTAGTGTCAGTGGATTCATCCACAGCTAGGGAAATGTACTCTGCATTTTTTATTCCATCACAGCTGCTTTGCAACATCATCAGCCAACATTTCGGTACGTCTGCATGCTATGGAGTCAGACAGTGGGATTTGTTGAATTTTGGCTTTCATTTCCTCTTTTTCTTTGCCTTCAAGCAATGTGTCCATCACATCAATCATGCATTCTTTCATTATCTCTGAATCTGTGAATGGCTTCATGTGCTTCGCCAAAACCCACGCTACACTAAGGGAGCATTGTGTTGCCGTTTGTTGTTTTGTCAAAGTCAAGTCAACTCAAGTCAAGTCAAGCTTTATTTATATAGCACATTTAAAACAACCGAGGTTGACCAAAGTGCTGTACAAATGAGAAGCGATATCAAAGCTAAGGTAAATTCAGCAGTATCACAAATTTCAAGTAGTTAAAATCAATGAACAAAAAAGAATACAATAACAATAACAGTAGCATAAAATACATGAAATACAATAGCCCAAATAGGCAGAGTTAAAATAAAATAGAATCTATTAAAGAAAATGTACTTAACTATGATTGTATGCCAATGAAAATAAATATGTTTTTAAAGAAGATTTAAAAGTCTCAAGGGAATCAGCAGATCGAATGTGCTCAGGTAAATTATTCCAGAGCCTAGGAGCTACTGCTGCAAAGGCTCTGTCACCTTTAGTTTTAAGTTTTGTTCTAGGAGGGACCAATAGAAGCTGACTTGATGATCTCAAGAGTCTAGCAGGAGCATGAATATGAAGAAGCTCTATAAAATAATGAGGGGCTAGTCCATTAAGGGCTTTAAAAGTAAACATTAACATTTTAAAATCTATTCTAAAAGCAACTGGAAGCCAATGAAGAGAGGCTAGAACTGGGGATATATGATCCCGTTTACGTTTACCAGTAAGGAGACGGGCTGCTGCATTTTGCACAAGCTGTAAGTGGCGCACCAATGACTGCTCAAGGCCAGAATAGAGAGAGTTGCAATAGTCCAATCTTGTAGTAATTAAAGCATGAATTACAGTTTCCAACTCTCTATATGGCAGATATCCTTTAACGTTATCATAACCCTTAAATTATAAAAACTATTTTTCACGACTGAGCTAACCTGGCGATCAAATTTCAGCTTATCATCCAATATCACCCCAAGATTTTTAACGGAAGACTGTAGCTTTGCTGATAGGGGGCCTAACGAGCCAGCGGCTATATCTGCTGGGCCACATCCAAACATAATAATTTCAGTCTTTTTATCATTGAGGTTCAAAAAATTTGCAGACATCCAGGCTTTAACATCAGTCAAACAATCAAGTAATGTCTGTACAGGGTTAACAGATCGAGAATTCAAAGGCAAGTAAATCTGGACATCATCAGCATAAAAATGGAAAGAAAGATTATATTTCTTGAAAATTTACCCTAATGGTAACATGTAGAGTAAAAAGAAAATCGGTCCAAGGATATGAAGTGAATTCCCCTAACTGCACAGAAAAACTACGATCAGTTAAATAGGATTTAAACCATAAAAGAGCAGATCCCGTAATACCCACCCACTGCTCTAGCCGTGATAAGAGGATCTCATGATCCACTGTATCAAAAGCAGCGGTCATATCGAGAAGCACTAACATAGTTGGGCTACCTGAGTCAATAGTTACCATTAGGTCATTACAAACTCTCAATTGTGCTGTCTCAGTGCTATGTAAAGGTTTAAAGCCAGATTGAAACTTCTCGTAAATATCATTAGCCGCTAGGAATGGTTGAATCTGATTAAAAACCACTTTTTCTAAAATTTTAGATAAGAATGGTAATTTAGAAATGGGCCTAAAATTAGACAACACAGAGGGATCAAGGTTTCTCTTTTTAATAAGAGGCTGTACAACCGCATTTTTGAGAGCAGCTGGAACACATCCGGTACTAAGAGAAGAATTAATAAACAAAAGTATATCGGAGGACACTGTACTAAATTCTTCTAAATTCTAAATTCTTTAAACCACGGTTCTATAAGTACTTTGTTACGCATTGATCTAATAGGTGCAACAGAGTCTAAGATATCTGTACAAATAGAATTAAAATTGTTTAAGAGATCTTTGGTATTGTGAGCGTTATTATCCACGGTGTCAAATTTTTTATAATTATTATACATGGCTGAGAACTGTACAGCAGTTTGGGCATTAACTGAACGCAAACGACGCGTTGAGGCAGGTGTTTTTGCCTTAGGACATGGAATTAAAACATTAAAAGCACTGGTAGATGGTCAGAAATAGCCGCTGATTCACATATTTCATGTATGCTTACAGATAAATTATAAGACCAAATCCAAAATATGCCCTTTCTCATGTGTTGGGTTGAACAAAACCCATTGAACAAAGAAGTGTGGAGGATTCGGTTGGATGTTTCATATGATGCTTTAAGAGCACTTACTTTTGTTGTTCTGATCTCTGAGTTTTGCGGAAATGTCTCTTCAAAATGCTTGTGTTTTGATTCATAGTGTCGTTTCACATTGCACATTTTTATTGTCGCGACAGTTTCTTGACATATTAAGCACATAGGGTGAGTACTGGACAGTGGTAGAAAGAACGCAAACCTTTCTGTCCATTCTGGAACTGGTGGTTTTCGCTGTTCAGTTTTCTTTTTGGGGCAAATTTTGGGCATGTCATTATTGTTCTTGTCGGTACACGTGTTGCTGCTGCTGAGCGAGAGAGCGACTGTCTCGTTTCCGAGGGCTTTACTGCTATCTGTTTATTGTTGCCATGGAGGCAATCCCCAGCCTCGTCTTGAGATTGTGGCTGCGTGATTTCAAAATAAGAGCGGACAGTGCGGTTGAAAAAAAAATCATAATGGTAAAAAAAAATAAATTTTTTAAAACAGCTCGGGGGCCAGAAATAGATGCCCAATAGCCCTAAAAAGGCTCAGAGGCCGCTATTTGAATATGGGGGTTTAGACTGAGGTACCTCAAGTTGTGAGGGGCGAGTAATTCCTGGACTACTTCCTGACGAAGTCCACAACTTCTTTCATCTTCATGAGATTTAGTATCAGAATGTTACTGTGATGGTACTGAGTTGTTGGTGATCAGTCCAGTCACAGCTGTGTCATCAGTGAACTTGATGATGGTATTAGAGCTGTGAATGAGTAGAGAGAGAGGAGCAGGTGAAGGTTTTGACCAACTTCTCAAAACACTTTCTAGTGATTGTTACTGGTCTAGTGATGGGAGTTAGTGTAATTGGTCTAGTGACTGGAGTGAGTGTTACTGGTTTAATGATGGATCCTGTACAGACCAGCTGTTACAGACCAACTACTATAGACCAACTGTCACAGACCAGCTACTATAGACCAGCAGTTACAGAGCAGCTACTGCAGTCCAGCTGTTATAGCCCAGCTGTTTGGCTCTGTAACTGTGCTTAAACACTGCATAACAATGGTGTAAAGTATAAGACATTTGACAGATGACATGTTCATAGAAGTTCTTCATCACATTTTCAAGACTTGCCTTTTTTTCTGTTTTCTTTATCTCTGCAGATGAACACCACTGAAAGGTAGTATTTAATGTTAATGCATTTCATTTCACGTTTTTTTTTTGTTTGAGGCAAATTGAGATTATTAAGAAATTTGTAAGTGTCTACATTGTGTTGCTGTGCTGTGTCTACATTGCCCATGTGTGCATGCTGACATCTGTCTGTGTACAACCATGGTACAGTAGCCCAGTTCAACAATACTTCTACTACTGAACCAAGTCATACTCACTACAGTGACTCTGTATATGAAGGGTTGGTGTTAAACATCACTTAGCTAGACTGGGTTCTTACCTGTTTTACCTGCTACTGTATGATGTCTGTAACAGCATTGTGAGACTTGGACACTCTCTGAATGAGGTTGAGAGACAACACGTGTCCAACAGGAGAGAGACTGTTCAACAGTGTCTGCAGAAGCACAATATACCCTGCAGTCTGGTAAAGTAGATTCATAACTATATTAATTTGATAATCTACTGTTCTGTGCTATTACACTTTGAATTTCTACTGTACATGAAATGTGCCAACTTGCCTTTTTGCTTTTGTCCCTCTTTACTCAGACCAGCATAATAAGAGTGAAATATGAGTGTGGACGGGACACTGCAGTGTCCTCGCAGCTGATAGGCTGCCCACACTGGAGCTCGGACCAATGATATTGTCCTCAGAGCTGTACAGCATCTGTACATATTTCAAAACATTGTCCATCGGTGTTAAATCTGTGCATATACTGGTCACCAATAATCCTGCAGTCCTGCAGACTGTGTGTAGCTGCTGTGCTGGTAGGTTCTCCCCAGCTGTGTGGTGGGTTTAGGGTGTGTGTTCCTACACCTGCAGGACGAGGTACCCAACATTGCTGTGCTGGGCTCTGGTGGAGGGGAGAGAGCTATGATTGGACTGCTGGGGTCTCTGAGTCAGCTGGGTGAAGAGGGACTGCTGGACTGTATCATGTATCTCAGTGGTGTCTCTGGATCTACATGGTACTGATCCTGAACATCCAGATATTTATACATCTTTATTATGTTCACACACAGAACAGCACCTCACACGCTCAACCTCAATATGCCTCAACATTCATGTCTATGCAATACCCTTTTTCATATTTCCCATTTAAAACATTCTTTTAAAACATGTGCACACACAAATGTTTATTACATATAGACATTAAACAAAAACACAATTTAGTTTCATTGTTGAGGGGGGAAATTCAACTATATGAGGATTCCAGATTTGTTTGTAATGTAAACACTGTGTTTCTCTCTGACCTCTGAAGGTGCATGTCATCAGTGTACAAAGAACCAGACTGGTCCACCAAAATGGAGACAGTGGAACAAAACATCATCCATAGACTCGTTTGTGGCCACGTCAGCTGCACTGAACAATACGAGAGACTAAAGAAGATGTGTGAAAGAGACAACTTCAGTGTAACCGACATCTGGGCAGCATTCGTTGTGTCTAGTGTAGTGAAGGAGGTAAGAACAGTGTCCACACATCCAGTAGTCAGAAGACACTATTAATATTGTTGTCAGAATGTAGTGTTAATGTTTAGACCTTCACATGTACATGTTTATGTTCACAAAAATAAAATTTAGTGTACAATGCATACTTAAAAACATATTCAAATATATTATTCATAGAATATATGTATGTACATAATAATAATTTTTATGCAAACATTGTGTGTGTTGTCTAAATGAAAATGAAACTAAAACACCAGCATATAGCATATAGAGCCATGAGAACTGCATGATGATGAACATCATCATCATTATAGAGACTGCAAATACATTTTCTATCTCTTAATGTTTACACAACCTTCAGATCTGTTGTGAAATCTAAAGTGTTGATGTTAACATTTTCATTACAATATTTTTCAGAATATTGCATTTACTATAAATTAGTCATTTATTATAAAGGTAATCTAAATACCAAGGTTTTCTAAGATATGTTTGTACATGAATGTTGCCATCTGTAATATATTTGCAGATTGATGAACACGTTCTCACAGAACAGAGGGGTCAGCACACCAGAGACCCTTATCCCATCTATACGGTGATTGACCAAAAGTGCAGCCATGATACACTGTATAAAGGTATTTTTACTTGTATGTATTTATCTGTGTTGTGTGCAGTGATGTCAGTAATGCATTACTCTAATTTTACCACTTTTTTCGGTAACGAGTAATATAACGCGCTACTATTTCTACTATTGGCTCAGTTCTACTTTTGCGTCTGACCGTAGCGCTCGACTCCGCACGCTGCGCGCGACCCTGTGAGAGCACGAGCACGTTTTACAAGTCATTTTTTGCAGTGTTCTCCGTAACGATATGTGGTAGTATAAAGAAACATCCCTCAAAAACAGGGGAAGGAACATTTACCTGAAGAATTTTAAAGTTGCTTTGTGTTCCACATTTGAAAAATTTTGACTAACGTCGCCTGGGGGGGGGGCACTGCGTTATCAATAGGGGTTGCGTTATTTACAGAAATCCGGTTTTCTTTCCACACGCAACGTTTATTAAACACGAAGTAGTGCAGACAGCACACGAAGAACACTTAGACATTAACGTGAACGTGACTCAAACAACGATGAGCACAGGACACTGCGCGAACGCACATTAAATAGACAAACCACATAAACCCCACGTGATGACGAGACGAGCCACAGGTGAGACGGATTATCACAAGACGTAACCGCACCCACGGAGATCCACAGACGTAGACGAGTAGACGCAGACAACGTAAACACACGCCCAAAAGGGAGGGGTTGGAGACCGTAACGTGACAGACTCTCCCACCAAGGGCACCACCCATCCCGGGGTGCCAACAGGATCAAGTGCCCCGAACCCACATTGATGGGCGGATCCGAAGCGCTCAGTCCTGCGTCTGGGAGATGACCGCCCTCGGTGTACAGTCCACCACGGACAGCTCAGAACACCCTCCCTGGGAAGACGGGGGAAAACACGTTAGACAAACAGAACGGGACATTCACGAACACACAAACAGGCACATTCACACACAGAGGCACGAGAGGGAAAAGGGGATTTGGCAGACACACAGCAATAAACACGCACACAGGCACAGACAAACATGTAAACGGAGCTAGGCTTCGCGCCAGGAGGAGAGCGGCCAGCGGGGAGAACCCGGGAGCTGCGGGAGCTGCAGGTGCTGCGGTGGGCCCCGCCCTCGCCGCAAACCCTCCACCGGGTGCGGCGCGACTGGCAGATGCTCCTGCAGCCCTCTCGTTGGGCACGCTACCAGCGTCTGTGGAAGCCCTTGGGGGGCGTGCCACAGGGTAGGTCTGCCGACCCGCCCTCTCTCTCTCAGGTGGACCACACTGGGGACATTCCCCTTCTAGTGCTCCCTCTCTGGACCTGACAGTGGGAGTGTCCTCGACCTCCATCTCCTCCTCCTCACTGCCCAGGCTCCAGCTCATGGGCTCCTCTGGGCTCTCACCCCTAGAGTAGTCCATGGCTCCTCCCTTGGAGGGTTCAGGGGACACGCCCTCTTCCGGAGTCCTCCTCCTCTTCACGATCCCGGCGGAGTACTCCTAGCGGAGCGAACTCCCCTCCTCCTCTTCCTCGGTAAAACCCAAGCACACAGAAGGGGGGCGGTCTTCTTCCTTCTCGCCCTCACCGTAGTACTCAATGGGGGCGGAGCATACGGAGGGAGGATGGTCTTCCTCCTCGCCCTCACCGTAATACTCGGTGGGGGCGGAGCATACGGAGGGAGGATAGTCCTCCTCCTCCTCTTCACCCTCACTGTAATCCATGGTGGGGGCGGAACATACAGAGGGAGCAGGGTCTTCGCCCTCTTCTTCCTTGCCTTCCGAGTCCTCCCCTTCGAACTCGCTCTCCAGGGTCTTCTCCGTAGAGCAGAGTTCGAGGGAGCCTAACCGCAGTGGCGAGAGTTCCCTGGTGGGAGAGGGGTGTCGCTCCCTCCAAATCCGCACCGCAGACTCGCGGTAATAGTCCGCCCTCTCCACGATGGAAGTCTCCCAAGCCTGACGCAGCATGAGCGCACATAAAGGGTCCTGCTCCATCATCTCGGGGGTTACTTGCTCTCCGCGGTGCTGGGCAGACACCTGCTGGTCCTCTTCCCCTTCTTGGCCCGGGTAGCATAGCCTGGCATCCTGTCTCCGGTTTAGGCTCGTGGTTCTGTCACGTGTGGCACACGGCGACAGACGAGACAGAAATCCGGCTTTCTTTCCACACGTAACGTTTATTAAACAAAAAGTAGCGCAGACAGCGCATGAGGAACACTTAGACATTAACGTGAACGTGACTCAAACAACGATGAGCACAGGACACTGCGCAAACGCACATTAAATAGACAAACCACATAAACCCCACGTGATGACGAGATAATATTATCACAAGACGCACCCGCACCCACGGAGATACACAGACGCAGATGAGTAGACGCAGTCAACGTAAACACACGCCCAAAAGGGAGGGGTCAGGGACCATGACATGACAGTTATCAATAAAGTTTCCCTCCTCGGGATTTTTGGATTAAGCAGTTTCTGCCTCGGTTACCGAACCTGCTTCAATACATTGTTACTGTTAAAAATGCACTTCAAATAAAGTGAGTATTGAAAAAATTCAATTTGCAGCTGAATGTAACTAAGGTAACTTGTAATCTAACATAGTTACTTTTAAAATCAAGTAATCAGTTACTTTTAAAAGGAGTAATCAGTAATCAGTAATCAGATTACTTTTTCAAGGTAACTAAGCCATCACTGGTTGTGTGTGTATGAATGTTTGAGTAGTTAAAGGTTTAGAATATGTTGTGATTGTAGATGTTTGGTTTGAGATCATCCCAGATGAGTGTGAGTAATTAAAGGTTTAGAGTATGTTGTGTTTGTAGATGTTTGGTTTGAGATCACCCCAGATGAGTGTGAGTAATTAAAGGTTTAGAGTGTGTTGTGTTTGTAGATGTTTGGTTTGAGATCACCCCAGATGAGTGTGTGAGTAATTAAAGGTTTAGAGTATGTTGTGTTTGTAGATGTTTGGTTTGAGATCACCCCAGATGAGTGTGAGTAATTAAAGGTTTAGAGTATGTTGTGTTTGTAGATGTTTGGTTTGAGATCACCCCAGATGAGTGTGTGAGTAATTAAAGGTTTCGAGTATGTTGTGTTTGTAGATGTTTGGTTTGAGATCACCCCTGATGAGTGTGTGAGTAATTAAAGGTTTAGAGTATGTTGTGTTTGTAGATGTTTGGTTTGAGATCACCCCAGATGAGTGTGTGAGTAATTAAAGGTTTAGAGTATGTTGTGTTTGTAGATGTTTGGTTTGAGATCACCCCAGATGAGTGTGTGAGTAATTAAAGGTTTAGAGTGTGTTGTGTTTGTAGATGTTTGGTTTGAGATCACCCCAGATGAGTGTGTGAGTAATTAAAGGTTTAGAGTGTGTTGTGTTTGTAGATGTTTGGTTTGAGATCACCCCAGATGAGTGTGGCTCCTCCCTCACTGGAGCCTTTGTGGATTCCTCTGCCTGGGAAAGTCAGTTTGATAAAGGAGCAGTGACCAAGAAACTACCTGAGAATGACATGCTGTACCTACAAGGTAATGCTTGAAAAAGAGGCGGGGCTTATCCTTCTCACTCATACACTACTTATGTGTTTTGAACATAAACTATAATGTTACGGTCCTTTGTGCAAGATAGCTCGTTCTAAAAGGACGCAACATAAATAACCAAAACATCACACAGCAAGGTTCATTCATACATGGTTCTTTTATCTTATTTGTGTTGTAATGTCCATATTCCATTTCCAAGTACAGTCATACAAATGAAATAACTCACAGAGACAACATCAAACGGGCTCGTGCCAAAACAACAACCAGAACAAGCTAAAGTCCTCCCCCGCTTTAACTACCCTAAACCAAAAGAAATAAACAAAAACACAATTCAATCGTCCCTAACTCCCTATTCTCTCACAAAACAGGAGAAAACGACGATTAAAATAAATAGGCACTTACCCAAACCAAAAATACAAATGAAACAACTACGTAGAAAAGAACATGGACCCACAAGGTCTGATATGTCTGTATTAACTCATAAGGCGCATTAAAACACCTAAGCAGCTCTTAGCGCCTCGAGTATGGAGTAGCTATATCTCGAGTCAGCAGTAAACGTACAAACACAAATCAGAAACCAGAGACCTACTCTACACGGCCTTGGCAATGTAACATCTCGTAAGGTGCGTTAAAACACCTATCTAGCTCTCAACGACCGTAGTAGGGAGTAATATCTCAAATCGGCAGTAATATCTCGTAAGGTGCGTTAAAACACCTATCTAGTTCTCAACGACCGTAGTAGGGAGTAATATCTCAAATCGGTATCAACCCGAACATACACAAAACCACAATTCAAAACCCCACTGTAATGCATTGGTTAAAGAGGACCGCGTGGTGAACTGTCAAACAATACACCACGGGCCACCATACGAAAGGCACAGTCTTCTTAAAATGGGGAACCAATTACTGAACAGCCAATCCCGTTGTTCCGTCATCAGCAGCACCTGTCTTCCATTTCGTCTCCAAATTCGCCCTCCAGTGGAAAACCTGCAAAAGAACATGCTAGCACACAACATGCAATCCAGGCACGTAACACCAGATCAGATTAGAACTCTAACAGTACCTGCTGCACTTGTATTTAAACCTTTAAAGCCCAAAGAATAAATGACTACACAAACTAAAATGTTCACAAGATAACATTTGTTACCTATCTAACCCTTTCTCACTGGTACGTCGTGGTACACCACAGTGGTACACCAGTTGTATGATACATCCTATGCACTACCACACCCTACACATGCATTTAGCCCAGCACAGAGCATTGTTGTAGTTCACAGTATATACGTCATAATAGGTGTTCAATCAGAACTTGATATATCCAGATGATTTGTTTATGCCTTTAGGTTACTTTGTAAATATGTCAATGTGAATATGAAGTGAACCAGGACTAAATGCAGTGTTGTATATATTTTTGTATTGCTTTGATAAGGGAAAACAAACAACAAATATACACGTAATATAAAAGTCTACAGACTAATATTTCTTATTTGGTATTCATAATAAATAAAGGTTGAGGGTGAGTGGACTGTTCTAAATTTAACCTGACTCCCCAACACTTACCCCGACTGTGACAATTTTATCCGGATTTCTGTGAATCATATTGATTATGTTCACTTCTTTCAAATCTTTGCAGGTCTGTGTGGTAGTGCGCTAGCCGATTGGGAAGAGATTATAAAGTGGATTATTGAACATCTACTACATCTTTATACACGTAGGAATAAGTACCTTTACAACAAGATTGTATATATTTTTATATATATGTAATAAGTGTTTGTTTCTTAGAATACAAGATAAATATTTGTAAAAAATATGTTTATTTATTAGCAAATATTAATATTAGCAATTCAGAACAAAATTTTTATTAATGCTGTGGCTTTTGTTTAATTCTTTATAATCAGAGGAAAATATGTGGATCAACGTACAAGCCCCAAATAAGGAGGAGGGTTACGAGGTGCTGTGCACCCTTCTGGAGCTGAGTGTTTGTTTCTTCAAACGAGAAGATGTTTCCATTTACATAAAGACAATTAACCAATTACTGCAAGGTTCAGTTCTCCTAAATATTCCATGATCAAAAAAATAGTACATATAGTATTATTTAACATCAATATTTGAAGTAATGAATATGTACCGTAATGGGAATAATCAAGAGCTTCTTTTGACCTTGTATTCAAAATAGCCATTTCTTGTATAGTAAGGTTTTTAAAACCTGTATGCTAAAAACACATTTCTTTTTAGATAAACATGATAAAAAAGGACAGAAGATAAACTTTGAAGAACCCGTCACAGAAGAGAGCTTAAGGAAGGAGATCCTGAGAGTCTGTGATTCTTTCTTTGATTGGTTCCCAGATCTGCTGAGTGAGTAGCGTCCCAGTGTCGTGAGTTCCTTAAGGATTTTCAGAACAGTGATCCCATCATTCTAGTGGGTATTAATTTATACAGATTTGAACAAGCAGGAGAAGAAAAACATTATTGGAGAACAATGATGGCAGGTCCTGTAGTGTGGAATAAAGGCGGGACTTGTAGTGTGGAGTAAAGGCGGGGTCTGTAGTGTGGAGTAAAGGCGGGGCCTGTAGTGTGGAGTAAAGGCGGGGCCTGTAGTGTGGGGTAAAAGCGGGACTTGTAGTGCGGAGTAAAAGCGGGGCCTGTAGTGCCAAGTAAAGGCGGGGCCTGTAGTGTGGGAATAAAGGCGGGGCCTGATAGTGGAATTGGATTTGATAGTGGATTCATCAAGAACTACAGAATTAGATACATTAAACACAGATCACATTAGTTCAAGTTACTACTACTACTACTACTAATTCTAAAATAAATAAATAAAATAAATAATAACAATTTTAATTTCATAAAATTTTCCTGAAGTGTTTTTAGGCATTCTAAACATTTACTTAAGAAAAAAAATGTGTTTTTCCACTGGTAGTCTCTTCATTTTGAAGGGCAGTTGAAAGTTCCTTAATCTATTTTCTCTCATCAGGTTTTTGGGATGTCATTGTTAAGTGCCTAATGAAACTTTGGCAGTGGGATTGGGGAACAACTTACAACTTCCTCCACAAGATGACAGGTGGGAAATAAGAAATGCTGCAAAGTTCACAGATGGGGGGGGGGGAGGGGGTTTGGAAGTGTGAGATAGAGAGATAAACATTAATGCAGTTTTAGTATCATAGGATGTGACACAAGGTGTGCGTCATGAATCAGGGAGGGGAGGCTGATAGAGCCGTGAACACACAGATGTTTACTGTGATGCTAACGAGACAAACACATGAAGACACAGTGACAGAACAGAGGACAAAACCTGAGTGTTTAAATATACCACAGTAAGGGGGAATGTGCCATTCTTTAAAACCCTCCGTGGTCAGCATGTACATTTAGGAAATAACACAGAAATCACATTTTCTATTGTCAGCAACATTTGTTGTGTTCACCTGTGTCTCGTCTCAAGCAGTCTGTTCTTCCCTGACATTTAGTTCATGACTTTATCTGGTTTTGTTTTGTATAGTTCTGGTTCAGTGATAAACAGTTCTAACAACATCATCTGGATTACACTTCAGAAACACATCTCCATTGTGTAGTCTTTTCATGTGTTTAATGTAATCTGCCTATGTTGATTACATTTCAGAAACACATCTCCATTGTGTAGTCTTTTCATGTGTTTAATGTAATCTGCCTATATTGATTACATTTCAGAAACACTTCTCTATTGATTACACAGTGTGTGTTTGTGTATTTCTCTTCAGAATCATTTTTCTATTGTTTAATCTGTGTGTGTTTGTAATCTGAAATTGTGGATTATTCTTCTCTATTGTTAAATCTGTGTGAATGTAATCTAATATTGTGGATTATTCTTATCTGTTGTTTAATCTGTGTGTGTATGTAATCTGATATTGTGAATTATTCTTCTCTATTGTTTATTATGTGTGTATGTAATCTAATATTGTGGATTGTTGTTCAATCTATGTGTGTTTGTAATCTGATTGAGGGACTTTTGATTCATTTCACTTGTTTGTTTCTCTTCAGAACCTTTGTTGGACACAGAACTTGGGTCCTGCCTCCAGTGGCGGAGCTAGACTTTTATCCTTGGGGTGGCCAGAGGGTGGCCAAAGCTATTTTAGGGGGTCCATAGACTATGACAATGTATATTTACGAAAAGCATTCAATTGCAATCAAAATCTGTAAATGTTATACTTTTCATATCAAGTACATCTTAAACACGCAGGAGATCAGATTTGTGTATGAAATTTGCAGTTTTTTAACAATGTGCAAAATGTACAACATGTAAAAGTAAAAACACAGATGTGCTACTTCTGGCATATCTTACAATCCAAATATACGAAATACGAAAGCTGCTTTCAGCATTCCCTCGATCATTGAGTGACTGTTTTTGAAATAATTAATTCCATTTGAGTAGGCCTACATATTTTCAGTAACTTACATCACTGATACGGTCACACAAGCTTAAGTCGGGGCAAAGAAACCACTGTAGATGTAATGTGTAGTATAATATTTTTCCTAGAAAAGTGTCTTTTTTTACTATTTATGTACAATATGTAAAATTATAATATAATTCATTCATAATATTACCCGCACCTACAAAGTTAAAAAAAAAGAAAGTAAAATGTTTTATAAGCTGCACCGGGCTAAAAGCCGCATATATCTACTGAACTGAACCCATTTAACTGAACTGGGGTGAGTTTCCCAAAACGTTCTTAGCGCTACTTCGTAACCTCGTATGAAATGTACGAGGTTACGAAGTTACTTAGCGCTAAGAACGTTTTGGGAAACTCACCCCTGATCAGTTTCTGAACGGTGCCTGTAGCATTTCACGTGCGACACTTTTTACTGTCAGCCGGTGTTGTGGGGCATTCCGACAACCCTCGTTTATCCGCATAAAGACGCTACAGATTATATTGTCGATTTATGTTTCTATACATAAATAAGAGCTAGGTTTTAATTATCCATCACAGCAAACTGCATTATCTATGTCCAAAGCCACACTGGCTCAAGGGTGTTAATTATTTTAAATAAAATACACACTGGCTATACCGAAGTTCACCTCGGACCACGACATCGCAGTATTACAGCAGTATTATGTCTAAATATCTAGTTAGGACAAAACTAGAGTGCTCAGTGAACTAAGTTATAATCACTGTAACTCCGGAATATCATCTGTAGCGTCTTTATGCGTGTGCAAACGAGGGAACTCGGAATTCGCCACAACACGTTCGTTTGAAAAAAATTCTCCGTCGTGCCTGCTGCTTGCATGTTTTAAATGAAATTGAGCATTGAGTATTATTACCGATTACAAAACGCAACAGGCTCTCAACAAGATGTGCGATGCGGTGACATGTCAGTCATCTGGGGGGGCACTTGGGGTGGCCAATCAGAATTCAGGGGGGTCCAGTGCCACCCCGGCCCCTGCTTTGGCTCCGCCTATGCCTGCCTCAGATTCATTCATGTGCAAATTTATAATCAGTGATAAACATTTAGGACGTACTGCTAATTTAAAGTGTTTATTATTACATTATCATTTAACAACTTAATAATCTTTCTCTTAAATGGCTGTTTCAAGCCATCCTGTAGCGTAACATGACATGAACATTTTACATTGTGAACATTCTAGAAAACTTCAATTTGTGATGCACAGAAGCACAAGAAAAGGACGTTAACTGGAACAACTAGTTGAATATTATATAATGAGTCTTGTTTGTCTTTATCAGCTGCTGAAGTTCACCCCAGCATCCTGAAGTCAGAGACTCGACAATATGAGGATGCTGGACTGTTACTCAACTCTCCCTACTTCTCTGTACTGAGAAAGGAACGAAACGTTGACCTCATCATTTCACTTGACTTCAGTGCTGGAGATCCATTTGCGGTAAGACAACACATGAAGCGTGTAAACGCAGTAGTCCAGGCAGCCGCGTGTCACGTAGCGAGGCTCAATGTGCAGCCCTGGACCTGTGGGTTTAAACGCTGGGAAATCAGTGAGAAAACAAGCTGCAGGTGTGTGGGGTGTGTCAGTAGGGGGAGATTGTGTATGAGGGAGTGGCTGAGGGCATGTGTGGTTGGGGGTCTGTATGAGGGAGTGTGTGTGGTTGGGGGTGTGTGTATGAGTGAGTGTGTGTGGTTGGGGGTGTGTGTATGAGGGAGTGTTTGTGGTTGGGGGTGTGTGTTTGAGGGAGTGTGAGGGGTTGAGGGTGTTTGTATGAGGGAGAGTGTGTGGTTGGGGGTGTGTGTATGAGGGAGTGTGTGTGGTTGGGGGTGTGTGTGTGGGTGGGGGTGTGGTTGTGTGAGTGGGGGGGTGTGTGTATGAGGGAGTGTGTGTGGTTGGGGTGTGTGTATGAGGGAGTGTGTGTGGTTGGGGGTGTGTGTATGAGGGAGTGTGTGTGGTTGGTGTGTGTGTATGAGGGAGTGTGTGTGGTCGGGGGTGTGTGTATGAGGGAGTGTGTGTGATTGGGGGTGTGTGTATGAGGGAGTGGCTGAGGGTGTGTGCAAATTTTTACAGTTCAGATTTTTTACTATTTAAATTATAGCAATCAAAGACACTAACACACAAATGCACACATGTACACACACAGCTTCTTTATAACATTATAATGCCCCCTCCCTATAGACTGTGGATGCAGCTGCGAAAATATGTAAAGACCTTCAAATCTCTTTCCCTTCAATTGTGCACCTTGGGACTGGTGAAGAACCAGACGACTTCTATGTGTTTAAGGACAACACAGCTCCAACTGTTATTCACATGCCTCTGTTTAATGCTGTTAACTGCAAAGGTAACTATGATAAAACAGTAAACAAACCTTCACTGTGTAACTGGCTTCACTGTGCATGCACGTTTGAAGCACAATCCACATCATCAAATACTGAAATGAAGTAACAGACAGATAGCAATGTTATAAGAGATCAATGTCTGTGTTTGCCCAGGTGAAGTTGAGAAGTGGAAAAACAGATATCAGACCTTTCAGTCACCTTACAGTGACAAAATGATCAGAGATCTTTTGGAGAAAGCTGCTCTGAACATCACAAATACAAAGGAGAAACTCCTGAAGGAGATCCAAGATGTGGTTCAAAGAAAGAAGAAACATTAAAGAAGAAACCTGTTAAATAAACACATGAGCAGTTTGAACATGATGCTGGAGAATGTGATGATATACAACTTTATAACTGGGTAGACTGGGTATAGAGGTCTGTTAATTATGTGATGGTGTACACCTTTATAACTGGGTAGACTGGGTATAGAGGTCTGTTAATTAATGAAAATTATGATTATAATCATTTTGAGTAAATAGATGGTTTGCTTTCTTTTGTTGGTATTCTTTTGCTACTAGGACAAGGAATTGTATTTCTTATTATTGGTACAATTCAGTTCATTCTTGCTTTTATGTAACTGAAAAGTGTGAACATGAATCCACAATGAGTGCTTTGATGTATGGATATTTTGGGCATATACAGTAAACTTTCTACAGATGGTGCCACAATTAATCTTGACAGTTTTAATTTTGTTTGTGCTTTGTACACATGATTGACTTTAATACAAAAAGAGTCATACAAATTATTGGATGTATTAACTTGTGCATGATTCTCTCTAGAGTGTGATGTTAGAGAATATGTGGTGTACCTTTAATTAAATAATGGAGAATATGTGTAACTTGTCTCAACAGCAGGAGTGACGCAAATGCAAGTAGATAAATATTTATTATAACAAGTTCGCTCCATAACACAGGCATGGCGTATAAGTTCTCTCCATAACACAGGTATGACGTATAAGTTCTCTCCATAACACAGGTATGACGTATAAGTTCTCTCTATAACACAGGTATGACGTATAAGTTCTCTCCATAACACAGATATGACGTATAAGTTCTCTCCATAACACAGGGATGTGCTGTGGAGTGTTAGTGAAGGCTTGTTCTTCTGGGTCCTGTTATCTCCCTTGCAGTCGTGTGACCCCGCCACTGTTCTCATCACTGTTCAAATTTTGGTTACTGCGTTCTAATTTAAGGGCATTGTCGTTCTATTAGAGTATTTCAGAACAGTTCATCTCTGTCCTTGAGTTTTGCCATGAGGTTCTCGGTAGCTTTGATATGTTGGCAGGTTGCTGAAGCATTATTAATGCTTATTAATGCCACTTATTAATATTCATCTACTAATAAATTATCTCCGAATTGGTGAGTTTTTTGCCAGATAATCATGAGACATGCCTGTGAGGGTTCTGTTTACTTCTTCAATCAATCAATCAATCAATCAATCAATCAAAGTTTATTTGTATAGCGCTTTTCACAACACATGTTGTCACAAAGCGCTTTACAGGGTTTACAAGGTTAACAATACTACGGGTCCAGAACCCTAATGAGCAAGCCAAAGGCGACAGTGGCGAGGAAAAACTCCCTATGATGGTGGGGAATAGGAAGAAACCTCGGGAGAACCAAGACTCAAAAGGGAACCCATCCTCCATTGGGCGGCCTGTTAACACACAAATTACACAAATACAAATACACAAGTCACACACAAATCACACAATCAGACTAAGTAAAGGTAAAAATGAAAGCTCTGGGCTATGATATTGTCACTGTAAATGTCTGTTGATGAACGCCAGGCTTTCATTCCGTGTCGGAGCAGCGATGCTGGTATTGTAGGCTCTGACTTCAATGTTACTCTCCAAGTGAACCTCGGAGAAAAGATACGAGATGTAGTAAATATGTAACAGATTAATCAAAGGCCAAACTAAACAGATGAGTCTTTAATTGAGTTTTAAACATTGAGACTGTGTCTGAGGCCCGAATAGAGGCAGGAAGATTATTCCACAATTGTGGAGCTTTAAAAGAAAAGGCTCTTCCACCTGCTGTGATCTTTTTGATCCTAGGAGCAGTTAATAACCCTGCGTCCTGCGAGCGAAGTGAACGCGCTGGGTTATATTGTTCAATAAGTTCACTAAGATAGTCTGGAGCTAAGCCATGCAGCGTTTTATATGTTAATAAAAGTATTTTATAGTCAATACGGAATCTAATTGGCAGCCAGTGTAATGACAATAGTACGGGACTAATGTGATCAAACTTTTTAGTTTTTGTTAAAACTCGTGCTGCTGCGTTCTGAACCAGCTGGAGTTTGTTTATCAATTTACCAGAACATCCAGCTAAGAGACTGTTGCAATAATCTAAACGAGAGGATATGAATGCATGGATTGGTTTTTCTGCATCACTAATATTTAATATGTTTCTAATTTTGGCAATGTTGCGCAAGTGAAAGAACGCTACCCTAGTTATATTATTAATATGTGTATCGAACGAGAGATCTGGGTCTATTGTGACGCCCAAGTTCTTTACCTCTGCGCTGGGGGTTATAGTAAAAGAATGTAGATTCAATGCTACATTATGTATCTTGTCTCTCGCAGCCCTAGACCCAACTATTATTAATTCTGTTTTATTGGGATTTAGTGCTAGAAAGTTACACGCCATCCAATGTTTTATCTCTTCTACACATTTCTCAAGCTTACTGTTTGCGCCTAAATCATCGGGTTTTGCCGATAAATATAGCTGAGTGTTGTCTGCGTAGGAATGGAAACTGATGTCATGCTTATGCATAATCTCGCCTAAGGGTAACATGTACAGTGTGAATAGAAGTGGTCCTAGGACTGTCCCTTGTGGGACACCATATTTAACCTGCACAGATTTAGAGGTTTTATTATTAACACTTACACATTGGAAGCGGTCAGTTAAATATGATCTAAACCAGGAGAGTGCGACTCCTTTAATACCTGCCGTGTTTTCTAGCCTATCCAGCAAAATGTTGTGGTCTACAGTATCAAAAGCTGCACTAAGATCTAACAGTATAAGGAACGAGACGAGCCCATTATCGGCCGATATTAGTAGATCATTCACTACCCTGAGTAAAGCTGTTTCAGTGCTGTGGTTTGGTCTAAATCCTGATTGGAACTTTTCATGGATACTATTTGATTGGAGATAGTGGTTTAACTGATTGGAAACTGCTTTTTCTAAAATTTTAGAGATAAATGGGAGATTAGAAATGGGTCTATAGTTGGCTAGAATCTACGGATCGAGATTCTGTTTTTTAATCAAGGGTCTAATTACGGCGCATTTTAATTGTTTGGGCATGTAACCTAAGTTAAGGGAGGAGTTAATCATATTAAGTAAGGGCCCTGCAATGGCTGGGAGTAGGTCTTTAAATAGACGGGTTGGAACTGGGTCAAATATACATGATGTAGGCTTAGACGAATTAATCAGTGTTGTGAGCTCTTTTTGTGATATAGGATCGAAGATATTTAGCTCAGTAATATTTTTGGATGCATAGTTACTAATAACTAAACTACTGGGGTTGGATTGGAGGTTAGGCTGCGATGTATTATGACTCTGTAGTCGGATATTATCTATTTTATTATTGAAAAAGTTTAAAAATTCATCGCTAGTGTGTGTAAGTGCTGTGTTAGAACTAGTGTCGTTGATATTTCTTGTTAGTTTAGATACCGTCGCGAAGAGAAATCTAGGGTTATTCTTGTTGTTTTCTATTAGTGTCGAATAGTATGCGGCTCTAGCTTTTATTAGGGCATGTTTATATTTGACTATGGCGTCTTTCCATGTGATTCTAAACACTTCTAGTGAGGTGGATTTCCATTTTCGCTCCGCTGCTCGAGCTGCCTGTTTTAGAAGACGAGTGTGTTCGTCATACCATGGTGCAAGCTTTTTCTCCCTAATTAATTTTGTTTTAATTGGAGCTACACTTTCTAAGGTATTGCTGAGTGTGGAATAAAACTGTTGTGTTGCCTGTTCTAATTCATTGAGCTGCAGTGGCATAGTGTTCGGTAGCTCTGGCAGTACGTTTATAAATGTTGCTGCAGTGTCGGATGTGATAGTGCGCGTGGTTTTTGTATGGCGCATCTGATGTACATTGTATAAAGTCATTTCATATATTAGTAAGGAATGGTCTGAAATGGCGTCATTTTGGGGGATGACTGCCAAATGTTCTATGTTTAATCCGTAAGTAAGTATTAAGTCTAAGGTGTGTTTACAGCGGTGGGTAGGCCCTGTCACATTTTGGGCTATAGGCCTACCTACTGAATCTAGTATGGAGTCGAACGCAATTTTCAGTGGGTCTGATTCATTTTCATAATGAATGTTGAAATCACCCACAATTACAAATCTCTCGATGGTTAAGACTAGTTTCGAAAGAAACTCAGCAAATTCCTGAAGAAATTCTGAGTAGGGACCCGGCGGTCGATAGATGGTCACTAATTTAAGCTTTGTTTTATTGCCTATAAGATTATTGCCTATTTCACCTATCAAAGCCTCGAATGAGTTAATAGAGGTGGTTGGTTTTACAGTAAAACCTATATCTGTGTCATATATTGTGGCTATCCAGGAGGAGCTGCTTCATTAAAACTTACATATTCGTCTACTCTAGCCCATGTTTCTGTTAAACAGAGTGCATTTAGTCTGTTATCTGAGATTATTTCGTTTACTATCACAGCTTTTGATGCAAGCGATCTAAATGTTAATCTAAAGTCCTAGCCTTAGCTTAATATTGCTGCTCACTTCATGTTGATTATTTAATTTAATTTTAATTAGATTTTTAAAACATATCGCCCTGTTATTCTTATACCTGCCACGGCTAACAGACACAGTCTCAATGGTTTGGTAGTTAGGGAAGTAAGTTCTACTTAGCTGATTTGCGTGGTTTGTTGTGGCTGGTCAGGCCCGGCGCAGCACGTCCTCGATGTTCCTGGAGAGGACTGCCGAGCCTAGGCGACTGGGGTGAAGTCCATCTCGGCGGTAGAGTGATGGACGCTCTCGGAAACTCTCCCAGTTGTCAACGTAGTCCACGCCGGCGCTGCTACAGGTGTCCCGGAGCCAGCTGTGGAGACAGAAAAGACGGCTAAATAACTCGCACCCTCGCCGGAACGTTGGAAGTGGACTGGAGACAACAAGCCTGGCCGACGTCTTCTTCCGCGCGGTGTCCAGAACTTCTTATACTGTGACTGCAGGAAACACAGTGAAGTTAGACCTCAGAAACACAGTGAAGTTAGACCTTAGAAATACAGTGAAGTTGGCCCTCAGAAATACAGTGAAGCTAGACCTCAGAAACACAGTGAAGTTAGACCTCAGAAACACAGTGAAGTTGGCCCTCAGATCCCACCATCACTTCTCAGTGCTATGGTCATTCTTGCACCTGCCCGGGGTGGATTAATTCTCAGTGAGAAAAACACAGATTCGATCATACCCAGAAGCAAGCACAGTTTATTAAAATGGATAGCAGTATATATGGGTGATGACAATATACAATGTCATGGTGAAAAGAGACGTGCGTGTACAAATTGAGTCACATGAGGTGAGATGTTAAGAGGTGACCAGATATGGAATAAAGTTAATGTTCAAGACCAGATATGGAATAATGGAATAAAGTTAATGTTCAAGACCAGATATGGAATAATGGAATAAAGTTAATGTTCAAGACCAGATATGGGATACATTTTGCAGAGTAGGAAATTAAACTGTAAACATTAACAAGAAATGTGTTACTAGGCTACCTGATTTAGAAGAAAGGCCTCACAACAGGTCTTATGTCCTTATGTCCTTATGTCATTATGTCATTCTGTCCTTATGTTATTATGTAATTATGTCCTTATGTAATTATGTCATTATGTCATTCTGTCCTTATGTTATTATGTCATTATGTCATTCTGTCCTTATGTTATTATGTAATTATGTCCTTATGTAATTATGTCCTTATGTAATTATGTGTGAGGTATGGTGGCTGCCTTCATGGTTCATCACACATGGTGTCAGAAGTGGGAGTGTGGTGAGGCCAACAGTTTACTTGTTACATACCAACAGTTTTGGTAAGTTTCTGGCAGAAAAGTAAATAATTAGGTTGTATTAATATTTTTAAAGTTAAAATGAAGACACTGGTGTAGCTCTAGCCATCTTTGTGTGTGAGATGAGTGTATACCTGTTGACCTATTAACTATTACACAGATATGATGTCATGTAAAGTAGTCCTGCCAACATACCAGCTGGTTCACTTCTGAAACAGAGCGTGTCCTTCTGATCCTCATAATAATCTAGATGTTGCAATGTGATCACTTCCTGCTACTAGGTCCAAGAATACTACAGTAGTTCACTGTAGCCTGTTAGTGAGGTATGAAACTAGTGCTGCAGGCACAAAACCTCAAAAATAAACAAGTTTTTCATGGTTCACTGCCTGTTAGGGTTTCCTGCCCATGGCAATCAAGTGTACTGAATTGCAATAAGAATAACAGGGAACCTGATGAAGACACAGATCATGAGGCCCTGATCTTGTGCATACATCTTTATTAGAGCTTCAACATCATCTGTAGAATATAAAAACAATACATTTACCCAAAAGCACTGTTTGTTGTCCTATTCTATCAATTCATACATTTCTTGGCCATTATTTGATGTCACCTAGGACTCAACATAACTAATATTTACCGTAATTAGCAATTATAATGTCTGAAAACAGCTAAGCTTACTCATCCTATGGTCGTATTTACCAGAGGAGGCTTTACAGCAGGTGAAAAGTACTCAATAGTTGAAAGACATATGGGGTTAGCAGGATCCTGAAACAGATACAAACATACAATCGAGAGAACAAAATCTTCTACTGAGATACAAGACTATGTTCACAATTCAGCAAAGAATGAAGCCAGAATTAATGTTTATTGGGGTCTGAAAACACATGGGGTTTCTGACACTGCATACAGAAACTATCTGCTAGTCTGGTGTCAGTTATTCAAATTCCTCATGAAATATTTCAGTTATATCTTGACAGAGTGCAATAACAGAAACTGAAAAATGTTGCATGATGAAACTCAGATGGCCACAATGTTGAGTAGTGTTGATCCAGTCCTTCAGGAATATACCCACAGAACCGCCGTCCCCAGTGTCAAACTTCAGAGACAACCCTGAGGAAGACTCACTGCACTCAGGAAAGCTTCCTGAAACAGACGGCAGGTATACGATATCAGTAGCACCATCTTCAGCACAGTTGTCAATGGTGATCCAGCCATGATGAGGCACCATCATGTAAATATCTCTTCCCTCTCCTCCAATTAGATAATCCCCGTCTACTACAGACACAAGGACATCATCTCCATCTGAACCTTTAAGAAGGGCAGGTTCATACCCAGAGACCAGGATGTCAGAGTAGATGGTGCCGATAACGTTTTCCACATCTGTCAGCACGTCTCCCTCTGCATCAGCCTGGTGTCCTTCTCCACTCAGCAGGTTCACGTAAACCCCTTCACCCTTCCCATGATCCCCCTGGTAGAGCACTGTGTCTCTCCCAGAGCCCCCGTCCATCACGTCTGCTCCTGGTCCTGGAATGAAGTTGTCCCAGCCTGGACCTCCCATCAAGGTGTCATCTCCATCTTCTCCATACAGGGTGTCATCTCCAGAGCTCCCACGTATGATGTCATTTCCCTGCCCACCTATCAGCGTGTCATGCCCATCACCTCCATCTATGATGTCATGTTTAGAGCCACCAAACAGGGCGTTATCCAGATCATTACCTTCAATGTAGTTGGACTGACTGGTGCAGCCCTGAACCGTGTAGACAGTAGACAGATTTCTCTGTGAACCCAAATTTATGTGGCAGTCTAACTGTTGGTCTTTTAGAATCACTTTGTAAGCCTCAATCCAGGGATCTTGAAGTACCTGAGACTGGTTTGTCATAGGAGACCTGACCCAGAAATGAACTCCATCAGCACTCTGGAAGCTTAAGTGCTGATGTTTTTGTCCTGCTCTGTAATTCTTCAGCCTCACTTCCATGTCCTGCCCTTTCTCATTGGCTGAAATGATGACATCATGATTATCTGCATGAACTGTGAGTGGATTGGTCAGAAATTCTGCCTGAAACAGCACAGTGTCTTCCTTTCCATCCTCTGCAAAGTTATCGATGACTATGTGAGTTCCATATTCTGGTTTTACAGTGTAAGTGTCTTTACCTTCTCCACCTGTCATCGCCCCTCCCCCAGTGAAAGGGTCCAGCAGGTTGTCCTTGTCATTTCCTATCATGGTGTCATAACCAGATGATCCATACATTTCCACCACAGAAACAAACTCTCTGTTGTTCATTAGCATCATTTGATCAGATGTCTTAGTCCTGTAATCAACAGTCTGTGGAAGTTTTAGCTGGTCTCCACATTTGCTGGAATTTGTTTCCAGATTGAAAGTGATTCCATCTGCTGTACGAACCTGCAGGTGCTGTGACTTCACTGAACTAAACCACTGTTCAAGGTGGACTTGCTCTCTGTTGGTTATCAGCCTTCCACTTGGTATCATAAATGGTATAAACCGGGAAAATGGAGAAAAAAAAATCAGGTCTGGCCCAGAGCATTGGATTTCAATGTGCTCATAGTTTACTTGTAAGAAAAGTGTATCGAGAGCAAAGTCTGGTGAGTAGTTGTCGATAGTTTTAAGTCCAAGATTTGGTGTTACAACGTACAAGTCCTGACCTCCACGACCCTGGAGAAAATCTGCTCCTTCTCCTGGAATTATGGTGTTTCCTTGGCCATTTCCTTTAATATTGTCATCTAGGTTTGAGCCACGAACTTCAGTGACATTTTGCAAAGCCTCATCTGTTTCTAGATCGACCTCAAGGGGAGATGGAGACTTACTGTAATCTATGATTTGGCTCAGGATACACTTACTGTGGAATGGATCAGGCTGACTGCAGAGAGATGTGTCTGCAGACAGACTAAAGGTGATCAGATCTTTTGTGACAACTAACAAATGTCTGTCTTCTTCTGAACTAAACCAATTTATCAGAGTAACATCAGACCAGATGTCGCTAAAAGGCATTAATATTAAACTGGTCCCTTCTACTTTAGTTTTAAAGTCATGCAGGTTTGCCTCTATTATTACCATGTCCATTTTTTTATCCATGGAGTAGTTTTCAATCATCACTTTAGAATCTTTCTTCTCGTTCACCACATAAACATCTTCTCCCTCTCCCCCCTTCATATAGTCCCTGCCCCCTCCGCCGTCTATCATGTTTGTCTGTGCGTTCCCGGTCAGCCTGTCATTGTGAGGAGACCCCATGATGTTGGTGACAGTGTTGAGAAGAGGGTCAGTAGTGTCCACTGTCTGACCTTCAGATTTAGACATCAAGTTCAACCCTCTGGCCACAAGCTTCACAGTGGAAATCACAGTTGGAGAAATACCAAACAAAACTCCATCTGCTGATATAATGTTTATATGCTGGTATTCTTCTCCTGTAAACCAGTCCATCATCATCACATTATGGTCACCACAATACTGTAAAACAACACTGTTCCCAGTTTTAGTCACTGATATTTGATTGTAATTGACACTGAGAATGAGAACATCCATTGTTTTCTGAGGGTCGTAGTTATTGATGATGGCGTTGCCTCCATCTTTAGGAATGATGTACGTGTCTTTTCCACCCTGACCTTCTACGTAGCTCCTCTGAGGGCCCAGGTAGAAGGTGTCGTCTCCTTCTTTACCATACAGCTGATAGTAATAGCTCAGCATGACTTCCATTATATGTTTGTCTGGGTTTGTCTGAACGGCATAAAAATTATTTTCTTTACTATTTCCACTATAATGTCCATATCTGGAGTTCTGAATTTCCTTATAACCAGAAACTACTCTTATTGATCCAGCTGGTATAAATAGCAAGATTCTTATTTGTATGTTACTATATTCTAATGAATGTGATTCTCCAGTGCCCAAAATGACATCATCTGTCTCATGTGTGTCAATATTCCAGCAATGTCTCCCGATGCTTTCATCAGCTGATACAAAATCATCCATACAGAATTCTGAGGAACCCTGATCAGAGAGACAGAACGTGATGCCCCCTCCATTCCAGGAACTCTCACCTCCTGTAAAATCAATGGCCTTTCTCCCAGCTTGGACTTCTGTTGTGGAATAATATTTATGGTAGTCAGATATTTGTTCTACAAGCTTGTGTCCATTCTCTATCTCACGATAAGGATAGGTGACAAAGAAACTTGCTACATCAAGTATAAAATGAACAAAGCCCTTCTCAAGACCTCTGAAAAATGCTCCTATCTTATCAAGAATCGTGGCGTCTGGTGGAAGCTTGTTAAACTCATCCTGGATATCAACATAGATGTCATCAATAAGCATTCGAATTGCATTCACTGCAAGGCTGATTGGAGCTATAAATGGTGCTAGTTCTGGGGCCACAAGTTCCACAACATCCAAAGCAAGAATTAGAGTGTCAAGGGCTAAATCGATTTTCCCCAGTGTATCATGTCTTTTGCTGTCCTCTATGATATTGTAAATGCTAAAGCCAATTCCAGCAAGAGGCAATACTACAAGAGCGCGTTTGGTTACAGGGTTTTTTAACGCAGTTGCTATGGTCTTCATTACTTTGCTTCCTGCAGTAGCAGAAACTCGCTTCCCAACTGCAGCCAGAGCCATTCCTGTGGTTCCATGGACAGTTTGTAGAGTACCCATAATTCCATGCTCTATGTCTCCTTGTTCAAATGCTCGTACTGCCCCCTGAGCTCCCAGCATAAGCCCCATTGTTCCCAGTGCCATCCCAGTTTGCTCCATGTGCCCAGACATCATGTGAGTGGGAGTTGTGGTAGAAACTTCATCCATGCTTTTCCAAATCTTTTCCATTTGAGTTTGGCTTTCTGATGGTAGTTTCATCTTCCATTCAATAATTTCATCTGGATTTTTTACGGATATCATTTCACATTTAAATTCTCCATCGTTGATGATCACACTGTCTGGTTTCACATGAAGTTCCTGCACTTTCTCACCAAATGTTCTCTGTAGTTCAGTGTGAACATGTTCTGCCAGTAAGGTGGATGATCTGTAGTAGTGTGATGAAAGTTTTAGAGAACTCTCCACATCAGCAGCTGAATGAACATCACGTAGTGTAACTGCCCCATTATGTGATCCTCCCAAGACTCCAGAGGACTGAGGCTGTGAACTGGTTACTTCATTGAACTTATTATATTTTTGTTTTAATGTTGTAGGTTCTTTTGGCTTGTCATTGTTATTATAAAGATAATTTAACACATTTCCATTAAATACATCTTCTGTGATTTTGGGTTGTCCTGAAGTAGACTTAAGCCATTCAGATGCAAGTTTGTTTTCATTTTCAGTTAAGGTCTTCAGGTCATTTTTTAACTCAGATGGAGTTTTTGTATAACGTTTATTGTTTAATTTACTTGACCCTTTGTCTGAGGCTGACCCTCTAAATCCTCTTTCATTCGGGGAGATCCAAGTGTTTTGTCGGGCCATGGGAAGCTCCTCTAAGAGAAACTTTATGCCTTTTTCTTTAACATTGTTATCACTGCTCTGGGCAATTTCCAAAGCCATTAGATTAAGGGGTAAAGTCCGGAAATTTCTAGAGGACTCTGACATCCAAGTTGCCAAAAAATACACACTAAACCAAGACTCTGTTTCCATGTCGTATGTCCCTGCTGTGTATGAACCCTCTAGAGTCTGCTTGCAGTATTGAGCATAACCGTGCCTATCTTTTATGTTATTACGAATTTTGAAGTAATTTTCTTTTCCAATGTGTTTTTTAATGCATTTCTGAACCTCATACATTACATTATCTTCATTGTCATTTTCTTTAAGCCTTTTTCCAACAGGATAAACATATAAATTTTTACTGTTTACCTCAAAAATCCAGTCATTTATCATCACAAATGTATCTGAATCATCCCCATATTTTGCATTATGATGAATCACATTTAAGAGATCATTACCAGATTTTATTTCACGGCACTTCTGAAGGATAGCTTTAATATCTCCTTTCTCTTTTACAGATATATCCACATTCAAGTCAGGTTTTGGATTTTGTTTTGGATTTTTGTGGTATTGTCTGAGTTGGTATCTGAGTTTGTCAAGTTTTTTTACATCAAGAATCAGATAATTTTCATTTTGTAAATTAGGCTGTACCCAAATCCTGTCTATGACTGATATACTGTCATAATCTGCAAAAAGAGCCCAACAGATTCCCTCAATCTCAGTTATGTGCTCAAAATGTGCATATGTTTCCACAAACGTTTGAGGGCTCTCTGGCCAGTTACTTCGGTAATCTGTGATGTCAGTTGGGCCCAAGACATTTCTTTCAGCAGAAAACATTTCTTGGCCTCTGCTGCCAGACTGAATCTGAGTAAGAACTTCCCCATTTTTGTCAAGCTTTACTATGATTTTCTTGCTGTCATCACTGTGTCTCCAGACTAATCCATCTGTTCTAATGTCTGCAGTAATCTTCTCTCCAGAATGGAAAACTTGAACCAGTGTGTTTCTCAAGTGAAGCTCTGTTTCTATTGATCTAGCATGAAGCTCTTTAAGTAGAGTGTTCCTGAAGGTTTCATCTGACCCAACGTCACAGCCCACCACACTAATGGTTTTGATCTGGTTCTCCTCAATGTTCATGTGTGTAATGATCTCTGCTACCTCCTCAGCTTCATAGCCTGCCAGCCTCATTTTTCCATCACTGCTTTTCTTCCCATGACCTACAAGCACCAGTCTGCTTTCTGCAGAAAGAGGCACTGGGTCTCCTTTGATTAATTTGGGCCTCTGATTCTCCAGTATGTAGACAGAGCTCACAGTGGGATGTTTCTCATAGAGAAATGTAGCAGCATCTCGGACTATGGGGTCATCCTCCATGATGAGAATGTGCTGTGTGTCGTACTGAGTGGTGTGGTCCACAGGCCTCTTTGGGACCTGATATTCAACAGCTGCTCCTGCATCCTCCATAATCTGGTAAACATGATCATTCTGGATGGTGGTTTCTAAGACAGCATTGATGTCATGTGATCTGAAAACACTCAGGAAGTTATTTCTAAACGTTCTGCTGATGTTGCCAGTGATGGAGAACAGGGAAGCCTCATGGAATGAAAGTATTAACATCAGAGATGACAGAGATGATCCAGAGAAGCCTGACAGAGTGTCTCCATCTTCTGAGATTCTCCCAATTATCTTTATAACTGTGCCACTGCCAGCCACTGAAGAGCATGAGTCAGAGTTCAGACAGGTGGGATTGACCTTGGTAGAGTAGTGAGGGTCTTCACTGTACTCCTCTTCAGCCTTCCTTATGGTCTCTGGTTCATTGTCCATAATGAGGATGAGTTTATTTCTGTAGGTGTAAGATACTTCAGATGCAAACAGTAAAGCATCATGGGCTTTTTGTCCTTCAATGTTCTTCAGAAAATTATTTAGATCCTTAAACACACAAATGATTTTAGTTAATATTACTGATTAAAATGTTTACATACATATTTTCTTAAAAATATGTTATACCATTATTCAGATAATGAAACAGCCATTGCTATGAAATTAAATTGTTTGGCAAATTGAACACTTAACTGTTTACTATAGAATCAGAACTTGCATTACAAAGTATGTGTAAATGTGATTTGATTTTACCATTATTTACCTGTAATTTTTTCCTCCATGTACTAATTAGGAGTAAAACACACACAATTAATTTCACCAGCACAAAGTAAAACAAAATATTTGGAATTAGGGTTAAAAATACACAACCACCATCTAAGCTACAAGTCATTCTGTTGAATCACTTCCCACATTACCCCACAGGATACAAGACATTTTGAATTTCTGTATATGCATTATGAGTCAGATTGTTATCATTTGATACACATTGTAAAAATGAAATGTTACAACAGTATAATGTGTGTCTTTTTGCTTACCTGTGGTAATGAGCAGGACTCAAAACACTTAAACTTCCTTTTGTCCAACTGAGCAGCACACTGTGTTGTTGTAAGGAGATATAATGACTATGATTTTTGTGTACAAAATCTCAATACAAGGAATGTTAAATGCATAGGATTGTGTGAAAATGTTCACATAAATAAATAGATTGATAGATAAATGAATAAATGGCCTTGCTGCTGATTCTTGGCACATTTTAACACAATTGTTTGATGTACAGCTCAAATCTAAAATAGCAAACAAGAACTATGACTAGCTACAACTTTTGACAATGCTACATTCAAAAATGGTTTAAATCGAATATCAAAGAAATATATGGGTACATGCTAAAAGCCCTAATACTCTTTCTGTTAGTAATTCTAACATCTAACACCTAACATCTAAATAGTTGGAAATCTGTTGCTGGGACAGCTTTTTTTAATGCATCATAATTAAAAACTTTCTGTCACATTACAGCCCCAAACCCCTCCCTTTGGTCGTGTGTATGTGTAGTCCATATCTATATATGTACTTCCTGTGGGTGTGCCTGTTTGTGTATTTGTTCACCCGTCTCGTTAGTCCAATATCTTACACACGGTGCTGGTTATGTTGTTACGGAACAGCTCCGGACCCTTCCCTGTGGGCGTGTCATTATGTCGTCTGCGTGTCGTTATGTCCATGTTTGTACTTCCGTGGGTGTGGGTTGTTTGTGAGCGTGTTCGTTTGTTACACCTGTGCCTTGTCTCGAGGTCACGTGGGTCTGTGTAACTCACCTATTTAATGTGCGTTCGCGCAGTGTCGTGTGCTCGTCTTTGTCTAAAGCTACGTGTCTGTATGAGTGTGTGTGCGCTACTCCTGCTACGCACGGAGCTAACACTTGTCATTACAATAAATGTTCTATGTTTCACCGTACTCGTCTTGGTGCCTGCCTCCTACACCCTGACGTTACAGAAAGACGAGCCGATAAGAAGAAGGTATGCCTGGATACGCCACCAGGGCGCCTAAGGGAAAGAGAAAGAGCCGACGTCATCACGGCTCTTCCCCAGTCCGGCGTCCTGAAGCCCCCGTCTCCGAGCAGGAGATGATGCAGAACCCCGTCTGCGCGTACATGCTCTGCGCCGCTCGGAATACAGAGGACGCTGAGATGGCAAAACACGTCCGCCAGTCCGCCGTGCGCATGTGGGAGGACCAACACCCCACCGCGTCCCTAGAGCCGCCACCCAGGGCTGTGGGCAGTTGTGTTTCAGGGGTGGGGAGAACCAGGTCCCGGCACGCGCCCTCTTCCGAGCGGGTGCCTGAGAGCGCCGAGGAGAGGAGAGAGGAGATGTTCCTCCAGGCGGCGTGGAGAGAGGGGCTCCGCGCTATGACGCGCAAAACCAAACCCCCTGGCTGAAATCGGAGAGGGTACGGAGGACCCGCTGGTCATGTACGCGGGGATGGTAAGCGCCAACCCTCCAGAGGATGAGTCCGGGAGTGAGGACTCGGAGGAGGAAGAGAAGGAGGGTGGAGCCGGCTACTCACCTTCAGTCTACTCCGCGCCGACTGTGTACTACGGCGAGGAGAAGGAAGACACCAGCCCTCCGCCGTCAGAGTGGTCAGAGAACACTGAACACTCTGATGAAGAGGAGAAGGAGGTGGTCAGCCCCCCTCCGTCGTGGTACTCAGCCCCGTCGGGAGACGAAGAGCAGGGCGAGGAGAGCGAGGGGGAAAGTCTCTGGTCAGTGAGCTCGCTCCCGACCGTTTATAAAGGGGGTGGGAGCGGACCGAACAGTCCGCCCGCGTCGGAGAGTGGGGACTCCTGTGGGGAGGAGCCCATGGAGCACTCACGGTGTGAGACCCCCGCTCGGTCCATGGACTGGAGCGTAGCCGAGGAGGAAGAGCCGGCGATGGACACCACCCCCGATACCGGAGCCAGGGGAGGCTGGCCTGGCACAGGAGGGGCCTCCTACGGGGTTTCCCAGAGTGGGGGAAGGGACGCCGGCAGGCTTATGGGGCGGTAAGCCCCTGCGGCAATCCCGGAGGAGGGAGCCACGGACCTGGGAGGATGGTTGCCACGAGACCCGCCTGTCACGCTGCCTCCAAGCGGGCTACCAGTCGCGCTGCACCTCGCGCGTCTACCGGTAGTGCTGTCCCCAAGCGGTCGACCAGTCGCGCTGCTCCTCGCGCGTCCGCCAGAGGTGCGTCCCCCAAGCGGTCGACCAGTCGCGCTGCACCTCGCGCGTCCGCCAGATGTGCGTCCCCCAAGCGGTCGACCGGTCGCGCTACACCCAGCGCGTCCGCTAGCCGTGCGGCACCTGGCGGTGAGCGGGCGGAACAGGCGGGAGGAGTACCGCCTTCTGCAGCGTCTCCAGCCCCCGGAGCCTTCGCGCCGCTACTGGCGTTGCCTCAGGCGGGATGCCTGGCTCCGGTTATGAATGTCTGTGTACCCGTGTTTGTGTGAGTCCCAATGTGTCTCCCGAACCCACTGTTCCCGTTTGTGCCTTGTGTGTTCAGCGTCCCTGTGTGCATGTTCGTGCTTGTGCCATTGTTTAATGTTTTCTCCCCTGTCTTCCCAGGGAGGGTGTGCTAGAGCTGTTCGCGGCGGTTCCCGCCATCGGGGGTGACGGCTCTCGGAGGCTCGTGATCCCGGCGGCTCCGGACCTGCCCATCGGTGTTGGTTCGGGGCTTTCCAGCTGTGCGGGGCGCTCCGGGAGTAGCAAGCTCCTGGTGGGGGGTTCTGTTACGAAACAGCTCCGGACCCTTCCCTGTGGGCGTGTCATTATGTCGTCTGCGTGTCATTATGTCCATGTTTGTACTTCCGTGGGTGTGGGTTGTTTGTGAGCGTGTTCGTTTGTTACACCAGTGCCTTGTCTCGAGGTCACGTGGGTCTGTGTAACTCACCTATTTAATGTGCGTTCGCGCAGTGTCGTGTGCTCGTCTTTGTCTAAAGCTACATGTCTGTATGAGTGTGTGTGCGCAACTCCTGCTACGCACGGAGCTAACACTTGTCATTACAATAAATGTTCTATGTTTCACCGTACTCGTCTTGGTGCCTGCCTCCTACGCCCGGACGTTACATATGTGTTATGTATATATTGTGTGAGTTAGTCTTGTCCTGTGATCATCTTTGTGAGTCTCATATGTGTTCTATGTTAGGTGTTGTTAAAAAACACTGTTTATTCAATAATATTCATCTCTGCATCCGCAAACCCTCGCAGGTTACAGGATATGTTTAAACATTGAGAAGAAATGAAGCTGTTCATGATATTCAGCTTGTTTGATTTTTAATGTCATACCAAACAACAATAACACAATAAGTGTGAATTACTTTCTAAATAACACCATTAAACACTTGCTAAATAACACTATCAAATATCACCACAGCGAATGTCTGGTGGAGCTTCATGTGTTACACATCCATGATCTGCCCAGTTTTTCCAACTTTACCAACAGAAAACTAATCCACACTGGTGAAACCATGTTCACATCAGTAGAATGCCAGGTGTGTTAATCCAGGTGAGTGTGTAAGAAGATGTTTCATATACAATGGAAGCACATTTCTCCCAACAAGCTCTTTCCTTGATAGATTTTCGTCACTCAAGCTTTAATATTTGGATCTCATGCTCTGCCTTTAAATACTGTTGAATATTTAAACCATTTAAACCAGTTATGTCCCACACACTATACTTACTAATGACGGTCTCCTCCCACTGGTCTGATGTGATGGGCCAGTCCCTTCAGTCTGTGCAGGGAGGCCAGGTCAGACCCCAGATGCTCCCAGTCACGCTCATCCAGCTCTGGGGGGGGGGGTAATGTTTTTAAAAGTGTTGTTTTTGTTTTGTTTAAGTCCTGTCTGTCTATAGTATTAGCTTACCTAGTTCTGCAGTTGTGCAAATAAGCAAGAGCGCCACCCACAGGAGCCCCTGTGCTACTGCCATCATCACTCCTGATACTTTTGTTTCCCTGTGGACCAGTGTTAATGATACTCTTCAGATAATTTGATTACATAATTCTATAGCACAAACTCATGACAATCAGGATGTGCAGTCTTAATAATGAGAGCATAACATCGAATTCTATTACAATTTATTACTTTGAAGCAAAAATGGTCTTCGTTCCAAACATGCTGATTAACAGGAAGTTGTACTTATACCATCATCTGTACTGTGTAACAGTATCAAGTTTTATTGATTTGAAACTGAAGAAAACTCCTTATCTTCAGAACATTTTGATTCACACCAGATTCTTCAGAATGTTTGCTATTGAAATGACAAACCCTCATCCTGTGCTTTTGCTGTTCACACAGTCCATGTCGTTCAACCAATGTTGCACTACATATGGAACAGTAAACTCGGAAAAGGATCTGGACACTGGTTAAAACAACAACACTGTCATAAACACAACAATACTGTCGTAAGATCAACAACACTGTCATAAACACAACAACACTGTCGTAAGAACAACACTGTCATAAATGCAACAACATTGTTGTAAGAACAACAACATTGTGATAAATACAACACTGTCATAAACACAACAACACTGACAAACGCAACAACACTGTCGTAAGAACAATAATACTGTCATGAACACAAAAAACCTGTTATAAACACAACAACACTGCCATAAACACAAGAACACTGTCATAAGAACAATAATACTGTTATAAACACAACAACACTATTATAAGAACAACAACACTGTCAATCATAACAACACTGTCGTAAGAACAACAACACTGTCATAAACACAACAACACTGTCATAAACACAACAACACTTTTGTCGTCATTGAACAGGACTTTTTTTTTTCAAAAGAACTTTTGATTTCTCCAGTGACCCACATGATGACTCTCGGTCTAAACCACAAGCATGATGTAACCGATCACATAAAGAACCGGCACTAGTTTCTGCAGAGGACCAGCACAGTCCCCAGTAATGAACTCAATAATGTGTTTTTCCACAATCAGCATTGGACACACCAGTACTGGCAGAACTTTGGTTTTGTTTCCCAGCTTTCCACAAGGTCTCACACACTCAGTATCATACCACAACATCTCCACACAAACCAGGCAAAATGAATGATTCATGACTCTCTGGTATGTATTATTAATGCCTAAATTTCCCAAATAATTGTGTTCTTGACTGACTCTTCAAACCAAAACATGTAGTTCATCTGACACTACAAATTGGAAACATTATCCCTCAAATAATTTTCTCAGGGCACACATTCTCATTAAATTATCATTCTAATACTATTAAATATGCTACATGTTTACTGCCTTTGTTTGCAAAAGCGCATACTCATAGATTCTCTGTTATGTATCATTAATGCCTAAACGTTCTGACTGTGGGTGTGCATGACCAACTCAACACACATACAACTGGAACTACAAACTAGACTTTATTCCTTATGCATTTTTCTTGGGGAGCCCATCTTCTCATTAAAATGTCTTCTATGAAGTACGCAACATGTTTGTTCATAAAATCAGCAACAATAACACCAAATTCATTGGCTAAATAAACAAGCTATGTGAGAAGAGCTGAAAGCAGGTAACTTTCCCTCCAGTAAGACCATTAATATGAATCATATCAACTCCAGCATCAGGACAAGTCCTACATACATGGACAATTCATGGAGTTTGCCTTCAAAAAGACAAAGAAACCATAATGTACCCCATCTAAAAGTCTTGTCATAGCACGAACGACCCTTGAGAAGTTTCACTTCTGTAAGGCAAAGCAGACACACATGCAGTGTTTGATTCATAATGCACAATAACATTAAAACATTGCCTAACTGCAAATGGACAAAGACAGCACCAAATGAAACAACCAAAGCAGTTCTGTGGGACTACAATCAAATGCCATATGAGATCAAACAATGACACTATGTTGAAGCCAATCAACACATTTCTATGAGTAATGATCAATCGTTACCTGCTGGTATTGTGTGTGCATGGCATAGTGACTGACACTGCAGCAATTTCTACATTACCTTTGAGTAATTGTTTCAGAAATCTAAACACAGTAATACTACATGTATTCATGTAGATCTACATGTATTCTGTGGAGAGTCTTACCTTTGAGATGCTTTCAGCCTGTGTGGTCTGACTGCTAAATGAACAACGAATGTTAAAGTAAGCAGTCTGCAGTCTTTTGAACAGGTCAAGGACAACCCAGGCAACTTCCGTACATCTGTCAGTGTCTAAATCATAGCCAGTTATATTGTGGAACACTTCTGAGTTGAGGTTTCCATTACTGGTTGCAGGAATGCGGGGCAGAGGTAGTTAAATACCAAAACTACAAGCCCCACAGTTATATGTTTTATAGTTACATTTTAACTTTCATACTTGCATACTTGCTCCTGGCTTGATTACGCTCTCAAAGACAGTTCAGCAAAAAACTGAGTTACATAATTTATGTGTAATATCATTTGTGTAAATTTTAAGTTAAATTCTGTTACAACCAATACAGAATTTCATAGCAAAGAAAAATGAATTTCGACATTTGTTTAGACACTTTATGTTCTTTATAAAATGTACAATATAAAAGTACTTCCTGAATTTGGAGTAATGAAATTCAGTCATGAAACTATAAAATTATGTGTGATTTATTGATTAAGCCTGTACCTTAAACCTGTTGAGTCCATGGCCATTACAACAGATGCCATCAGGAAAAAACCTGCACAGTGAAACAGACCTGTGAGTGCTGCAGTGTGAGGGAGAGTGAGGTAGAGTGAGCCAGAATGAGGATGAGTGAGACCGTGAGGAAGAGTAAGGAAAAATGAGGCAAAGTAAGGAAGAATGAGCCATAGTGAGAGAGAGTGAGGAAGAGTAAAATGTAAATGTAGAATAAAATGAAAATATTATCTCTGCAGAGTACACAGTGCACACACTACCCTTTATCACATACTGCTTTGACGTACTATATAGGAGGGAAGTGCAGCATTTCGGACTGAGCCAAAGACATATAGACATACAGACAAACGACCCTCAGGTGTCGGGTTCCATAATGAGCCACTATCTGAGGGACGAACACAACGTCACAACAAGACAAACATGAATTAGTGCCGCTGCTGACGGGCAGCCAGCAGGGGGCCTCTATAATGTGACATAGATATATAAATACAGTATATAGGTATATGGATGTATAAGTATATACAAATAATTACTGCTCAAAAAAATAAAGGGAAGACTTAAACAACACAATGTAACTCCAAGTCAACCACACTGTGAAACCTACCTATTCAGTTAGGAAGCATCACTTGATTGTGAATCAATTTTACCTGCTGTTGTGTAAATGGAACAGACAACAGGTAAAAATGAGAGATAATTAGCAAGACACCCCCTATAAAGGAGGTTCTGCAGGTGGAGACCACAGACCTTTTCTCTGTTCTCATCCTTTCTGGCTGATGTTTTGGTCACATTTTGTCAGTTCTCTCACCATAGATGTAGCATGATGCGGTGTCTACAACACACAGAAGTTGCTTAGGTAGTGCAGGTCATACAGGATGTCATATCATTGCGAGCTGTTGCAATAAGGTAATAAAATGCTAATTAATGATTTAAAAGTCATTCAGTGTAATTTTTGAATTTTGTTTTTAGATTCCATCACTCACACTTGAAGAGCACCTATGATAAAAATTACAGATTTCTACATGCATTGCAAGTGTGAAAACCAGCAAAATCGGCAGCGTATCAAATACTTGTTTTTGTCACAGTACATCTCCCGACCCCACCCCTTTGGGCGTGTGTTTATGTCGTCTGCGTCTAGTCGTCTGCGTCTGTGTATATTTGTGGGTGTGATGGTGTCCGAGTGTGATTATCAGTCTCATCTGTGGCTCGTCTCTCGTCATCACTTGGGGTTTATGTGGTTTGTCTATTTAATGTGCGTTTGCGCAGTGTCCCATGATCGTCTTTGTCTGAGTGTCACACATGAGTGATTTTATGTTATATGTGCGCTGTCTGCGCTATTTGTTCACTGAATAAAAGTGACGTTTAAGTATGCGAGCTGGATTTCGTGCCTCGTCCTTCCGCCCGCACACCGCGTTACAGTTCTCCAATATATATATTAGGGGTGGGCATAGATTAATTTTTTTCATCTAGAAGATTAATCTCACTGAAATCTTGAAATTAATCTAGATTAATCTAGATTAAAATGGCTAAAATAGATTAAGTTATGACTAAAAGTCAGTCTTTGAGATGTGGTTTCTTAATACAGAGGGTGCATTAGACCAGGGGCTCATCTCCTGTTTCAAAAATGCATCAATGACTGCTTGAGAAAGCTGTTCTACTTTGATACTTGAAGAAAAAAAAAACATGCTCAAGAAAATGTAGGTTCAACGGTTTATTCAGTTAAACTAGGGTGACCAGATTTTTCTTTTTTGGGGGGGGGTAGAACGTTTTTTTTTCTTTAACTCCTCCGTAAATGTACACTTTCGTTTCGGCATTGCCGTAGAACCAGCCGTAGAATTTTAAACACTTTTGCACTGTGCATGTAATTATGTACTGTGCAATACGAATTATCAACCAAGCAGGATATTATGAATCAACCAATTGTCACATTGAGGACCCCGGCCCCTCCCTTTTGGGCGTGTGTCAACGTTGTCCACGTGCTTTGTCTGCGTCAGTGGATAATCGTGGTTGGGGTTATGTCGTGTGATTAATAAGTCCCACCTGTGAATCGTCTCGTAATCACGTGGGGCTAATGTGGTTTGTCTATTTAATGTGCGCTCGCGCAGTGTCCTGTGCTCGTCGTTGTCTATGTTACACGTTGCTGTGTTAAATATATGTTCTTCGTGCGCTATATTGCGCAACTCTCTGTGTGAATAAAAAGTGACGTCTGTGAGAATAAGGACTCTGTGTCTCGTCCGTCTGCCGCCGCCCAGCATCACACCAATAAACTGTTTCTTAAAAAACATGCTCTAAAATTTCATGATATAGTTGATTTACATATTGCACAGATAATGTATAAATTTAATGTATAAATTCAAAAAAATGTACAAGAGTTAAGTAGTAAATTCTTATAAACTTGTACAGTGATTATATATGGATTAGGTGATATTTAATTATTCATTTATTTATTATTTATTTTAATCTTATTTTGTGACTTTGCTTTGGTATACAAATTGTGAGAATGGCTTAATGTAAAAAGGGTAGGTAAAATAAGCTACAAGCTTCAACCTATACCTTTTCGGTTATATGTATTTTGCTGACATGTTTATTTATAACTGAGGTTGTGTTGTTGTTTTGTTTGTTTGTTGGTATATATATTCTTTTTGATTGTGGAGCACATAACCGAAATAAAAACCTTTCAAATTTCAATTTCATGTATTCTGTTTGAGGCAGTCGAACAAAATCCCGGACGATTTTGAAATTCCCTCCGGACATTTTTTTATGTCTCAAAAGTAGGACATGTCTAGGAAAAAGAGGATGTCTGGTCACCCTAGTTAAACATGAATTTGTAAGCCTACATAAACATGATATTTGAAATGTAAGCCAACATTTAGTACATTTAACTGTTTTCGGCGGCGGTGACTCTTCCCCTGGGCTACATCAGTGCTTGACCCAGCATCACCAGCATTAGCAAACAGGTGCTTTGTGTTTAAATGGTACTTTAGACTGGTAAAACAATAAACTACAATAAACTAATTCCGCATTGCATAAGGTGGAAACAACTTTTGTCTTGTCAATGTCTCCATTAGGAAGCTTCCTAAAAATGAATTTTCCATTAAGCAAACCTGGCGACTTCGTGGCGGCATCCATGTAAAAACACGTGCGATTTGTAATTCACAGGTTTGAAAACTCGTTCTCGCCCCTACTGTGCAATTTGGTTAGGAATACACCCGAGCTAAACTATCAAGGTGAATGTCATCATAGTTTGCTTACCTATTTTGACCCAGTTCCCAACCCAACTTTAAGAATAGATTAATGGCGATAATTTTTATATTGCCCGATATCAAATTAACGAACGCCGTTAACGCCGATAATGGCCCACCACTAATATATTAATATATATACAGTATATATAAACAGATATATAAATTGTCAGGGCTGGTTCGGATGCCACTCCCCCAGCTGCCACTGGAGGGGGCTCCCAAGTCAGTGCCAGGCTTAAAAAGTGTAATCAGCAGTGATCCGTCACACGTGTCACTATGGACGTAATTTGGGGAAGGGGGGGGGGGGGGGGGGGGGGATGGGGGGGACATGTCCCCCCCACTTTTTCAAAAGTCCCCTCCAGTTTTTACGGTTAAAACCAAATATTTATATATCGACGAATCCATGTCCCCCCCACTTTTGAAATCAAAATTGCGTCCATGCGTGTCACCATATACTCTCAATGAGATGAAACAGACATACATAACAGAATAATAATAATAATAATAATAATAATAATAATAATAATAATCTTTATTTGTATAGCACCTTTAATTACATACATGCAACTCAAAGTGCTTTACAGAACAAATAAAAAAATAAACATTAAAAGGAAGCAAAGATAAGACAAAAAGAAAATATTAAAAGAAATTAAAGATAAAAAGGAACACAAACACAGTAAAATAATGGAATAAAATAACAAATTATAAAATAATAGACAACATATGTAATAAAGTAAATAAGATGGAACAGAGTTAGAGTTAACTAAAAGCAAATCTAAACAGGAAGGTTTTGAGACTCTTCTTAAACCTGTACAGGGATGAAATGCCTCTGAGCTCTTCAGGAAGAGAGTTCCAGAGCTTTGGGCCATAGTGGCTAAAAGCACCCTCGCCAATCTTTAATTGGCTTTTAGGAATAACCAGTAGATTACTGTTTGAAGACCCGAGAGACCTGACTGGAACATATCTAATCATCATTTCACTGAGGTAAAGAGGAGCAAGACCATGAAGACATTTAAAAACCGTGACTAGAACCTTAAAATCTATTCTAAAGCTGACAGGTAACCAGTGCAGTGAGTGGAGTGCAGAATTTTAATGTTTTCTAAGTGTTTCCATCAAGTATATAAGGCAAAGTCAGTCCCAGTTCTCAGATTTTAAATGAAACACACAGCACACCACTAAATCCAACCAAATAAACACAACTCACAGTATGATGGAAGCTCAGTCTTGGCAGCAGCTTTTTACTGGTTCCCATAATCAGTTTTCCCTCTTCCAGTTAGTGACTCTGTCTCTGACCAGGACCTGCATGATGGGCTAGATGACTTGACATGACTTGACAAAAGTTGACAGTTTAAAGGTGTGGGTGGAGGAGGTGGACTTTGAGATGGGAGGTTAAAGGTCAGAATCGGGCAGGACTGTGGCTGCTGAACACATCACCACTCCTCAAAGTGAACTTTACATTAGAGTTGCAGAGTGAGCACATATTGATTTACAGTGAGATGGTACCCACATCCTCACCAGGACAGTACAAGACTAGCACAAAAATGAGAAAAGCTCAAATACATGCAAGAATGTATATTTCTATTGTATATTATATATAAGTATATTTCTACATTTTCTTACAACCTTTTCATCTTCAAGACTGTATACCAAAACCAGCTGTTGTGATGACAATGTTAAATTGTATTGTACTTGTATTTCACTGTAGATAATTCCTTGCTATCATGTGTTATTATACAGTACTGTAGGGTCTTCTGTTGTTCTATCATGTGTTATTATAGGTTCTTCTGTTGTTCTATCATGTGTTATAGGATCTTCTGTTGTTCTATCATGTGTTATTATTGGTTCTTCTGTTGTTCCATCATGTGTTATTATTGGTTCTTCTGTTGTTCCATCAAGTGTTATTATTGGTTCTTCTGTTGTTCTATCATGTGTTATTATAGGTTCTTCTGTTGTTCTATCATGTGTTATTATTGGTTCTTCTGTTGTTCTATCATGTGTTATTATTGGTTCTTCTGTTGTTCTATCATGTGTTATTATTGTGTCTTCTGTTGTTCTATCATGTGTTATTATTGGTTCTTCTGTTGTTCTATCATGTGTTATTATTGGTTCTTCTGTTGTTCTGTCATGTGTTATTATTGGTTCTTCTGTTGTTCTATCATGTGTTATTATTGGTTCTTCTGTTGTTCTGTCATGTGTTATTATTGGTTCTTCTGTTGTTCTACCATGTGTTATTATTGGTTCTTCTGTTGTTCTATCATGTGTTATTATTGGTTCTTCTGTTGTTCCATCATGTGTTATTATAGGATCTTCTGTTGTTCCATCATGTGTTATTATTGGTTCTTCTGTTGTTCTATCATGTGTTATTATTGGTTCTTCTGTTGTTCTGTCATGTGTTATTATTGGTTCTTCTGTTGTTCTGTCATGTGTTATTATTGGTTCTTCTGTTGTTCTGTCATGTGTTATTATTGGTTCTTCTGTTGTTCTATTATGTGTTATTATAGGTTCTTCTGTTGTTCTATCATGTGTTATTATTGGTTCTTCTGTTCTATCATGTGTTATTATTGGTTCTTCTGTTGTTCTGTCATGTGTTATTATTGGTTCTTCTGTTGTTCTATCATGTGTTATTATTGGTTCTTCTGTTGTTCTATCATGTGTTATTATTGGTTCTTCTGTTGTTCTGTCATGTGTTATTATTGGTTATTCTGTTGTTCTATCATGTGTTATTATAGGATCTTCTGTTGTTCTATCATGTGTTATAGGTTCTTCTGTTGTTCTATCATGTGTTATTATAGGTTATTCTGTTGTTCTATCATGTGTTATTATTGGTTCTTCTGTTGTTCTGTCATGTGTTATTATTGTGTCTTCTGTTGTTCTATCATGTGTTATTATTGGTTCTTCTGTTGTTCTATCATGTGTATTATTGGTTCTTCTGTTGTTCTATCATGTGTTATTATAGGTTCTTCTGTTGTTCTGTCATGTGTTATTATTGGTTCTTCTGTTGTTCTGTCATGTGTTATTATAGGTTCTTCTGTTGTTCTGTCGTGTTATTATTGGTTCTTCTGTTGTTCTATCATGTGTTATTATAGGTTCTTCTGTTGTTCTATCAAGTGTTTTTATAGGTTCTTCTGTTGTTCTATCATGTGTTATTATAGGTTCTTCTGTTGTTCTATCATGTGTTATTATTGGTTCTTCTGTTGTTCTGTCATGTGTTATTATTGTGTCTTCTGTTGTTCCATCATGTGTTATTATTGTGTCTTCTGTTGTTCCATCATGTGTTATTATTGGTTCTTCTGTTGTTCTATCATGTGTTATTATAGGTTCTTCTGTTGTTCTATCATGTGTTATTATAGGTTCTTCTGTTGTTCTATCAAGTGTTATTATAGGTTCTTCTGTTGTTCTATCATGTGTTATTATAGGTTCTTCTGTTGTTCTATCATGTGTTATTATTGGTTCTTCTGTTGTTCTGTCATGTGTTATTATTGTGTCTTCTGTTGTTCCGTCATGTGTTATTATAGGTTCTTCTGTTGTTCTATCATGTGTTATTATTGGTTCTTCTGTTGTTCTATCATGTGTTATTATTGGTTCTTCTGTTGTTCTATCATGTGTTATTATAGGTTATTCTGTTGTTCTATCATGTGTTATTATTGGTTCTTCTGTTGTTCTATCATGTGTTATTATAGGTTATTCTGTTGTTCTATCATGTGTTATTATTGGTTCTTCTGTTGTTCTGTCATGTGTTATTATTGTGTCTTCTGTTGTTCTATCATGTGTTATTATTGGTTCTTCTGTTGTTCTATCATGTGTTATTATTGGTTCTTCTGTTGTTCTATCATGTGTTATTATAGGTTCTTCTGTTGTTCTGTCATGTGTTATTATTGGTTCTTCTGTTGTTCTGTCATGTGTTATTATAGGTTCTTCTGTTGTTCTGTCATGTGTTATTATTGGTTCTTCTGTTGTTCTATCATGTGTTATTATTGGTTCTTCTGTTGTTCTATCATGTGTTATTATTGGTTCTTCTGTTGTTCTGTCATGTGTTATTATTGGTTCTTCTGTTGTTCTGTCATGTGTTATTATTGGTTATTCTGTTGTTCTATCATGTGTTATTATAGGATCTTCTGTTGTTCTATCATGTGTTATTATTGGTTCTTCTGTTGTTCTATCATGTGTTATTATAGGTTCTTCTGTTGTTCTATCATGTGTTATTATAGGTTCTTCTGTTGTTCTATCATGTGTTATTATTGGTTCTTCTGTTGTTCTATCATGTGTTATAGGTTCTTCTGTTGTTCTATCATGTGTTATTATAGGTTATTCTGTTGTTCTATCATGTGTTATTATTGGTTCTTCTGTTGTTCTGTCATGTGTTATTATTGTGTCTTCTGTTGTTCTATCATGTGTATTATTGGTTCTTCTGTTGTTCTATCATGTGTTATTATAGGTTCTTCTGTTGTTCTGTCATGTGTTATTATTGGTTCTTCTGTTGTTCTGTCATGTGTTATTATAGGTTCTTCTGTTGTTCTGTCGTGTTATTATTGGTTCTTCTGTTGTTCTATCATGTGTTATTATAGGTTCTTCTGTTGTTCTATCAAGTGTTATTATAGGTTCTTCTGTTGTTCTATCATGTGTTATTATAGGTTCTTCTGTTGTTCTATCATGTGTTATTATTGGTTCTTCTGTTGTTCCGTCATGTGTTATTATTGTGTCTTCTGTTGTTCCATCATGTGTTATTATTGTGTCTTCTGTTGTTCCATCATGTGTTATTATTGGTTCTTCTGTTGTTCTATCATGTGTTATTATAGGTTCTTCTGTTGTTCTATCATGTGTTATTATAGGTTCTTCTGTTGTTCTATCAAGTGTTATTATAGGTTCTTTTGTTGTTCTATCATGTGTTATTATAGGTTCTTCTGTTGTTCTATCATGTGTTATTATTGGTTCTTCTGTTGTTCCGTCATGTGTTATTATTGTGTCTTCTGTTGTTCCATCATGTGTTATTATAGGTTCTTCTGTTGTTCTATCATGTGTTATTATTGGTTCTTCTGTTGTTCTATCATGTGTTATTATTGGTTCTTCTGTTGTTGTAGCATGTGTTATTATTGGTTCTTCTGTTGTTCTATCATGTGTTATTATAGGTTATTCTGTTGTTCTATCATGTGTTATTATTGGTTCTTCTGTTGTTCTGTCATGTGTTATTGTGTCTTCTGTTGTTCTATCATGTGTTATTATTGGTTCTTCTGTTGTTCTATCATGTGTTATTATAGGTTCTTCTGTTGTTCTGTCATGTGTTATTATTGGTTCTTCTGTTGTTCTGTCATGTGTTATTATAGGTTCTTCTGTTGTTCTGTCATGTGTTATTATTGGTTCTTCTGTTGTTCTATCATGTGTTATTATAGGTTCTTCTGTTGTTCTATCAAGTGTTATTATAGGTTCTTCTGTTGTTCTATCATGTGTTATTATAGGTTCTTCTGTTGTTCTATCATGTGTTATTATTGGTTCTTCTGTTGTTCTGTCATGTGTTATTATTGTGTCTTCTGTTGTTCCATCATGTGTTATTATTGGTTCTTCTGTTGTTCTGTCATGTGTTATTATTGGTTCTTCTGTTGTTCTATCATGTGTTATTATAGGTTCTTCTGTTGTTCTATCATGTGTTATTATTGGTTCTTCTGTTGTTCTATCATGTGTTATTATTGGTTCTTCTGTTGTAGCATGTGTTATTGTTTCTTCTGTTGTTCTATCATGTGTTATTATTGTGTCTTCTGTTGTTCTATCATGTGTTATTATAGGTTCTTCTGTTGTTCTATCATGTGTTATTATAGGATCTTCTGTTGTTCTATCATGTGTTATTATTGGTTCTTCTGTTGTTCCATCATGTGTTATTATTGGTTCTTCTGTTGTTCCATCAAGTGTTATTATTGGTTCTTCTGTTGTTCTATCATGTGTTATTATAGGTTCTTCTGTTGTTCTATCATGTGTTTTTATTGGTTCTTCTGTTGTTCTATCATGTGTTATTATTGGTTCTTCTGTTGTTCTATCATGTGTTATTATTGGTTCTTCTGTTGTTCTGTCATGTGTTATTATTGGTTCTTCTGTTGTTCTATCATGTGTTATTATTCGTTCTTCTGTTGTTCTGTCATGTGTTATTATTGGTTCTTCTGTTGTTCTACCATGTGTTATTATTGGTTCTTCTGTTGTTCTATCATGTGTTATTATTGGTTCTTCTGTTGTTCCATCATGTGTTATTATAGGATCTTCTGTTGTTCCATCATGTGTTATTATTGGTTCTTCTGTTGTTCTATCATGTGTTATTATTGGTTCTTCTGTTGTTCTGTCATGTGTTATTATTGGTTCTTCTGTTGTTCTGTCATGTGTTATTATTGGTTCTTCTGTTGTTCTGTCATGTGTTATTATTGGTTCTTCTGTTGTTCTATTATGTGTTATTATAGGTTCTTCTGTTGTTCCATCATGTGTTATTATTGGTTCTTCTGTTGTTCTATCATGTGTTATTATAGGTTCTTCTGTTGTTCTATCATGTGTTATTATTGGTTCTTCTGTTGTTCTATCATGTGTTATTATTGGTTCTTCTGTTGTTCTATCATGTGTTATTATTGTGTCTTCTGTTGTTCTATCATGTGTTATTATTGGTTCTTCTGTTGTTCTATCATGTGGTATTATTGGTTCTTCTGTTGTTCTGTCATGTGTTATTATTGGTTCTTCTGTTGTTCTATCATGTGTTATTATTGGTTCTTCTGTTGTTCTGTCATGTGTTATTATTGGTTCTTCTGTTGTTCTACCATGTGTTATTATTGGTTCTTCTGTTGTTCTATCATGTGTTATTATTGGTTCTTCTGTTGTTCCATCATGTGTTATTATAGGATCTTCTGTTGTTCCATCATGTGTTATTATTGGTTCTTCTGTTGTTCTATCATGTGTTATTATTGGTTCTTCTGTTGTTCTGTCATGTGTTATTATTGGTTCTTCTGTTGTTCTGTCATGTGTTATTATTGGTTCTTCTGTTGTTCTATTATGTGTTATTATAGGTTCTTCTGTTGTTCTATCATGTGTTATTATTAGTTCTTCTGTTGTTCTATCATGTGTTATTATTGGTTCTTCTGTTGTTCTATCATGTGTTATTATTGGTTCTTCTGTTGTTCTATCATGTGTTATTATTGGTTCTTCTGTTGTTCTGTCGTGTTATTATTGGTTATTCTGTTGTTCTATCATGTGTTATTATAGGATCTTCTGTTGTTCTATCATGTGTTATTATTGGTTCTTCTGTTGTTCCATCATGTGTTATTATAGGATCTTCTGTTGTTCCATCATGTGTTATTATTGGTTCTTCTGTTGTTCTATCATGTGTTATTATTGGTTCTTCTGTTGTTCTGTCATGTGTTATTATTGGTTCTTCTGTTGTTCTATTATGTGTTATTATAGGTTCTTCTGTTGTTCTATCATGTGTTATTATTAGTTCTTCTGTTGTTCTATCATGTGTTATTATTGGTTCTTCTGTTGTTCTATCATGTGTTATTATTGGTTCTTCTGTTGTTCTATCATGTGTTATTATTGGTTCTTCTGTTGTTCTGTCATGTGTTATTATTGGTTATTCTGTTGTTCTATCATGTGTTATTATAGGATCTTCTGTTGTTCTATCATGTGTTATTATTGGTTCTTCTGTTGTTCTATCATGTGTTATTATAGGTTCTTCTGTTGTTCTATCATGTGTTATTATAGGTTCTTCTGTTGTTCTATCATGTGTTATTATTGGTTCTTCTGTTGTTCTATCATGTGTTATAGGTTCTTCTGTTGTTCTATCATGTGTTATTATAGGTTATTCTGTTGTTCTATCATGTGTTATTATTGGTTCTTCTGTTGTTCTGTCATGTGTTATTATTGTGTCTTCTGTTGTTCTATCATGTGTTATTATTGGTTCTTCTGTTGTTCTATCATGTGTATTATTGGTTCTTCTGTTGTTCTATCATGTGTTATTATAGGTTCTTCTGTTGTTCTGTCATGTGTTATTATTGGTTCTTCTGTTGTTCTGTCATGTGTTATTATAGGTTCTTCTGTTGTTCTGTCGTGTTATTATTGGTTCTTCTGTTGTTCTATCATGTGTTATTATAGGTTCTTCTGTTGTTCTATCAAGTGTTATTATAGGTTCTTCTGTTGTTCTATCATGTGTTATTATAGGTTCTTCTGTTGTTGTAGCATGTGTTATTATTGGTTCTTCTGTTGTTCTATCATGTGTTATTATAGGTTATTCTGTTGTTCTATCATGTGTTATTATAGGTTCTTCTGTTGTTCTATCATGTGTTATTATAGGTTCTTCTGTTGTTCTGTCATGTGTTATTATTGGTTCTTCTGTTGTTCTGTCATGTGTTATTATAGGTTCTTCTGTTGTTCTGTCGTGTTATTATTGGTTCTTCTGTTGTTCTATCATGTGTTATTATAGGTTCTTCTGTTGTTCTATCAAGTGTTATTATAGGTTCTTCTGTTGTTCTATCATGTGTTATTATAGGTTCTTCTGTTGTTCTATCATGTGTTATTATTGGTTCTTCTGTTGTTCCGTCATGTGTTATTATTGTGTCTTCTGTTGTTCCATCATGTGTTATTATTGTGTCTTCTGTTGTTCCATCATGTGTTATTATTGGTTCTTCTGTTGTTCTATCATGTGTTATTATAGGTTCTTCTGTTGTTCTATCAAGTGTTAATATAGGTTCTTCTGTTGTTCTATCATGTGTTATTATAGGTTCTTCTGTTGTTCTATCATGTGTTATTATTGGTTCTTCTGTTGTTCTGTCATGTGTTATTATTGTGTCTTCTGTTGTTCCATCATGTGTTATTATAGGTTCTTCTGTTGTTCTATCATGTGTTATTATTGGTTCTTCTGTTGTTCTATCATGTGTTATTATTGGTTCTTCTGTTGTTGTAGCATGTGTTATTATTGGTTCTTCTGTTGTTCTATCATGTGTTATTATAGGTTATTCTGTTGTTCTATCATGTGTTATTATTGTGTCTTCTGTTGTTCTGTCATGTGTTATTATTGTGTCTTCTGTTGTTCTATCATGTGTTATTATTGGTTCTTCTGTTGTTCTATCATGTGTTATTATTGGTTCTTCTGTTGTTCTATCATGTGTTATTATAGGTTCTTCTGTTGTTCTGTCATGTGTTATTATTGGTTCTTCTGTTGTTCTGTCATGTGTTATTATAGGTTCTTCTGTTGTTCTGTCATGTGTTATTATTGGTTCTTCTGTTGTTCTATCAAGTGTTATTATAGGTTCTTCTGTTGTTCTATCATGTGTTATTATAGGTTCTTCTGTTGTTCTATCATGTGTTATTATAGGTTCTTCTGTTGTTCTATCATGTGTTATTATAGGTTCTTCTGTTGTTCTGTCATGTGTTATTATTGGTTCTTCTGTTGTTCTGTCATGTGTTATTATAGGTTCTTCTGTTGTTCTGTCGTGTTATTATTGGTTCTTCTGTTGTTCTATCATGTGTTATTATAGGTTCTTCTGTTGTTCTATCAAGTGTTATTATAGGTTCTTCTGTTGTTCTATCATGTGTTATTATAGGTTCTTCTGTTGTTCTATCATGTGTTATTATTGGTTCTTCTGTTGTTCCGTCATGTGTTATTATTGTGTCTTCTGTTGTTCCATCATGTGTTATTATTGGTTCTTCTGTTGTTCTATCATGTGTTATTATAGGTTCTTCTGTTGTTCTATCATGTGTTATTATAGGTTCTTCTGTTGTTCTATCAAGTGTTATTATAGGTTCTTCTGTTGTTCTATCATGTGTTATTATAGGTTCTTCTGTTGTTCTATCATGTGTTATTATTGGTTCTTCTGTTGTTCTGTCATGTGTTATTATTGTGTCTTCTGTTGTTCCATCATGTGTTATTATAGGTTCTTCTGTTGTTCTATCATGTGTTATTATTGGTTCTTCTGTTGTTCTATCATGTGTTATTATTGGTTCTTCTGTTGTTGTAGCATGTGTTATTATTGGTTCTTCTGTTGTTCTATCATGTGTTATTATAGGTTATTCTGTTGTTCTATCATGTGTTATTATTGGTTCTTCTGTTGTTCTGTCATGTGTTATTATTGTGTCTTCTGTTGTTCTATCATGTGTTATTATTGGTTCTTCTGTTGTTCTATCATGTGTTATTATTGGTTCTTCTGTTGTTCTATCATGTGTTATTATAGGTTCTTCTGTTGTTCTGTCATGTGTTATTATTGGTTCTTCTGTTGTTCTGTCATGTGTTATTATAGGTTCTTCTGTTGTTCTGTCATGTGTTATTATTGGTTCTTCTGTTGTTCTATCATGTGTTATTATTGGTTCTTCTGTTGTTCTATCATGTGTTATTATTGGTTCTTCTGTTGTTCTGTCATGTGTTATTATTGGTTCTTCTGTTGTTCTGTCATGTGTTATTATTGGTTATTCTGTTGTTCTATCATGTGTTATTATAGGATCTTCTGTTGTTCTATCATGTGTTATTATTGGTTCTTCTGTTGTTCTATCATGTGTTATTATAGGTTCTTCTGTTGTTCTATCATGTGTTATTATAGGTTCTTCTGTTGTTCTATCATGTGTTATTATTGGTTCTTCTGTTGTTCTATCATGTGTTATAGGTTCTTCTGTTGTTCTATCATGTGTTATTATAGGTTATTCTGTTGTTCTATCATGTGTTATTATTGGTTCTTCTGTTGTTCTGTCATGTGTTATTATTGTGTCTTCTGTTGTTCTATCATGTGTATTATTGGTTCTTCTGTTGTTCTATCATGTGTTATTATAGGTTCTTCTGTTGTTTTGTCATGTGTTATTATTGGTTCTTCTGTTGTTCTGTCATGTGTTATTATAGGTTCTTCTGTTGTTCTGTCGTGTTATTATTGGTTCTTCTGTTGTTCTATCATGTGTTATTATAGGTTCTTCTGTTGTTCTATCAAGTGTTATTATAGGTTCTTCTGTTGTTCTATCATGTGTTATTATAGGTTCTTCTGTTGTTCTATCATGTGTTATTATTGGTTCTTCTGTTGTTCTGTCATGTGTTATTATTGTGTCTTCTGTTGTTCCATCATGTGTTATTATTGTGTCTTCTGTTGTTCCATCATGTGTTATTATTGGTTCTTCTGTTGTTCCATCATGTGTTATTATAGGTTCTTCTGTTGTTCTATCAAGTGTTATTATAGGTTCTTCTGTTGTTCTATCATGTGTTATTATAGGTTCTTCTGTTGTTCTATCATGTGTTATTATTGGTTCTTCTGTTGTTCTGTCATGTGTTATTATTGTCTTCTGTTGTTCCATCATGTGTTATTATAGGTTCTTCTGTTGTTCTATCATGTGTTATTATTGGTTCTTCTGTTGTTCTATCATGTGTTATTATTGGTTCTTCTGTTGTTGTAGCATGTGTTATTATTGGTTCTTCTGTTGTTCTATCATGTGTTATTATAGGTTATTCTGTTGTTCTATCATGTGTTATTATTGGTTCTTCTGTTGTTCTGTCATGTGTTATTATTGTGTCTTCTGTTGTTCTATCATGTGTTATTATTGGTTCTTCTGTTGTTCTATCATGTGTTATTATTGGTTCTTCTGTTGTTCTATCATGTGTTATTATAGGTTCTTCTGTTGTTCTGTCATGTGTTATTATTGGTTCTTCTGTTGTTCTATCATGTGTTATTATTGGTTCTTCTGTTGTTCTGTCATGTGTTATTATTGTGTCTTCTGTTGTTCCATCATGTGTTATTATTGTGTCTTCTGTTGTTCCATCATGTGTTATTATTGGTTCTTCTGTTGTTCCATCATGTGTTATTATAGGTTCTTCTGTTGTTCTATCAAGTGTTATTATAGGTTCTTCTGTTGTTCTATCATGTGTTATTATAGGTTCTTCTGTTGTTCTATCATGTGTTATTATTGGTTCTTCTGTTGTTCTGTCATGTGTTATTATTGTCTTCTGTTGTTCCATCATGTGTTATTATAGGTTCTTCTGTTGTTCTATCATGTGTTATTATTGGTTCTTCTGTTGTTCTATCATGTGTTATTATTGGTTCTTCTGTTGTTGTAGCATGTGTTATTATTGGTTCTTCTGTTGTTCTATCATGTGTTATTATAGGTTATTCTGTTGTTCTATCATGTGTTATTATTGGTTCTTCTGTTGTTCTGTCATGTGTTATTATTGTGTCTTCTGTTGTTCTATCATGTGTTATTATTGGTTCTTCTGTTGTTCTATCATGTGTTATTATTGGTTCTTCTGTTGTTCTATCATGTGTTATTATAGGTTCTTCTGTTGTTCTGTCATGTGTTATTATTGGTTCTTCTGTTGTTCTGTCATGTGTTATTATAGGTTCTTCTGTTGTTCTGTCATGTGTTATTATTGGTTCTTCTGTTGTTCTATCATGTGTTATTATAGGTTCTTCTGTTGTTCTATCAAGTGTTATTATAGGTTCTTCTGTTGTTCTATCATGTGTTATTATAGGTTCTTCTGTTGTTCTATCATGTGTTATTATTGGTTCTTCTGTTGTTCTGTCATGTGTTATTATTGTGTCTTCTGTTGTTCCATCATGTGTTATTATTGGTTCTTCTGTTGTTCTATCATGTGTTATTATAGGTTCTTCTGTTGTTCTATCATGTGTTATTATTGGTTCTTCTGTTGTTCTATCATGTGTTATTATAGGTTCTTCTGTTGTTCTATCATGTGTTATTATTGGTTCTTCTGTTGTTCCATCATGTGTTATTATTGTGTCTTCTGTTGTTCCATCATGTGTTATTATTGGTTCTTCTGTTGTTCCATCATGTGTTATTATAGGTTCTTCTGTTGTTCTATCAAGTGTTATTATAGGTTCTTCTGTTGTTCTATCATGTGTTATTATAGGTTCTTCTGTTGTTCTATCATGTGTTATTATTGGTTCTTCTGTTGTTCTGTCATGTGTTATTATTGTGTCTTCTGTTGTTCCATCATGTGTTATTATAGGTTCTTCTGTTGTTCTATCATGTGTTATTATTGGTTCTTCTGTTGTTCTATCATGTGTTATTATTGGTTCTTCTGTTGTTGTAGCATGTGTTATTATTGGTTCTTCTGTTGTTCTATCATGTGTTATTATAGGTTATTCTGTTGTTCTATCATGTGTTATTATTGGTTCTTCTGTTGTTCTGTCATGTGTTATTATTGTGTCTTCTGTTGTTCTATCATGTGTTATTATTGGTTCTTCTGTTGTTCTATCATGTGTTATTATTGGTTCTTCTGTTGTTCTATCATGTGTTATTATAGGTTCTTCTGTTGTTCTGTCATGTGTTATTATTGGTTCTTCTGTTGTTCTGTCATGTGTTATTATAGGTTCTTCTGTTGTTCTGTCATGTGTTATTATTGGTTCTTCTGTTGTTCTATCATGTGTTATTATAGGTTCTTCTGTTGTTCTATCAAGTGTTATTATAGGTTCTTCTGTTGTTCTATCATGTGTTATTATAGGTTCTTCTGTTGTTCTATCATGTGTTATTATTGGTTCTTCTGTTGTTCTGTCATGTGTTATTATTGTGTCTTCTGTTGTTCCATCATGTGTTATTATTGGTTCTTCTGTTGTTCTATCATGTGTTATTATAGGTTCTTCTGTTGTTCTATCATGTGTTATTATTGGTTCTTCTGTTGTTCTATCATGTGTTATTATTGGTTCTTCTGTTGTAGCATGTGTTATTATTGTTTCTTCTGTTGTTCTATCATGTGTTATTATTGTGTCTTCTGTTGTTCTATCATGTGTTATTATAGGTTCTTCTGTTGTTCTATCATGTGTTATTATAGGTTCATCTGTTCTTCAATCATGTGTTATTATTGGGTCTTCTGTTGTCAAAGTCAAAGTCAAATTTATTTATATAGCGCTTTTCACAACACACATTGTCACAAAGCAGCTTTACAATCGTATGGGTCCAGAACCCTAATGAGCAAGCCAAAGGCGACAGTGGCGAGGAAAAACTCCCTATGATGGTGGGATATATATAAAGTAGGATTGGGTACATGTAACTTGCTTATCAAAGCCGTCTTGACAGGTTTATTGCCCCCCAATAAAACTTTATGACCCCAATAAATTTTATGACCCCTCCCCCTTATCGTGCTCTGTACATTGTGGGCATGAGATCTAATAGTAATTGTTTTTTTATCAGGAGTCCCTAAATGCTCCTCTTTGAAGTAATGTGTGTGTGTGTGTGTGTGTGTGTGTGAGGGCACGTGTCTATGTGTGTGTGAGGGCCTGTGTGGGATGCCGGAGCATCTGAGTGGGGCAGCGTGGCAAGGAGGGTGGTGTGAATGGGAAGATCACCGTCTCCATTGTGATTTAAACTATGTTTGTGCGTGATAGGTAAGAGAGTGGATATCCCCCCCTAAACAATTGACTCCCACCAATCTAGTGTATTAGGGATCATCCTGTGTCTGTAACCAGATAGTGATCCTGTCTCTGATGCGTGTGTGTGTGTGTGTGTGTGTGTCCAGGTGTGTGTGTGAGTGAGGGCATGTGCCTAGGTGTGTGTGAGTGAGGGCACGTGCCTATGTGTGTGTGTGTGTGTGTGTGAGAGCATGTGCCTAGGTGTGTGTGCTATCCAAAATCATATGGTCTTTTGATGTATGAGCTGTGTGTCCCAACCTGAGAGTGTCTCTAATTTAAATTAGTTGATTTTTATCAGAAACATATGGCTGTAGAGAGTCGTTTGATCTGGACCATCGTGAGACCCCTTATCTAAATTAGTTTAGATGGTCTGAGCCATCTAACGCTATTACCATTGCAATCAACTGTCTGCACCGACTTCACACAGATAGTGTCTTCCATGGAAAATATTTTAGAGAAATAAAAAGTTTAATTACCTTAAAATATTTACAGCCTGAAAAGTCCTGTGGTTCATAGCTGATATGGCTGTAGAGAGTCGTTTGATCTGGACCTTCGTGAGACCCCTTTATCTAAATTAGTTTAGATGTTCTGAGCCATCTAACGCAATTACCGTTGCAATCACCTGTCTGCATCGACTTCACACAGATAGTGTCTTCCATGGAAAATAAATATATTTTAGATAAGTAAAAGTTTAATTACCTTAAAATATTTACAGCCTAAAAAGTCTCGTGGATCTTAATCAACTGAGTTCATGCTGGTAGACCCCCCCCAAAACCGCTTTAAACATATTTAAAGGGGACTCTGAGAATGCAGAGTGTACGCTATCACAACCAGTTAAAAATGGCAAACTGTCCAGGAGCACCACGAAAATCTGTCGAGTCTATCTCGAGAATTGGTTCAGCGATACCCGTGATCTGGACTCTGTCTGACGGACGTCTGGCAGGCTCAATAGTGGATAATGAGATGCGCTATGTAAAGCTTTTCGTAGCATCGTCGCAGGACGATCTGATGTGGACTCATGTGGATCAAATGTTAACTTTTGACCGGGGTAGTTGGCATTTTTTTAGAAAATGGTGTTCTCAACATGAGTATGCTTATGAAAATTATAATTTGCCAAATCACTGTGATTCGACGTATTGCTGGGTAAGCGAAGGACGGACATTCACAATTAAAGCAACATCGATTTGCGGCGTAGAAATGAATTTACGTTGCTATGCGGCTGAGAGTTGCTATAACGGTTGATTTCGGGGTCTGCAACTGGTATGATCTTCAAAGTTTTTTCTATAAAGTACACAGCCTTTTTCGTCATGCAGAAGATATTAATAATTTCAACGATATTCGGAGAAATCTTTCTGACGTGTTTGAGGCGGACATACCACGCCCCTCTACCGAAGACACCCAATGAGCGCTTACTCCGCCCCGACCCGCCCGCAGCACCGCCTACGAACTCTCCCTCGTGCAGGGTTTTAAAAACGGCACCCCGAGCGTCGCTAAAGGCATTGCTAAAGGCTACGCTCTCATCGCTTATTTTCGCTATGGCTTTCAACATTTTTAAGGCGCAATCCCAGGACTTTGACCCCAAAGATGATGCTGAAATGGCTGCGCTAGTGGATGCGTACGAACGAATGTCTTTGAACGATTCTGGAGTCGTAGACATCACAGACGGCTGTATAACCGCTCCGATCCTGAACATCGTTCGTGCCGTAACCGGGGAACTGCTGGGTCAGATTATTACCACTGACCTGAAAGAAACCTGCCACGGCTGCGCGATAGACCATCCTAGCCAGCGTCAACATGCATGCCTGCAGGATCCAGACGACTACTACCTGGCAAACAACGCGCCAAAGCTATTCACCCGGCTCTTTAACACTAGAGCTCCTAGAGAAGCGAAAAATTTCACAGGGCTTGGTACGGTCCATGTAGCCCACTCCCCTGCTGTGAAGGGATTAACGCCCATTGTCTTGGTAATGCGGTGGAAGCGGCTCACCCCCAGCTCATACGCCTGCCAAAGCACAAGCTGGCTCACCCCCAAGCTCATATGACCAAAACGCCAAACGTGATACTTCACGAAAAAGTTGAAGTTACAAGCAGACTGTATGTTACCGGTACTACAACAAACGGCAGAAAATTTGTAGACTCGTGTTTCAAAAGTTACAATTCAATCGCACGTAGAGACGACAGTTTCTCGAATGAGTCCCGTCAAACAATAAAAATAAATAAAAATGTTTGAATCTTGCTCTTTGTATATTTCATATACTATACTATATAATATTTGTTGTAATCAAACACTTTCTGTTTCCGCGTTTGAATTCGCGTTTGAAAAGCTAAGAAATTATATGGCGCAATTAGCTTGATGCTAATGTTATATAGGAAATCCCATATCATTGCTAGCGAAAATTAGCATGGTCGCGTTGCATCACTGCATTACTGATAAATGTTGTGATCTAAACAGCAGGCTGGAAAAGGAGAGGAAAAGACAGGAAAACAAATTCATGTGCTCTCTATCTATCTATCTATAGCCTATTTGTGTTAGAAGCATTTGATAGAAGCATTTGTGTTTCTGCTTGTTTGTGATCTAAACAGCAGGCTTGAATCTTGCTCTTTGTACATTTCTCATACTATCTATCTATCTATCTATCTATCTATATTTGTGTTAGAAGCATTTGATAGAAGCATTTGTGTTTCTGCTTGTTTGTGATCTAAACAGCAGGCTTGAATCTTGCTCTTTGTACATTTCTTATACTATCTATCTATCTATATTTGTGTTAGAAGCATTTGATAGAAGCATTTGTGTTTCTGCTTGTTTGTGATCTAAACAGCAGGCTTGAATCTTGCTCTTTGTACATTTCTTATACTATCTATCTATCTATCTATATTTGTGTTAGAAGCATTTGATAGAAGCATTTGTGTTTCTGCTTGTTTGTGATCTAAACAGCAGGCTTGAATCTTGCTCTTTGTACATTTCTTATACTACCTCTCTATCTATCTATCTATCTATCTACCTATCTATCTATCTATCTATCTATCTATCTATCTATCTATATTTGTGTTAGAAGCATTTGGTAGAAGCATTTGTGTTTCTGCTTGTTTGTGATCTGTGATCTGTGACTTCTGGGTGCAGAGACTTTCTGGGTGAGGCTGCTGCCTCAGTCTTGCTCTGTGAATTAACATAATAAAGGGTGATGTTTGGCTTTGCTAATTGCTGGCAAGAAGGAGAAGAAGGAGGGGTGATGTCCTCAGAATCCTGAATTCTCAGGAGCCCTAGTGTTAAACCATGGTCACACACAACACACAGATTAGATCAGACGGAGGGAAATGACGGAGTGACACGTCAGGCAGCAAACCGGCAGAAGGCGGAAGCTTTGGAACATGGCGGCAGGCCGCTGCTAAACAACATTAACAATATTTTTTATTACCCGCTAACATAATTTAAGACAACCTAAAAATATAGCATAATAATCTCTGTGTTTGTTTTTTGTTGGTTTTTCTTTGTTTCTCTTTTACATAGGTATCAACGGACGCAACAACTCTGGAGCACCGCAAAGATTTGGACAATATATTCACGTATATTGACAACTGCTTCGATAGATTTATCATGAGCAAACCAGACAAGACGCCATCGACCAAGAGGAGCCGTGCCGAAGCTTCCCCGGGAGCGGCTTCCCCACACACCTGCAACACGGCGGACATCCTGGAGTCCATCAACACCAAACTGTCCAGGTTTGACGCGCGCCTGGCGCTGGTGGAAATTCTCCACCAAGAGTTTCAGGCGTTGCGTGAGTCGGTGGAATTTAGCCAGCAGCAAGTGGAAGCACTCGCGGCTGAAAATACGGTTCTCAGAGAGTCGGTGAAATCGCTCACCGAGGGAATGACCCGACTCTCTGAAGAAAACAAAAAAATAAAGGAAACTGTCATTGATCTTCAGTCCCGCAGTATGAGAGACAATCTTATATTTGCAGGTATCCCGGAGAAGGCGGACGAAGACCCCGAGACTACGGTGAAAACATTCATACAGACTCACCTAAAAGTCTCAGAGGCAACCGTCAAAACCATCAGCTTTCACCGCGTTCACCGCCTGGGGGGGAAACGGCCAGATGCGCGGAGACCCAGACCGATCGTGGCAAAATTTGAACATTTCAAACAAAAGGAACTGCTGAAAAGCCGCGGCCGGGAGCTGAAGGGAACCAACTTCAGTATTAACGATCAGTTCCCCAAAGAAATCCTGGAGCGACGCAAGGTCTTGTTTCCCATCCGCAAAGGTTTCATCCAGGCAGGATCCCGGGCTGTAATATCAGTGGATAAACTCTACGTAAACGGTCATCTCTACCGCGACACCAACACAACACCATGGCTGTTCTAAACAGGTGAAATGTATCAACACCGACACCAACTCCTTACTACACATTACTTTTCGCCTAGAACAACAAGACATGTTTAATTTAAATAACTAATGCCGGTCTAATTAGCACCGTACTGTATGTTTTCCGTCATTAGTCCTAGTTGTTTATACTTTTTTTGTTGTATATGCACTTTCAGTGTACGTCTCCTTTTCCCTTCCCCTCTCTTTTTCTCTTTCTACACTCACCCAGCGATTTGTTCACCCACTTTCAAGACTGCATTGTATTGTATGCACACACACACGCACATGCAGGCAGGTAGGCAAAACAGACACACACGTAGACATATAGCACAATCTCACACTAACACACAGGAGATACACACACATGACCGATTCATGCAGGCACAGACACACAGGCATGTAGCGCAGACGCAGACACATACACGAAACATTCAACACAGGCATACTACACAGAAGTGCAACACACACACCTTTAGCAACCATCCAACACTCAAACAAGTAGTTTTAACATTAGTTCACTGAAGTTCGTCACATGGAATGTACGTGGAACTGGTTCGAGGGAAAAGAGATTGAAAATTTTTAATCGGCTAAACGACTTACAAGCAGATATTGTCTTTCTACAGGAAACACATATGTCTAAAACACCTACATACACACTGACCTCTCCTCAGTTCCCACACTTGTACTCAGCCTGTTACAACTCAAAACAAAGGGGGGTGGCCATATTAATTAACAAAAGGATAAGCTTTTCCATTAGCAACAATATAACTGATCCAGATGGTAGATACATAATACTCAACCTATCCATTCTAAATATGCGTTTATGTTTTGCTAACATATATGGGCCAAATGTTGACGACCCCTCCTTCTTCCACAATATTTTCACTGCACTCTCTGATCACTCTGACACCAAACTAATAATAGGAGGAGACTTCAACTTGGTACTTGATCCAGATATCGACAGGCTCAGTACAGCAGTGAGTCAAAGGAACTGGCAGTCTATAGACACCCTAAAACAATATATGAATGATTTTGGGCTCTCTGATGCGTGGCGTTCACACCACCCCACTCTCCGGGACTACTCTTTCTTTTCGGCAGTACACCACTCACATTCTCGTTTAGACAACTTCTTAGTTAGCAATTCCATTATGACAGATGTCACAGACACTTGTATTCACCCTATCACTATCAGTGACCATGCACCGGTCTCTCTCTCTTTGACACAGAAAAGAACCACACCAGCAACGAGGAACTGGAGATTAAATACATCATTACTTAAGGAACAAGATTTCATTAATTACTTCAAAAAAGAATGGGCAACATATTTAGAATATAACGATCTACCAGGTACCTCTCCGTGTGTTCTTTGGGAAGCAGGGAAGGCAGTAATGCGGGGGAAAATAATATCCTACTGCACACATAAGAAAAAGACAGAAAAAACACAGGTATTAGAATTGGAAGAAAAAATAAAATCTTTAGAAGCTGCCCATGCTGCTTCACCACAAGAACACACACTGAACAAGCTGAGGAAACTCAAACTGGAATTAAATGAAATAATAGATAAAAAGACACAATTTTTACTGCAAAGACTGCGCTGGCAGAATTTTGAACATGGCAATAAATCTGGAAAATTCCTTGCTAATCAGTTAAAGCTTAATAAGGAAAAAACAACTATCTCCTCTATTAAGAACTCAACAGGCAGCATTACTCACGACCCACAACAAATAAATAAAGCTTTTAAAGAGTTTTATAAAGCTTTATACGCATCACAGATTAATCCATCAGATTCAGCTATTGAAGAATTTATTAATAATATAAATCTCCCAAAGCTAGAAAACGAACAAATTGTTGCACTGGATTCACCACTTGCTCTGCCCGAATTACATGAAGCCTTACAGCAGCTACCAAATAACAAAGCTCCAGGACCAGATGGATTTCCTGTAGAATTCTACAAAGAATTATGGTCTGTGCTAGAACCAACCTTTTTTAGAATGGTAAATCAAATTCAAAAAGATCATGTCCTGTCTCCAGACATGAATTCTGCTAACATCAGTGTACTTCTAAAGCCAGGCAAAGACCCTACACTTCCTTCCAGCTATCGCCCCATTTCACTCATAAACGTAGATCTTAAAATTATTTGCAAAGCACTTGCCAGAAGATTAGAGGAAATCACCCCACTTATAATACATCCAGACCAGACAGGTTTTATCAAGGGTAGACAATCTGCCAACAATACACGCAGACTAATAAACATAATAGATTACTGCACAATTAACAAATTAGAAACTACCATTGTATCTTTAGATGCAGAAAAAGCATTTGACCGGGTAAACTGGAAATATTTATTAGCAGTTCTACACAAATTTGGATTTGGCCCATCCTTCATTAACTGGATCAAAGCCTTACATAGTTCTCCTAATGCACGGGTTAGGACAAACGACATCACCTCACAAAGCTTCACTCTGCAAAGGGGCACCAGGCAGGGCTGTCCACTATCACCCTCACTTTTCGTTCTCTTCATTGAGCCATTAGCAGCAGCAATTCGACAAAATGCAAATATTACAGGAATTAACACAGGAACCACAAACCATAGGATAAGTCTTTACGCAGATGATGTATTACTTTTCCTACAGAACACACAAGCTTCCCTTCCGAATACAATCAAACTTATAGACAGCTTCTCTTCTATAACAGAATATTCCATCAACTGGGGCAAATCAACAGTTTTGCCTATAAACTGTAGTTTCCAGAACACGACCACCACTCCACTACAATCAGGTAATATTAGATACTTAGGCATACATGTCTCTGCTAAACTGTTAGACTTGGTGCAGTTAAATCATATCCCTCTATTAAAAACAATAGAAGATGATCTCACACGTTGGAACGCTTTACCTATATCACTCATGGGGAGAGTGGCTACCATTAAAATGATGGTTCTACCCAAAGTTAACTATTTATTCTCATTAATCCCAAATAAACCCTCTGCTGCTTGGTTTAAATCCCTAGATTCAAACATCTCAAAATTTCTATGGAAAAACAAGCCATCAAGAATAAGTATGAAAACCTTGCAAAAGCCAAAACGCAATGGTGGCTTAGAATTACCAAATTTTTATCAATATTTCTTAGCCAATAGATTACAGTACATTTTAAAATGGGTCAAATACGACTTAATAGACAGGCCATGGTTGGACCTAGAACAAGCATTTTGCGGGAAAATAAAACTCTCAGACCTACCTTACATTAGCTCTAATATTAAGCGTCAGGACTGCTTTAAAAGCCTTAATATAAATACTTCACTGACAGCCTGGTGGGAATTCCTTAAATTAACTCGGTCCCCACTCATCCCATGCAAACTAACACCCATTTGGAACAATCCAGACATCTGTCAGAACAAGAAAGTACTACATTTTTCATCATGGCATGACAGGGGAATAAAAAATTTAGAACATGTTATTAAAGATGGAAACTTTGTCACATTCCAGGAACTTGTATCAGAATATGGAATAAACAACAGTAGATTTCTGGAATATCAACAATTAAAATCCATCATTCAACAGAGATTCAACCGCAATCAACTGAACTTAGAAATATCAGCATGGATAACTGAATTTTTTAATCTATATACTCCTAAATTATTATCAAAACTGTATAAATTATTGGTAAAATTTGATGACTCAATCTCCCTTCCGATAGCCAAATGGGAACGAGATCTATTTATTAATCCAGATCAACATTTCTGGACCGACATATGTACAAATATCTTCAAAATAAGTAAAAGCCCCAACTTACAACTTATACAATACAAAGTCCTTCATAGAACACACTATACAGGACAAAGGATGTTCCAAATGGGCCTAGCACAATCAAACATATGCACCCACTGTACAGGCAATATAATTGATAACTATATGCATGCTATATGGGATTGTAGGCCTGTTAAGGAATTCTGGCAGAAGGTATGTGTAGAATTGTCCACGGGGCTTAAAAGCTGCATCCCAACTTCACCCAGACTGTGCATCTTAGGAGACGTCAGTGAATTAGATACAGAGGCAGACATATCACACATAGTTCTCACTGCCCTATGCATTGCCAAGAAAACCATTCTTATCAATTGGAAAACGAAAAAGGACCTGCATATTACTCATTACAAAAATTTATTACTTGATCACATCTGTCTGGAGAGAATGTCTGCTTCCTCTAAAGACCAGTTGGAGGAATTTAATTCTCTTTGGTCCCCACTGATCAGTTCCATTAGCTAGTCGGGGTGGTTGGCAGGGGCCTCGGCCCCCGGAGGGCCGGTTGGTGGCTGGGGGTCGACCCCGGGGAGACTGCTCGTGCCGGCCACTTTCTGGGCGGGGGGGCCGGGGCTGCCGACCTGGGATGGCATGTGCTTGCCCTGGCGGGCGGTGGTTGGGGGGGGCTTGGGTGGCGCTCCCTCTGGGCTCTGGGGTGTGGGGCCGGGGCGTGGGGGGGGCAGGTGCTGGCCCTCGTCGGGGTGGCTGGCCTCCCCTGTGGGGCCGGGTGGCGGGACCCGGGGCCTGGTGCCTGGGGCCCCCCGACCCCGAGCTGGGGCCCTGCCCGTGCGGGGGGACCTGCGCCGCTGCGGTTGCGCCGCTGGGGGGGGTGGGTCGGTCGGCCTGGGTTGGGGCGTTGGGTCTGGGCCTTGGGGCTCCGAGGTGCCTGGGTAGCGGGAGTGGGGCGGTGGATGATGGGGATGTCTGGGGTGGGCCGGGAGGTAGGGTTCCGGACTCCGACCAGCATGTCCTCAACACTGTTGATGTCTGTCATCGTTTGTTCACTGTGCGATTGGTATGGTTGTGGGTGCATACACAGGGGTGTGGTGTATATGGGACTAGCGTGTATGGGTATATATGTATGTGTAGATATATATGTAAATATGTATGTATGTGTATGTATATACTTATATATATGGATGGATGTATGTATGTATATGTGTATATATGTATATATTTATGGGTTAAATGTGTGTGAGTGCATACGTGTATGAAAGAAATGTGTGTCTAGGTGTATGTGGATGTGCGGACCGGCTGCCCTCTGTGGTGGGGGTGGTGTGGATCCGGGCTTGGATGTGGTGGTGGGGGGGGTTGCCGCCCTGGTCTCCCCGGGTCGACCGCTCCCTGCCTTGAGCTGGGGGGGCAGTGAAGTTCGGTGCTCAATGAGCCAGCTAGGAAGCTGGCTCTCCTCTTCCAGAGGACCCTTTCCTCTGGACCTAAGCATTCCCACCCACCCACCCCCCCACCCCCCCCCCCCCCCACACACACACACACACACACACACACACACACACACACACACACACATCCTTGCTCATTTAGGATTCTGGGGACAGGCATGTACCCAGAGGTTGACGAGGTGGGCCTGCTGCCATGGTTCACCCGTCTCCTCACCACTGTCTGTCCCTCAGTTTTTACTGCACTTTAGACATTGAGGGCCTTTGAGGGGACGGTGTGGACATGCACTCACGTTTGTCCTAGCACCTGTCCCCTCAATTTTAACTGCACTATAGCATCACACACTACGACACATGCATATACACCAACACCTACACACAACACTGGGGGTGGAGGGGTGGGAAGGCCTTCCTTCACCCGCTTCCTGCTCCCTGCCGGGGCGGGGGGAGGGTCGCTGGCACGGGACTGGGCTGGTGGCTTCCTAGGACCGCTACCGGTCCTTGCTGGTCCAGCCATTTGCCCCTGCCGCAGAGGGTGTGCTAGTCTGGATAAGTGTGTGTCTCTGTCCTTGTTTTCTTCTTGTTTCTGAATGGGTGGATGAATGAGTGCGTGTTGGAGGGAGGGGACATATGGCCAGGTTTGGAGGTGTGAGGGTGAATTTGAGTGTATGTGTGTGTGTGTGTGTGGGGGTGGGTGTGTACATGGTAGGGGTGTATAGGGGCGAATGTAGGGTGGGTTTGGTTATGTGGGTGAGAACAGCTGGTTCTGGGTCGGGGCTGGTCATGCCCGGTTCACTCATGGACACTCCCCTGAGACTACTGCACCACTCCAGAGGGGGGGCGCCTTGGAGCTCCGGAGTCCGGCTTGGCCCCCCGGCGTAGGGGCGGTTGGCCCGCTCCCCTGGGCGGTGGTGGTATGGGGCGGCCGGGTGCTCCTCGGCGGGAGGTGGGCCCTGCCGGGTGGTGGGTGGCTTTCCGGGCGCGTGGCGCCGTGGTTTTGCCGCTGGCCCCTGGGGGGGGGGGGGGGGGGGGGCATCCTGGGGGGGAGGCGCTCTGTTCCCTCTGGTTCCCCTGGACCTGCGCTCCTTGACTGGTGGGGCGCTGTCCGGGGTCTCTCTCTCCCGCCTGCGGGGGCGGGCGGGTGAGGGTTTCTGGGAAGTGCGGCTCTGGTACTCCACCGCTCTGTGGGGGGCCGTGGGCGGGTGGGATTCCCGGGTCTCTCTCCACCCGCCTCTGGCCTCTGGGGGAATGCTGTCACAGCTACCCACCCTTGCTGGTAAGTACATTCCATACATCTATCCTATGTTGCACTTCTAGGTTGCACATAAACACACACTCACACACACCCATACATCGCACTCATCTGCACTATATGTATTTGGTTTACTTTCTGTACTTCTTTGCAGTGGTCATTTGAGCTGGTTGCGTGTTTTATCTTATTAATATTATTATTATTATTATTCTATTATTATTATTATTTTTTTTTTCTTCTTTTCTTTTTCTTCTCCTTTCTTCTCCTACCTCTCTTTTCCCTTTTTATTATTTCTCTCCCTCTCTTGTCTTGGTCCACCTAACCCCAATAATTATCACTTTGCATATTGTTATCACTATATATTGTTATCACTACACTATATATTATACAGAATTGTTATAATTGCCATTTAAATCTGTACATAAAAACAAAGTTGTCCTCCAAAGATGGGGGGGTGGAGGTGGGCCAAAAAAAAAAAAAAAAAAAAAAAAAAAAAAAAAAAAGTGTTAAACCATGGTTTGAAAAAATCATCGCTCGCGCGCTGAAGTTTTGCGGGGTGAAAGCGATCCCGTCAGCGCAGAAGCTACGTGGAGCTGCGGAAACTTTCGTTACTGACCTGAGTGGTGAGAGAAACATTTCCGACTCGTTGAGAGACGTTCGCAAAAAAAATCACGCGATCTGTACTGCAGAATTGTATGCAGACGTAACTGACTTTTGGCGGGTTCACGAGACTCTGAATAAGCCTGGTAACCATGTCTGGAGCTCTCTGCCTATAGTCGCTAATGTTATTCCGACCAGAAAATTGAGTGAATTTTAAAAATGTGTATTTTCTACATGTGTGATTTTTAAATGTGTATTTTCTACGTGTGTGATTTCAATAAATGAATGATTTTGGCAACCTTGTGGTCATTGTCTATTTAGATAAGCACCATGACTGAGCGGGTGTTTAAAAATATATACTACGAACCCGCTTTGCCCGGGTCTTATGGGGGGGTTGAAAATCTGAAAAGAGCCGTTATTGCTAAAATTGGTAAACGCGTTAACAGTAAGCGAGTTAAAAGATGGTTAATGGAACAGGATTCTTACACGCTACATAAGCCGGTTAAGACTAAATTTAAAACAAACAGAGTGTTTGTTCTCGATATCGATGCGCAATGGCAGACTGATCTGGTCGATATGGCTGCTTTATCTGAGCATAATAACGATATGAAATTCATGATAACATGCATCGACATCTTATCAAAATATGCGTGGGTTCGCGTAATTAAAAATAAGAGTGCTGTCGAGGTAACCAAGGCATTCAATTCAATTTTAAACGAAGGAAGAAAACCGGGAAAGCTTCAAACTGACCGTGGTAAAGAATTTTTTATAAAAACTTCGAAGCTCTGATGACAAAGTTTAAAATTACGCACTTTGCGACCGGTACTGGGGTGAAAGCCAGCGTGTGTGAGCGGTTTAACCGTACACTGAAAACGCGTATGTGGAGATATTTCACAAGTTTTAACACGCGAAAATACATCGACGTTATTCAGGATCTGGTTCATTCCTATAATAATAGTTATCATTCGAGTATTAAGATGAAACCATCCGACGTGAACGAAACCAACGCATTCAGTGTGTTTAAAACGCTGTATTGTTTTCCTAACGGTAAAAAAAGACGTGCTTTCGCTTTTAACGTGGGTGACACCGTTAGAATTTCGCGAGTTAAACATCCGTTCGAGAAAGGGTATGAACAATCATATACAGATGAAATATTCACTATTTACGAGAGATTACCTAGAGACCCCCATGTATATAGGTTAAAGGATTATGACGGAGAAATTTTGGAAGGGGTATTTTACGAGCAGGAGATACAGAAGATTATTTTTAATAAGGATAAGGCTTTTAAAGTAGAGCGAATATTACAAACGCGCAGACGTAAGGGGATTAAATACTGTCTTATCAAATGGGTCGGTTGGCCTGATAAATTTAATTCTTGGGTTCCTGCTAAGGACGTGTTAGATATCACACGGCGATAAAGACTATTATACGCGCGCATCGGGCTCATTTTTAATCAAACATGCTCGAGCAAGGATTTTATGTCACTCTCCCGAGTAATGCGTCTGCTAGCGTTTATCCAGATAATATGATTTCACGTTACACAACGAAGTTCGCTATGCCGTTGGTACTATCGGGCGCGTGGGAGGTAGCACTGGTTGAGGTGCAGTACCCCCACACCTGGGCTTCGTTGGGGGAGCATGAAAACACGTTTAATGTGGAATTAAGATCGCAAGATGTCGCGTCTGACAGCGCTTATTTCAAGTGTCAAATCCCTTCAGGATATTATGGTAAAATAGAAACACTCATCCACTAAATGAACAGAGCTATGAAGAAACACGACATAGCAGTGGTTTTAAAATGTAGTTCGATGAGGGGGAAAATAACTATGGCTACTGAGAAGCCATATTTTATTAATACTGCGGGTAAACTGGCCCGAATGTTAGGTATGCGTGACGACGTCGCGTTATCTTTTCAAAAACCTGAAGCTCCATTTCCTGCAGATATTCGTGCAGGGCTGTACAGTCTATTTGTGTATTCAGACGTGGTGCAATACCAGAGAGTGGGCGATAGCTTCGTGCCTCTTCTGAGGATGGTACATATAACGGGGGATAATAACGAGATTGTCACATTCACGTTTGACAGGCCACACTACGTAGCTGTCAGCAAACATCTGATAAGTGACATAATTGTTGAAGTAAAAAACAATCAAAACGTTCATATACCGTTCAGATACGGGAAGTTTGTAGTTAAACTTCATTTTCGACCTGTTAAACATTCTTTTTGTCTGTGAGAATGTACGATAACGACTACGCTGACGCGCAAAGCTATATCGATTATTATGCTCAGCAGGCAGGTAGTGGCCTGCCAGGATTTAGCGGCACACCTGTCATGTACGGGAAAGGGCTAGGGGGTGTGCTTAGAGGATTATTCAGAAGAGCACTACCCATTATTAAACGCGGATTCGATATTGCAAAACCACACCTTAAAACAGCGGCGAAAGGCATTGTGGGTGATGTAGTTTCTAACGTCATGAACGATCAGACACGCCCCCCTAGTCAGGAGGGGTCAGGACTCGCATCTCTTTCGAAGAGAAAAAGACCTCCTGGACGACGACACACCCCCCAGATTAAAAAACGCGCGGCTTCTAAACCGAATGCCAGTACTAATTCATGTAGACGCAGGAGTAAGAACCGCTGCTCATCATCGGGACAGAAGAGAAAGAGGGGTGATATATTTTAAAATATGGAATTTTTACATGGTCTTTCAGCTGAGTGTGTGAAGAGTGAGCTAGATATTTTCGCGCTACCGTACACACAAACAAGCATTGAGAAATACACCATTGTAGAGATACCCCCTCTGTCTGCGTTGACGGATTCCACACCTATAGAATTTTTTATTGCAGGGAATGGCTCTGATTATATTGATCTAAATAATTCATACAATTATTTGAGATGCAAGATCACTAACGATGACGGCTCAGATATTGATCCAGGCGCTGAGGTAGGCTGCATTAACTACCCAGTGGCATCCTTATTTTCGCAAGTGGACGTTATGCTCGGCGATAGACTAATAACACAGTCTAGCAACACGTATCCATGTTTGAGTGTCTGTTGAATTACGGTATGGGAGCTCTACGTACACAGTTCACAGCCGGCTTGTTTGCAAAAGACACACGCGGACAATTAGATGTTTCAGCACCGAGCGGTCGTAATGAGGGACTTAAAGAAAGAGCTGAGTATAGCGCTCGTAGCAATACATTTGATCTGATAGGGCCCATACATTCAGATATTTTCTTCCAGAAGAAGCTTTTACTGAATGGCGTGGATATCCGGGTTAAAATGATCCGTAGTAAAGATGAATTCTGTCTCATGAGAGAAGGGAATATGAATTATACCATAAAACTTTTATCAGCATCTCTTTTTGTGAAGAAAGTGGCCGTTTCACCTGCTGTAAAACTGGGACACGCACGTGCTCTTTTAAACACCACTGCAAAATTCCCTATAGAGCGTGTATGTATGAAGTCATTTAGCCTACCTGCAGGAAGCCGTGTATGTGCACAAGAAAATCTGTTCCTAGGTCCTTTACCTAAAAGTATAATTTTTGCTATGTGTGACAATGACGCCTTTAGCGGGAGTTATGTGAAAAACCCTTTTAATTTTAAACATTATGACACAGAGTTTGCTGCTCTGTATATCGATGGTGTACAAATCCCATCAAAACCTTTCCAGCCGAATTTCCTTAATGGTAATATTGCCCGAGAATATCACTCGCTTGTACAGGCTTCTGGTAAGCATTTGAAAGATCAGGCTTTGGCTATAAATAGACAAGAATATGCCAACGGGTATACACTATTCGCATTTATTCTGGCTCCTGATGAGAACTGTGGATCTCATCTGTCATTGATAAAATCAGGAAATTTACGTCTGGAACTTAGGTTCCGTCAACCGCTGCCCCGTACCGTGACGCTGATAGTTTACGCTGCATTCGACGCCGTTATTGAAATTAATAACCGTAGGAATGTGCTAATTGATTATCAGTGATGAATACAAATCAACTAACGCTTCTCATGAGAAGCTGTCGCGGCGTGAGCAGAAGTTTTTACGATGTTGTACCCGCTGATCAATTACCGGCCTATAAACTTAGTAATTTCCCATGTTTAATGATAGTCAACACACACCCAAGTCATATGCCTGGCGAGCATTGGCTAGCCATTTACCTGAATGAGGATCATTCTGGAGAATTTTTTGATTCATACGGTAACTCTCCAAGCTACCCGCTTTTCCCTCGCAGCATTAACAGTTTTCTGCATAAAAACTGCGATGAGGTCAAATATAACTCTGTGCAGGTTCAGAGTGATGATTCTATGTGTTGTGGGCAACACTGCGTGTTTTTCTTACTTAACAGAGCTAAAGGAAAATCGTTTACTGAAATTGTATCTGTATAATGATGATTTGAAAAGAAATTATGCCATGGTTGTCTCTTATGTGAAAAAAATTTACCCCCGATTAAACAAAAAGACATGTACAACCGCATGCATACAAGGTGTTAACTCACGTAATATGTGTACCAATTATAAAAAAATACTCAACTGATTATGTAATAAATGAATTTTATTAGAATAAAAAGCATGATAAAACATTACAGAGTCATTCTTTACATGAATTAATAAGAAAGCCACGATGAACTGTCTAAAGATGGTGGTTTAAAAATCTCAGACGTTGTCGGGCGCTTAGGCAGTGGAGTGGTGATTGTAAATGCAGGTGTATCACGTCTATTTTTAGTCTTTAATATAGAAATTTTACGCCGCACTTCAACATTAGGGATGGCTGAAACAGGGAGATTTAAGATCGCCGCTGCTTGTAGAAACTCGCTCCATCCTAGAGGTCTCTTTTCATCCGCCACGCTATGTGAAGCGGTTAAATTCTTTATCAGGTCTAGCATATGCGACCCCTCAACGGTATTGCCCTTGAAAATAAACTCGCCATTTTCATTCCATGCAGTGAGACCCGCTGACTTTGAAAATTTATCCATAACGTATGCAGCCTTTTGTTTATTCCTCCCAGACACGTTATTAATAATCTCTGCTACCAAACCCTCACCTCCACGATCCTCGCTAACTGGGGCGGCGACGGTATGCACATCATCACTGCTCGTCTCCTGAGGTTTGATCAATGTTAGACGTAAGGTCTCTGAATCGTTTTGCTTAGCGATATTTAGATATCTTTGAAGCGTGGAGGCATATAATTTCGCTTTTTCATACCCGTCAAGATCTGTTCTCGTTAGAATACGGCGAATAGCAACATCAATCTCATTTTCAACCGCCTGCTTGATACCTTCTTTTCCTGAGGATGCATTTTTAATTTTCTCAATCTGCTGCGAAGATACCAGATACATTTTATCCGCGGTCTCCATTATTTAACCTTGGGATGTCAGTAAACTACTTATGAACGGAATGGCGACGCTTAATAGCGGCAGAAGAAAACCCCCGGTCTGGTTAACGGCACGGCGCTTGTTGATAATTGATCCTTTTTTATTAGCAAATAGTTTAATAATCTTTTTCTTGGTTTTAAATGTTCTATACTGCTGAGATGTTAGAGGAATCTTCCCCTTCAAGAGATTGAAAGCTATTTCGCATAGGCATAAAATGAGCTCGTCGGATGCCGAATGAAGAATATCGCGTCTCTGCTTCTGCGTCGCGTGATAATGGGTTTTTAGCGCAGGGAGTTGCTTCCTTAATCTAGCAGACATGATTTAGATCTTAGATGTTTTTTTCTTAGCGATATAAACAGCGGGGTTCTCCCAGGAGAACAAACCGGATCTGAGACGTAGCTCTTCTGGGGTTGGCGCTTTGAGATCAATAAATAAATACCCGTATGGTCGGCACGTGGCGTCAAGAAAACATTCCATAAAATATTTGGTGTTATTCGGGTACATCTGTCGCGCCAGTATATTAATTTGGAGTTTATCCCTCGGATTTTTAAAAAGAACCATATAATTAGTGTTTAAACTAATAGTTCTTGTCGCCTTTCCTTGATAAAACAAATTTTGCACCAGATAAAGTACACTTAAATTCCTGTGATGAATATACTTTGTAAACGCCCTCTGAATCTCAGGAGTTTTCGACGCTGTTTCCATCAGATCATCAATAATTAACCAGTTAATCTTCTCAACAGGGAATAGCGCATCATCACACAGAGATGCTGGAATACCTTCGATGAAATTAATATTTAATTTTTTCAGCAAATCATCATACAGCGGCTGCCAGCAACTGTAACACCAAACAATGTTATCAGGAACATGTGTACATGTCACAGCACAATTATCTAACAATGTTTTAATAAAAAAAGATTTCCCGCTATTGCTAGGCCCACTTACAATGCATGAAAAAGGATGTTGTAACCTAGCATCAAAACCATCACAATGATTCATATTTACAGATATACACAATAATGTACAGAAAAGAGAACAAAACAATAACAATTAAAAATAAAAATAAAAAATAAAAATATATTAAACACACCGGGGTTTCTCCCTACCAGCAGCCTTAATTAAAGTCAAACACGCCTACCACACACTGAGGACCACTAGAGATGTCAAAAACCATAAGGCACAGTGGAGAAATCAGACAGAAGTACGCGCTTATCATACACGACTCTGAATCTTTTCAATAATGGTTTATTTCTTAAGTGAAAACCGTTTTTATCTCGCCATATCTGGTTTCGTGATGTCATGAGCTCTTTTGTTTGACTCGGATCTTTAACATGCGTATCAACCAGATCCGTAAGAGATTTCAGGTTAACTATTTTACTGGTGTTGTAATTTAATGTGATCCCCTTAACTTTCAACACCGTCTGGCCTTGAGCCGTGCGGTACCCGTAGGTCTTTGGACCGCCGCTCACAAACTCCACAATATGATCACCGTCTGCCAGCTCGCTAGTAAGATCGCCTAGGAAATCTCCGAGCATAGGTTTACAGTCACCATCGCGAGAGACAAAAACGATAGAGTCAGTGTCTGTGTACAGCACGCGCCTCTGAAGCTTCTCCATTACATTATAGAGCTCCAACCGGGCATAGGCAGTGGTAAAAAGACCTATAAAAACATTTGAATTACCAGGATCCAAACATCTCTGATCGGCATATCGCCACTGAACCATCGCCACATCGTCTGTCACAAATGTGAAGTTGCTGACATTATACATTTCGGAGAACATGAACTGTAAAAATGCTTCAGGCTCTGAAACAAGGGTAGTGTTTAATCTGTCAGCTCTCTGGCATAGCTTACCCCAAAGAGAATTCAGAGCCAGCTTCGCCACAGATCTCTTAGCAGGGTTTTGGGTAATATTTTCAGGCTGCAACACGATGCCTTCACGCTGGCTGTACAGACGTATGTACTCGCGTTCGTCATCACTGTTTTTGACCCATGCCGGGTAGCCTGAGCTCTCTTGTTTTGTTTTTAAAAACATCTTGATGTACCCCGAAAAGAGTTCTGAAGAGCCTGCCGGGAAGTGCCACACTTCAAAAATTCTGATAACTGTATACCCCAGCTCCAGAGCTTTCAAAACTTCTATGCTCGACCACGTACCGGTTAGAGCCCGTTTAGCATCACTGTGCTGGCAATTTGACATCCCTGCGATCGCGCATTCTCTACAGAGAGGAAACAACAACTTTCCCCCCACACGGAATGGCAGGACAGGCAACCACAGACCTCTAGGGGGAAGCACTTTGATTCTGAAAATGCCAAAGTAATTCTCCAACGGTTCAAAGTCTTTAAAAATGATCGTTGGGTGCCCCACAGGGTATGTTTTTGTCTTGTTTACAAACGGATAAAGTGAGGTGAAATCGTAATACTCGATCTTCTCACCCGGCTGTGCCACATAGTGGAGGTGGAGTGCGTTCGTCCTCCCACCAAACAGCGCATCACGTGGGTTCAGCCGTTCTGGCATGTCGAATGTTTTGAGAAAGCATTTCACAACATCATCAGATTTTCTCATTTCCAACCACTCATGCTCCCACAATACAGTCACCTGTACCTTATGGGTGTGTTTCAGGTATTGGATTCTGTCCTGTGTTCTCTCTCTCACCTCCCCGTAAGACATGTCTTTGTATAAGGGGTGTTGGACGTGCGGCGCGAAACACTTTGAACATCCATGATAAAAACATCCTAAGAATTCAAAGACATTTCCTGACCCATCTCCTGCCTCATAATAACCATCTACTGCGTATCTGCCGAACCATACTTCACCACCATTGAGAGCGTGTTGTATGTGAATGTTCTGGCTACGCATTAAGAATTCTAGCCACTGAATAGCGGGTGTAGAATACGTCTAATGTCTATTTATATACAGGTCCAAAGGAGGAATGGCCACGGTGTTCCTAGCTAAAAAGCGAGTTCTGAAAATTTTTAAACACACGCTAGCTATAGTGATGCAGCTAAACGGATCAACGTTTGAGTTTTCTAAGATTTCCCGTCTGAAGATCATGCATGCATTTCTCAAAATCTTCACGTCGTTTACACAGTACAATTCTATCTCTTTAGCAAAATCAAAGACACCATCTTTTACAGTCTCATACCAGCGGTAAAACTCATCTCTGTCTTTCCCCATCATGTTGTCAACATCGTAGAATTCGGGGGCGGGGTAAGGCCCCACATACCCTTGATTTTCAGGAATATTAAATCTGTGGGGAAAATGCCCTTTGATTTCTGTCGCGAACCCCATCGCACGCGGCATGGCTGCCAGCCTCATAGGCAGAAAACACAGGCTGTCAATAAACCTCTGATTGAATGCATCATCGGTAAAGCACATCACCTTGCTGCCCTGTGCAATGATAGTGGGAGTAACTCCCTGCTTGATGAGATAGTTGAGCAACAAATACGAGTCGTACCCTTTAGCATTATGAGCTATGAACGTGTACCCTGAAAATTTCGGTCTCTTCACCATACGAGTGTCAGAATCTGCTGAACTAGAGCCACACCCACTCTGCTGAGCGTTAGGCTCGTTGCTAATCAACTCGGTCTCCTCAATACTATCAAGCATGTGCTCAATTTGGTCAAACAAGCTGTTATCGCTGGAGAGATCAGCCGGTACCCCGTCAATATCATTTAAAATATCTGACAGCTCCTCGACACAATCGAAGGAATCTGCCTCATTATAACTGGGGCTAATAGCTACAGGTGTATCCGACAATATTTCTGTGCAGTTAGCGGGCTCATTTAGTGTACCATGCAAAGACCGGGTTGCTGTCCAATTAGAACAGCCCTCATCAGCGTCAACATTTAAACTCTGACCCAAAGAAAAATCACAACTAGAAACAATATTATTCTCAACATCCATTGTCATCAAATTCTGATTTATTTCGTCAAAGACATCAAACGGTGCATTTACAACACTATTCTGTAAACTGAGCAAACTCTGGTTGATTAGATCCAACTCATCAGGCACGCTACGCGGCTCATCAATACCCCGGTGGTTTGTAGCAGGCAGTATTACATTCGGTAATTCATTTACAACATTGATTAAATCGGTATTTACATAGTTGGATTCTTCAGACATGTTGCTAACAAGGATAAGATTAAAATAAAAAACTCAGAAAAAAACAAACACAAGAGGTAATAAGCTTGAGCCTACCGCGTGTGAATGTGATCAATGATGCGCCAAAACTCCTGAACAAGGCGTATAGTTGCGAACAAACTGCGGTGTAGCTCCCCCGATAACGCTTCAGATGGTCCGTTCCGTTCACTAAAACCCAGGTCCTCCAAAGCTAAAACCACAGCGTCCTTGGCTTGCATGTATTGAATAAAAAGTTCGGTAGGGTATTCCTCTACACTCCCCAAAAGAATCACGTAGGGTGACTCGGTTTCTTCGTCAGTATATCCGTCTTCGGAGTCCGATGCTGAAAACAAAACATAAAAGAAATGAGTTTCGATTATTCCACGTAAAAGGTAAAATAAAATTCGTTTTTTGTTTTTTAAAATCTTACCGGGAGGCGTGTACCCAGCGTCGTATTCCTCGATATTATCCGGAGCAGCGTAAACCTCCTGCTCGGGATCGATATTAATATCCGAAATATTACCCTCGTCGGAGGGTTCTTCTTCAACAGGCGTATCTAATGAAGAAAATATGTAAATGTTCATTACAGTTAACAACATAAATCACTGATAATTAAATATAATTATTTTCTCTCTACTTACTAGGTACTTGCAGGGTTAAACGAATTCTGGGCGTCACTATTGCCACCGGCCTCACCACGCTAGATTCTCCAAACACTATAGCTGTAAATAAAAATACAAAATGCTCTCAGTAATCGAAAAAACTACCCAGCCAACATGTCCACATGGGCCCCACATGGGATTTAACTGGGCAGTATGGGTTTTATCTGGGCATGGGCTTAGAGTGGGCTTTTTTAAGGGTTCTATTCGGGCCCCAGTTGAGTTACATTTGTGGGCCCCATTGGGGTTATAAATCCCGGCCCCAGTTGGGTTATAGTTGGGACCCACGTGGGCCTGATTTTTAAAACAGCCTAATATTTTAAAAACGGACTTTTAAATACCATTTACAAAACAGACATTTTTACATAGTACACGATTTTATACCTCAGCTCAAGCAAATGATGGTAGAACTGGATATTTCTCTGGCACACAAACAAATAAATTGCATGTTGATATAGTTTAATTTGTGAAGCAGTTATAATAACTAAATTCATTCAAAATATTAAGAAAGTTAATGAACCTGCTTCAGATGTATGGAATAAACCATTGCCTCGCCTCCTCTCGTGCGCGCCCGCCCCCAACGAAAGACTAAACGGTCTCCCGCCTGGCCTGACTGAAAGTGAATTTTTATATCCGTTGGAGATATTCACTGAGGTAAGAAATTAACTTTTTATCCGGTTTCTCTAAGTTGGTTATCAATGTGTAAAAGAACAAATATACAATGAAAGAAAGAAAAATATCTGAGGATATAATGCCTGACGTTATATTTAATTCAAACCTAGCTATGTTAATTTGATAGCTAAAACAACCGTTAGTGTTGAAAGGTAGAACGCAAGCGTTCATTTGTTATGGCTAAGAGGAATAATCTGTGGGGGGAAATATAGTGTTTAAATGTCTATGTTTACACATTTTCGACGTAACCCACCTAGATTTAGTTAATTAATTTTCCTAGATCAGCTAAGACATAAGTGCAAATTTCGATGTTGCTAGGCTAGCTAACCTAAGATAGTGAGTTAACCTATCTTAGCAAACACTAGAACTAAGTGGTCACCTTGGTTAACTAGCTAGCTAGTTATGTTTAGAGAATGTTTGCTTAACGTTTTGGTAGAAAAGATAATTGTCCTGTTAGTTATTAATTAAGTGATAAACCTTTACAGTTAATAGTAAGTCGTGTCCTGGCATTAAATATACCAAATACAGTGGTACCTCGAGATACGAGCTGCTCTATATACGAGCGATCCAAGATACGAGCACCGAGACGAGCAAAATTTCTGTTCGACACCCGAGTGCACGTTCGAGATACGAGCATGAACCGGTCATCACAGCCATTCGCATGTGTGCTTTGCAACGAGTAACACTACGTACGGTGTATACAGTACAGTATTTCAATACTACAAACGTTTGTTTTGCATTATGGCTCCAAAAAAGGCTCTAGTAGTGGAAACTCCAGTGAGAAGAGAATGATAACTATAGAAACTAAGCAGGAGATTATTCACCTGCATGAGAAAGGCACTCGTGTAGCCGAACTCGCTCGTCTGTTCGGCCGGAGTACATGTCTTTTTTTCCACATTTACGCTAGTTTTGTGACTTTTTTAAGGACCGGAACCATTTACAATATTTTACATTGTTAAATTGCTTCCAGAACCGAGCAGTTCGAGATACGAGCACGGGTCTGGAACGGATTAAACTCGTATCTCGAGGTACCACTGTACAAATGACTGCATTTCTAAGGTAGAGCTGTGTAGTATTAATCCCAGTATGAGGGGAAAAACAAATGATCGTAGGCCTAACCTACCATAGACAATCTTGTGTATAGCAGAAAAGAGTATTGTCTTACGGATAAACAGCTACTAATTCTTGTAATGGGTCCAAGTTAGATAGCGGTTTTCTCGTTTTGGTGCTCTGTAAAGTAACATGTGGTGGTTGTTTTTGCCTCAGTTTATTCTATCTGAATTTTAAATTTTGTTTTGTAGGTGCCCTAAAACAAAATGCTTATCTTCAGAATTAACTAAAGATGTTGAGAGAGCTGTCTCAAAGTGGTTTACCAATGCTCATGACCATGATGGAAACCGTGCACTGAGAGCGCAGAGAGACTTTCAAAAAAGGAACGCAGAACAGATGTAAGTAATCAATAGTGAGTTACACGTTTGTGATAATGTGACTATGAAGGCATGTGAAAATCAGTCATTTTTACTTTCCAAAACCCTGACAGCTCCTATATTGGAGTTTTTAAATGTTTTATGTACACCTAACTTGTAAATACATCACTTGGCCTTTGTAAAATCTCCCCCAAGAGGTGATTAAAGTGTTAGACATCAGTGTCTTTGGAAATTTTGAGTAACTGCAGCAGCTCAAATTAGTGAATTGTATAGTATATTTGAAGGAGTACTGGTCAGGATTTTATTATACTGTGCAAACTAGAAGCTGGCAAGAGCCTTCATAGAGTTTTGTACAGTGTATTATGGTCAGGACCCAGGACCCAAACAGGATTTTTATGCTTTACCATGTTTTAGATTCACAGAGAAGGATGTTTATCATTGCTAAAAGTGGTTTAGATAATCTGCAGTGTTACTGTTGTGTGCTTTAATTAATACTGTCGTCTGTCTCTCCCTCCCCTCTTCTCTCTCTCTCTCTCTCTCTCTACAAGATGTGAAACTACACAACTCAGCAACACACAGTAAAGGATTCTAAAGACTCTTAACATATGTTTTATGGACATTTATGGTTAAAATTGTTAATGAGTTGTCGTTTTCAATAAAACATTTTTATTAGGATTGATCAAGCATTTGTCGTCATTTAAATGTAAGTATTATTATAAACAGCTCATCTCTGATTGAAATTACTTATGATAATACAGTCTTTAGTGCTGTGCTCTTATACAACAGTTTTGCAAAGTAAGAAAAGCAACTGAATATTGCATTATGTATGTACAGCAGAGACCTCACCTGAAGCCCTCCATGACTCCATAGGGACCCACATTGGATGACACAAGTTAGCATTATAGTAATTGTGCTCCAAATGTGTGATGCAAGCTGACATTCTAGTGAGTGATGGGCTGATATTTGGGCCCCCTTTGCATAACCCATATGGGGCCTATAAAGATTTGCCCATGGGCCCCTAATGGGGCTGAAGCGGGTGTCTGCAGTTAACCATAAGGGCCCTACTTGTTGCCCACACTGGCCCCATCATTATCCCACACAAACAAGGGGCCCATGTAGGGCCAGCGAATCATTGCTCATACGGGGCCCACCTGAGGCCCACATTGACCCCAATATTGGCCCACATGGGCTAACACACATGGGGCCCATGTAGGGCCAGTGAATCCATGCTCATACGGGGCCCACCTGAGGCCCACATTGACACCAATATTGGCCCACATGGGCTAACACACATGGGGCCCATGTGGAGCCGATGGACAAATTTTTGTGGGCCCCAGCTGGGTTGCCCAAAAAGGGCCCATGTGCCAGCCCATTTCAAACCCATGTGGGGCCCGCATGGACATGTTGACTGGGTAAGTACATTTTTTTTTTTTTGCGATGTGTAAATTAACTTATGACGTCTTGAAGGCGGTCCGCAGGAACACGGGCAATTGCATAGAGCTGTTTTGAAGAGAAACGCGCGTCGAGTTTAAATCACACTAAGGCACCCCCCAAAACCCCGCCTTTCACCCAGCCCCCCCGCATTGCATTCTGGGGCGATGCACACGCCACACCCCCCACTACCCCTTCACGAACAGTTGAAAAAGAACTTCTAAAATCTTTTTAAAAAGTAAACGTTTAAAATCTTTTTAAAAAAGTAAACGTTTAAAAAGTAAATGCTAAATAAAATACTTATTTTAAAATACTTGTAAATATTTTAAGGTAATTAAACTTTTACTTATCTAAAATATTTTCCATGGAAGACACTATCTGTGTGAAGTCGATGCAGACAGGTGATTGCAATGGTAATAGCGTTAGATGGCTCAGAACATCTAAACTAATTTAGATAATGGGGTCTCACGAAGGTCCTGATCAAGCGGCTCTCTACAGTCATATCAGCTATGAACCACAGGACTTTTCAGGTTGTAAATATTTTAAGGTAATTAAACTTTTTATTTCTCTAAAATATTTTCCATGGAAGACACTATCTGTGTGAAGTCGGTGCAGACAGGTGATTGCAATGGTAATTGCGTTAGATGGCTCAGACCATCTAAACTAATTTAGATAAGGGGTCTCACGATGGTCCTGATCAAACGACTCTCTACAGCCATATGTTTCTGATAAAAATCAACTAATTTAAATTAGAGACACTCTCAGGTTGGGGCTGGGACACACAACTTGTACTTCAAAAGACCATATGATTTTGGATAGCACACACACCTAGGCACACACACACACACACACACACATAGGCACGTGCCCTCACACACACACACCTAGGCACGTGCCCTCACACACCTAGGCACGCGCCCTCACTCACACACCTGGACACACACACGCATCAAAGACAGGAACACAGTATCACTATCTGGTTACAGACACAGGATGATCCCTAATACACTAGATTGGTGGGGGTCAATTGTTTAGGGGGGCTATCCACGCTCTTACCTATCACACACAAACATAGTTTAAATCACAATGGAGACGGTGATCTCCCCTTTCACACACCCTCCTTGCCACGCTGCCCCACTCAGACGCTCCGGCACCCACACAGGCCCTCACACACACACACACACACACATATTACATCAAAGAGGAACATTTAGGGATTCCTGATAATAATCTAAACAATTACAATTAGATCTCATCCCCACAATTGTACAGAGTACAATAAGGGGGAGGGGTCATAAAATTTATTGGGGGCTATAAAAGTTTTATTGGGGGGCAATAAACCTGTCAAGACGGCTTTGATAACCAAGTTACATGTACCCATTCCTACTTTATATATATGGTGGGGATTAGGAAGAAACCTCGGGAGGACCAAGACTCGTCTTGTGTGTAGACACGACCACTTTTGGCAATAGCACATCCAACCCCAGCATGAGTACATCCACCGGCAAGCCAGACCATCTCCCAGGTGCTTGTAGGTGCTTGTATCCAATCATCTTGGGTAGAGGCATGCAAAATAATAGACAATACAGAGTGAGTGGACATCAATTTAAACCACCATTGATTTAAATGTACATAGCTCACGTGCTAGTGATCAGCATGCTCTGGCAGGCTAATCTATAGCAGCATAACTAAAGGGAGGGGTTCAGTGGTGACCACAGTCATGAGGGCTCACTGAGACATTGCTTTCCAATCAAGTCATTGTCACAACTAGAGTGATGCCATAACACAGCTGGGCAACAGCATCAACATCTCAGATTACCAGAAATCTCAACGTGTTGGGGCCCCCAAGCCCCTACACCTTACAAGGGGAATATTAGCTGAAGGCTTGATTAAATAAGTGAGTCTTAAGTCTAGATTTAAAGATTGGAACTGTGTCAGAATCTCGGATTGGAGCTGGAAGGCTATTCCATAATTGAGGGGCTTTAAAGGAGAAAGTTCTGCCTCCGGCTGTAGTCTTACAAATTTTTGGAACTAGGAGAAATCCAGCATTTTGGGAGCGCAAAGGGTGAGATGGGTTGTAGTGAGCAATGAGTTCACACATGTTGTGCTGTCGTGTTATTATTGGGTCTCCTGTGCTGTCATGTCATCCCCTCCCTCTTACTGAAATCTTCCCATCTTTCCCTCCATCTGTAACTTACGACATGGTTTCAGTTCTTCTTTCTCTCTGTGTCCAACAGTCTTTCTTCCTGCTCCTTCTGTTAAAACATGTATTCCAGCTTCTTCAATTCTCCTTTACCACTTCTCTGTTCTTCTAATGTTTCTCCAGCAAAAAATGGAATTACACAATTTCTTTTGTGTAAAATTAATTATCTTTGACAAGTAAACCACAGAAAATAATTTAGCTTCACTCTGATATTAAATGTGTAAATAAGGACTGTCCATACTGCTGTACAGTGTCATATATTTAAATGAAATGATTAATGGTCAAAGCAAGCTAATGAAGATTTGGGCCTGTGTTTACTAAACAGCCGCCACTGCTTGCTACACATAATAGCCTAGTAGCTTCAGCACAAAACAAATACAGGTTAGTTCAGACCTGAACTGCCCACTCAGACTGTTTGTTTTAGCTGTGAATACAGCTCGAGTCTGTACTGACCTGCTCACTGTGGTTTGATCTTGGGCTGCTTTGACATCAATTTGTGTAATAAAATATTTATTTATTTTTATAAGCTGCTGGTATTGTTCCCCAGATTTTCTTTAAACACCAGCTAGTTTTTCTTGCTCTTCTGTTATTTCTTTGGATCAGCATTTTTTAAAACTATATTCAACCTGTTTCATCATTCTTGTTCCTGATGTGTCTATTTTCATTTGCTGACACATACTGTGTAGATTTCAGTTCTGTTCTCTGCTCTTTCATCATATATATCAACTCCTGAACTACAGATACTCATAATTAACTTTAAGCCATTATGATCTCCTCATGAATTGAACTCTGTAATTGTGGTCGAGGTCTGTGTTCCCACTAACACACTAACACACTCCAGCTCAGTACAGTAGCTGCTGTCTGACTAGATTATGCAGGATGGACAGGAACACTCAGAATCTCTTCTCATCATTATGGGAGATGTCACCACACAATCCTGAATACTGAATTATCTAGATACACACTAAAGATCTACTGCCCCACCAGAGAACAAACACTTGACCAGTGCTTTAAACGCTCACACGCTGCTCTACTTGGATACACAGATCACTCCATAATCCACCTCATGCCTTTAAACAGGTAGTAATGTACACACAATACGTCTGAGGTGAAATCAGAACAACCATGGGCTCCTGTTGTCATAGAAGACATCAGGGAATGTCTGGACTCCATCAACTGGAACACCATCAAATCTCCAAACAGTAACCTGGATGAGTGTACAGAAGCTTCTGTGAGGACACTTGTATCTCTACAAGAACAGCTACATGTCCAACAACATCAAATCCTGACTCTCTACTGAGCTCAGGAAACTCCATACAGCCAATGAAGCATGCATTCAACAAGCATTCACTCAACAAGCTTGTTAGGACCAAACACAGAGGACTGCAAATCACCTCTGCTCCTCTGCACAGTCTAATTACAGTCAACCTGCATCATCCTGCCTACAAACCTGGCACACCTCACCTGTGCTCATTCCCACCTCACCTGTGCTCATTCACACCTCATCTGTGCTCATTCACACTCTACCTGTGTTCATTCACACCTCACCTGTGCTCATTTACACCTCACCTGTGCTCATTCACACCTCACCTGTGCTCATTCACACCCTCACCTGTGCTCATTCACACCTCACCTGTGCTCATTCACACTCTACCTGTGCTCATTCACACCCTCACCTCACTCAACAATTGCGTTACACAGCTCAAATCTATCTGCTTTGACAAGTTTTTTGGACTAGTCACACATGTATTTTAAATCCCACATGTGTATCATGAGCAGTCCTTCTGTAGAGACCTCCCTCCCTCTGCTCCCCTGTACAGACCTTCCTCCCTATGACTAGTCTATGACACCTACACAGAGAGAAAATCCTTATACAGCTGGTACAGCTGGTTGTATAAATTGATTCTGATCATCGTAAAATTTAACTTCTGTATGCACATAAGGGGAATTTAATGAAAGATTGCAAAATAGATGCAAGATAAAGATCCGTTTATAATATACATAAAGGATTAAGTCATGTTGTCATTTTCACGTTTACAGTATTTTATAGTTAACAGCTGTTACCTGGATTCGTTATTGTCAGTGTCTCTATTACACTCCCATTGCTCACTACACATAATCCCAGGAGGTACGAAACGATTTCAGACCTGCAGCTCCTCTCCCCTGAACTTTAAATGGACTAACCTTTCCACAATGCTGCCACCTAGTGGCTATGTACTGCTCTGTACACCTATGGGGAAAGCAGCAGTTTTTCCTGCTTCAGAACAACATTAATCAATTCCTCAGCTATAGTTCTACAGGTGTGTGTCATTACTCAAGGGTGCAGTTCTCAACCTGTGCAGTAACTTAATACCTTGGATCAAATATTTATTTACTACCACAACCAATTTAATGAATAAATGCCAACTGTATGTTGCTAACCTGACCTTAACTACACTGATGGTTAAACTAAAATCAATAGGCCAAACAGTATTAACATTAATATACCGAGGTGAAAGAACAAACAATGAATTAAGACAACTTGCACTACTAAGACATGAAACAAAGACTAGCGTAATTCTAAGTACTTAAGATGCTTATCGAAGGGCTCTAACATGAAGATTTTCTTGGAAATTTCTTTGAACTGTTCAAACTATTTCACTCCGCGAAGATGTACTTAACTAATTTTTAGCGGTGTTGTAATGGAGATGATTGGTCAGTTACATCTGAAAGCTGCTTAAAGAATATGCATTACCTCTTGAGAGGGTTTAGGTAGAGAAAGTCCTTGACATTCCACAGAATCCCAGTTTAAAAAATTGAAAATTGAAAAAGAGCTAACTACAACAGAAAGCAGTATAATAGATATTTAGTATATTCCCTGACAAAGAAAACAGCTAATTCTGAATACAATTCATTCATGTTACCTAATCAGGAATTAATATGAACACTTGACGTTCTAGGTCCTGAGCCGTCTATGTATATAAATCTAGAGTAACACAGTACACACAATAATACATGGACATGCATAAATCTAGAAGAACATAGAGCACACAGTGATACATGGTCATGCTGTCACGTTACGGCCCCTGACCCCTCCCTGTTGGGCGTGTGTTTACGTTGTCTGCATCTACTCGTCTGTGTCTGTGGATCTTCGTGGGTGTGGATGTGTGAGTGTTCATCCGTCTCACCTGTGGCTCGTCTCGTGATCACTCTGGGCTTATGTGGTTTGTCTATTTAATGTGCGTTCGTGCAGTGTCCTGTGCTCGTCTTTGTCTGAGTCTCGCCTCACTTAATGTTTAAGTGTTCAATGTGCACTGTCTGCACTACTTGTAAAATAAAGTAACGTGTGTGCAAGAAACGCTGGATCTGTGCCTCGTCCGTCACACCCACTGTCACACATGCATAAATCTAGAATAATATAGAGCACACAGTGATACATGGTCATGCATAAATCTAGAATAATATAGAGCACACAGTGATACATGGTCATGCATAAATCTAGAGTAACACAGAATAGACAATAATACATGGACATGTATAAATCTAGAAGAACACAGAGCACACATTGATACATGGTCATGCATAAATCTAGAATGATATAGAGCACACAGTGATACATGGTCATGCATAAATCTAGAATAATATAGAGCACACAGTGATACATGGTCATGCATAAATCTAGAGTAACACAGAATAGACAATAATACATGGACATGTATAAATCTAGAGTAACACAGAACACACAATGCAGAGTAAAAAGGGTGTCATTACTTATATTTAATCACAATGCTAGGATGGTACAGTTATCATTTTCCTAAATACATGTACAGCCCAGCAAGGGGAAAGCTGGCATGCATCACACACAAACACAGGTCACATTGTTCAGACAGTGCAGATACCGGATTTTGCCTGGGCATTTAACTTTATTCCAGAGTCCTTGTGATAAGTTATTTTAAACTGGTTTAAAAGGCAGAGGCAGGGGCGATTTTAGGATCTGGTCTTTAGGGGTGCCCAGCCCCCAGTGCTCACAGAGGCACAATACCAAAGTATTGCGCAGGTGCAGAGCAAGGTTTTTGCATAATATAATATTTTAAAAATGTGTTGAGCCAGGGGGTGCTGAGCAACTTCACGGTGGTGCTCTAGCACCACTAAAAATACCCTAGCCTCGCCCCTGGGCAGAGGCTTGGTAGAACTGTAGTTCCAAGACCAGATGATCTTATTGTGACGCTGGGACAGAAGCAGCAGGAGACAGAGGCTGAGGGTGACCGGTTTTATTGTCCATGATAAAATTTAATATTCAGGCACCAAGGCAGTATAAACAGGAACAGGAATAAGAGCAATAAAGGCGGTTTAAACAACAACAATGGAGTACGAAGGCGATTACAACAACTAGCAGGTCTTCTCCCACAGAGCGAGGCTGGGTAGCAGGCTGAATGTGCAGCCCTGGAGAGTGTGACTTGTGGTAATAAATACACCACCACCTGATTATGTGACAGGTGTCAGTACTCCGGTGATTGGGATGGTAGGAGTGACCGAGACTGAGAGGGTGTGCTCCGTGTGGTTGTGGGCGTGCGTGAGACAGAGGGGGGGTGTGTACGCACCCTCTGGTGGCGTCCAGGCTGACCTACCGTGACACGTATATTCTTCACTGAGGATAATGGTACTTCCCCTGGTTAGAATAATGTCAAACCTGGAGTCCATACACTGGTCTTGAAGAGCTGCTTCCTCTGGGATAGGTTAGGATCCAGGGAATAGAGAGTTCTAATCATGGAAAATTTAAGCATTCATGGATATAAATTCCTGAATTCCAAAAGGATAGCTTATGGTGAAGAATGGTAAACAAGCAAGACCATAAACAGAGCCATCTGGTCTAGTGAGTCCCATAATTCTTCATACCAAAGCTGGGTTAAGGTTAGGGCTGACAGGGGTAAAGATAAATGACATTCTGCACTACATTAGAAATAAATCAAAAATATATAAATATATGAGTTGACAATACTCAGTAGCGACCCTCTTTATTGTGGTACCTGTGAGAACAGATCAAAACATATTTATTTTATCTTCTCATGTTCTTCTGTCCACACCTGGGTAGTTGGCTTTGTAAGCTCCTCACTCCTCTCCTCTACAGCATCTGGTTTTTGGTGCTGAGTGCTACCTGGAGATTCTCCAGCTCTCTGCTTCCTTGTTCTCATCCATTTCTTTAGCAGGACCAACCCAGTGACACATGCAATTACAACAAACCCAATAATTATAATAGCCTCTTTACTATTTACCTCTTTAGTATAGTGCTGAATTTACAGTTTTGCTGAAGAGTCTCTACATAAACTATGCCCCCTTGCATAATCAAACTCAGATGGCTACAATGTTGAGTGTTGTTGACCCAGTCCTTCAGGAATATACCCACAAAACCATTGACCCCAGTGTGGAACTTCAGAAACAACCCTGAGGTAGACTCACTGCACTCGGGAAAGCTTCTTGAAACAGAGTTCCCACGTATGATGTCATTTCCCTGCCCTCCTATCAGTGTGTCATGCCCATCACCTCCATCTATGATGTCATGTTTAGAGCCACCAAACAGGGCGTTATCCAGATCATTACCATCAATGTAGTTGGACTGACTGGAGCAGCCCTGAACTGTGTAGACCAGGGGTGCCCAATACGTGGATTGCGATCTACTGGTCGATTGCGAAAGAAGTGTGCATAGATTGCATGACATAAAAAAGTAGGGGATGAATGACAGGCTATCTGCGCTGACGGTTGTCTTTTGATTGACATACAGGATCGCCAATCTGACGTCCGAACTTTTGACACCCTACGCATCCGCGTTAAACTTGTTCAGTTACCATACTGCGTAGCTAGCCTCCAATTTATTTAAACTAAATACAAAAAAGGGTATATATATATATGATTGCCATAGCTTATCTGAGTAAGAAGCCTAAAACCCACCACTTCATACAGAATGGGAGGAGGATTTGTTTCACTATGTCATATTCATTATATTTCACTATGTCGTATTCTATTTGGACTGTTCGTAATCCATCATCATGGCGCCCCAAGAGGCAGACACGGTGTTTTGGTGTCTTGTGTGTGTTTGTTTGTTTTACTGGTTAAACTCACGTTTGGCAACACAATTCGACTATCTTTTGATCGGAATGAGCTCCTCTACATCAGGAGTATCACACCACTGAACATTTCTCCAGACTTTAAGTGCATTCCTGCTGAAATTCTCCGTGACAACTCGCCTAAGGATCACCAGCCGAACTCCCGCAATACACACACACGAAGGCAGAGAACGCGCGGTAGACGTGGCGGTGCACTCACGCGACTTCGGAGACGCGGGTTTAAACCAGCTCTTCCGAGCATTCTTCTCTCCAATGTCCGATCACTCAGCAACAAAATGCTTGAACTGGAACTGCTGGTAAGAAATACGAAGGATTTTTCAACTACATCTGCGTTCTGCTTCAGTGAGACGTGGTTAAATGATTCTATTCCCGATGCTGCAGTGGAGCTAACCGGCTTCTCGCTGCACAGATCAGACCGCGACCCCGCTCTCACTCATAAGACCAAAGGTGGAGGAGTATGTTTTTATATTAATCACAGATGGTGCAAAGACGTGACTGTTTTAGCCAGAATATGTTCTCCTGATCTGGAGACACTTATTATCAGGTGCAAACCATTCTACTCACCACGTGAATTTAATAACACTGTAATTTTGGTCGGGGTGTACATTCACCCACAGGCACAAGCCAGTATAGCACAACAACTGCTGGCAGATCAAATTAGCGATACTGAACTTCAACATCCTGACTCTCCAGTTATCATTATTATTATCCAACTTGGAAGATTGGAAGATGGCGCCGGTGTGTTTGGCTGCTCGTCCCCTCTCGCCTAAATTTACCATAGCCATAGTGACTGTTTACCTAATTTTGGCTTTTATAGCACCTACTGCATTATCTGCTCTCTCCTATGATCGGGAGACACTTCTTTTAATTCGATCCATTATGATGGAAGCGTACAGTGAAAATCTCAGAGAAAACTGCCCTTTCAGTTCATGGCGTTACACCTCCTTACCTGTCAGCGTCTGTGGCCTTCACTGCGGCAATGCTCAGAGGAAAAGACGCCGGAGAAAGCGTGGAAATCGAGGAGGAATTCGGGTGAGGACTGGGAGATTACTTGGACAATCATCGGAGATCCACAGCGCGCCTCTGACTTTCAAACTTGAAGGCGATCCCTATATCTCCCGACGCTCCATGGAGTGTAGATACTCCGGCCTCATTCAGCTGCTCCCCGCTTCCTCGCCGGCTCAGTTTCGCCTTACGGGGCGATTGCACGTAAGAAGTGGAGGGATTAACCACCAGAATCTTCATCACTTGGATCTTCAGCCGCCGATACATTTTAAGCCCATTCTGGTAAAGATGGCTCTTATTAATGCGCGATCAGTCTCAAACAAAACTTTCATTCTGAACGATTTTATTAAGTCACGTGATTTGGACTTTCTATTTGTGACTGAATCGTGGCTCACGCCAGGTGATTCATCTGCTCTGAATGAACTGACTCCTCTGAACTTTTCATTCCTGAACACGCCACGGAAGGCTGGCAGAGGTGGAGGACTGCTGTCCTTGTTTAACTCTCGCTTCAAATGCCAGGTAATGCCCGTGGAAATGTGCTCAAGCTTTGAGGTCCAGATGTTTAAAGTGGAATTACCATCTCCGCTACTTTGTGTTCTTCTCTATCGTCCTCCCAAAAGCAATACTAACTTCATACAGGAATTTTCAGACTTCTTATCTTTAATTGTTCCAACCACGGATTCCCTTTTGATCCTTGGGGATTTCAATATTCACGTCTGTTGCCCCGCTAAACCGTTGGTAACAGAATTTCAAAACTTACTGGACTCATTTAACCTTCTTCAGTCTGTTACTAGTCCTACTCATCAGCATGGACACACTCTTGATCTTGTGCTTTCATCAGGCTTCTCTGTATGTAATGTGGAAGTGCAGGATTTCTGTCTTTCAGATCATAAACCAGTTGTTTTTAACTCAACCTTTTCATTATCATCACCTAAAGTGCATAATAACTCGTACTATTCTCGTACAATAAATCAGTCCACTTCCCATTTGTTCACTGATGCCTTTTTAGCATCACCCTTTCACTCTGCCAATGAACCCTCTTCTTTAAAACTGAACTTAGAAGACCTCACTAATACCTTTAATTCAACATGCTCAGATATCCTGGATGATATAGCTCCACTTAGACTTAGAAAGCCCAAAGCTAAAAAACAGCCCTGGTTTAACACTGAAACACACTCACTTAGACAGGAAAGCAGAGCGAAACTGGAAAAAAGATAAGCTCCAAGTTTCATACGAAATTTTTAGGGATTCTTTGGTCAAGTTCCAGCTTTCTGTGAAGTCGGCCAGAGCTAAATACTTTTCAAATTTAGTCTCTACTCACTCAAACAATCCTAGGGTTCTTTTTAATACGATAAACTCGATTTTAACACCGGCTGATACCTCTTATATTAAAGAGTCTCCAGAATCATGTGAGAAATTCCGTAGCTATTTTTCTGACAAAATTCAAGCTATCAGATCAACCATTCCCTTATTGGACAATGCGATCCTTGAGAATCCTACCTGCTCTGCTTCTTTGTCAGAGTTCGACCAAATCTCTTTGTCCCTGTTGACTAAGATTGTGTCTAGTATGAAGCCGGCCACATCTATACTGGACACCCTTCCAACACGCCTTTTTAAAGAAGTCTGGAACACTATCGGATCTAGTGTATGCGCTATTATAAATTCTAGCCTCTTAAGTGGACTGGTTCCTTTGTGTTTCAAGCACTCAGTTGTTCAGCCTCTTATTAAAAAACCTAATTTGGACCCAGCTGCCTTGTCTAGTTATAGACCCATCTCAAAATTGCCGCTCACATCAAAAATCCTGGAAAAGGTTGTTTGTAATCAACTTTCTTCCTATTTAGCAGAGAATAATATCTTGGACAAGTTTCAATCAGGCTTCCGAGCTCATCACAGCACAGAATCAGCCTTACTTAAATTAACGAATGATATCCTCCTAAATTTGGACCGTAATTCATGTGTCGTTTTAGTCATGCTGGACCTTAGCGCCGCTTTTGACACTGTCGATCACAATATTTTAATAAAGCGTCTTAACACGGTGGCAGGGGTCCAGGGGAAAGCACTAGCTTGGTTTTCTTCCTACCTAAAAGATCGCTCTTTTGCTGTCCAATTGGGTAAGTCAGTGTCATTATCATCTCCCATTGCTACTGGTTTGCCACAGGGTTCCATCTTAGGCCCCATTCTCTTTTCACTTTATTTAGTTCCTTTAGGTTTAATTTTTAAAAAATATGAAATCTCGTATCATTGCTATGCTGATGATACTCAGTTATACTTACCACTGAAACCGGGGGATACGCACTCTCTAAACATCTTGTCAGCGTGTATGAGGGAAGTCAAACTATGGCTAACTAAAAACTTTCTTAAGCTCAATGAGGACAAAACAGAGGTTGTCCTGTTTGGCAAGCCTGGTAACATTGAATCCTTCAAAAATAATCTGAGTTGTCATTTTCAAAATGTATCTCATTGTGTGAAAAACCTTGGAGTTATTTTTGACCCAGCACTTAAATTTGAAAAGCAAATCAACTCCGTTGTAAAATCAAGTTTTTTCCAATTACGCCAAATTGCTAAACTTAAACCGATTTTGTCATTTAAGGATCTCGAGACTGTTATTCATGCTTTTATCACAACACACCTTGACTATTGTAATTCCCTGTACATGGGGGTAAATCAGTCTTCTCTGGCCCGTCTGCAACTCGTTCAAAATGCAGCTGCTAGACTCCTTACCGGAACAAAAAAACGTGACCATATTTCTCCAGTCCTGGCTTCATTACACTGGCTTCCTATCAGGTACAGGATCCATTTTAAAATCCTACTGTTTGTTTTTAAGGCTCTTCATGGTGTGGCCCCGCGGTACATTTCTGATTTGATTAGTCCATATAATGCAAACAGGTCTCTTCGGTCTTCTAACAAACTACTGCTTAAAATTCCCACCTCACGTTTAAAACATAAGGGTGATAGGGCTTTCTCTGTTGCTGCCCCAACTTTGTGGAACTCTTTGCCCTATGAAATTAGATCAGTGTCTTCAATAGAGCAGTTTAAATCGTGCCTTAAGACCTATCTTTTTTCACTTGCTCATGACTGCAAGTGATACGTCAATCAGTTCAATAATGTGGTTTTTGGTCTATGGCCTTCTTAGTGATTTATCTTATATTTTTTATTAGATTTTATTGTAGGTTCAATTTTATGTATGTATATGTGTGTGTATGTATATATGTATGTATATACGGTATGTACATATATGTATGTATGTGTATATGTGTGTATATGTGTGTGTATGTATGTGTATGTATAGGTATATATATATATATGTATGTATATGGGTGTGTGTATGGATACTGTGTATACTTTTTTAATCTGTTGTACAGCACTTTTGGTTAGCCTTGGCTATTTTAAAATGTGCTTTATAAATAAATTGAATTGAATTGAATTGAATCATTATGGGGGACTTCAACCACACCAGTCTAACCGCCAAACTACCCAAATATAAACAGTTGATCAGCTGCCCCACCAGAGAAGACAAAACACTGGACCACTGCTACAGTACTATTAAGGATGCTTACCAGGCTTCCACCCGCGCTCCACTTGGTAACTCTGATCACTCTCTCATCCATCTCATCCCCTCATATAAACCTAAACTCAAAACCATCAAGCCAGAGGCAAAACCAGTGAGGACTTGGTCTCCAGACGCCATTGAGAGAGGATGCTTAGATTCCACCAATTGGGACTCCTTCCGATCAGCCAATGCTAACCTGGATGACTTTGCAGATGTTGTCACCTCATATATTAGCTTCTGTGAGGAGACCTGTATCCCATCAAAAACCATCTATGTGCAGAACAACAACAAGCCCTGGTTTTCAAATGAAATCAGGAAATTGCGCACTGCTAAGGAAGAGGCCTTTAAAAGTGGAGACCGGGATGCATACAAAAGGGCAAAGTATGCACTCAACAACGGAGTCAGAAGTGCCAAACATAAATACAGGAAAAAACTGGAACAACAGTTTTCTTCAAATGACTGTTCTTCAGTCTGGAAAGGACTTAAAGCCATAACCAATTACAAACCCAAATCTTCACACGTTACAACAGACCCACTGCTGCCTGACCAACTCAACAGCTTCTACTCAAGATTTGAATTACAAAGGACACTTCCCCCCTCCCCCCAGTCTACCTTCAGCCCGCAACCTCTTCACACCTTACCCCCATCTGCCTTTCGCTCCATTACACCCTCACCCACCACCACTCCTCTGCTGCAGTCTCTTCACACCTCACCATCCTCCGCCCTCAACTCCAGTGAAATACCACCCATCCACCCCTCCCCTCCACCGCCTATCACTTTCACAGAAAAGCAGGTCAGCCAAGTTCTCAAGAAACAGGTAATTCGGAAAGCTCCTGGACCTGACGGCGTGTCACCAGCTACTCTCAGATACTGTTCTGAACAGCTTTTACCCATCCTCACTGATCTCTTCAACATGTCCTTGACCATGTCTGCTGTGCTTGCCTGTTTTAAAACTTCGGTCATCATTCCAATTCCCAAGAAACAGAAGATCTCCTGCTTGAATGACTACAGACCTGTTGCCCTAACATCGGTAGTCATGAAGTGCTTCGAGAGACTTGTACTTCAGCACCTCAAGGCCATGACTCATGCACTCCAGGACCCCCTGCAGTTTGCATATAGAGCCAACAGGTCTGTAGACGATGCCGTTAACTTGTGCCTCTTGTACATCCTGAAGCACCTCGATGGTCAAAACACTTACGCCCGTGTGCTGTTTGTAGACTTCAGCTCTGCTATCAACACAATCATCCCGGACATCTTACTGGACAAACTATGGCAGCTGAGTATCCCCCCATCTATAGGCTACTGGATTCACAACTTCCTGTCCAACAGGAAACAGTTGTCAAGATGGGTGACCACACGTCTGACCCTCTCTACCTCAGCACAGGCGCTCCTCAAGGCTGTGTGCTTTCCCCCCTACTCTACTCCCTCTACACCAACGACTGTGTTTCCAACAGCGACTCTGTTAAACTGGTCAAGTTTGCAGATGACACTACCCTGATTGGCCTAGTCCATGTTTCAAGAGGAAGTGTCACGGCTCGTGTCATGGTGTGGCGATAACAACTTGGAGCTTAACACACAAAAAACAGTGGAGATGATCTTCGACTACAGGAAAAAACCCACCCCCCCCCCCCACCTCCATGGGTAATTCACGGCTGCACTGTTAAGCAAGTCGAGTATCACAAATTCCTGGGCACCACCATCCAAAGGTGAGGGCCTTAATGACCCAGACCAACCGACACCTCCACAGTTTCTTTCCTCAGGCTATCACCCTCCTAAATAAGGACCCATCACACATCCCTCCTATACCACAACACATCAATCCCATATAATAGCACGTGCACCTTAGTGTTTAATATTTATTATTCTATTCTACTATTTATTACTCATTATTTTTCATTACGATATCTGTTTGCTGTTTATGTTGACACCTGCACCAAAAAATATTCCTTGTACTCCTGCTACTTGGCGAATAAAAATTTCTGATTCGGATTCTGATTCTAAGTGTGTTTGCCTCTTCTGTCAGTGTGCCGTTGCTATTCCAAAGAAGGGAAAGTGGAGCGGCATTTTCGGACTGTTCATAAAAACTATGACCTTGACTTTCCTCTAAAAAGCGAGCTGAGAAGGAGAAAGGTGAAAGAACTAAAATCCCAGTTGTCCGGACAGCAGTCATTTCTCTCACATCTGACCACAAAAACGAAGGCAGCCACCGAAGCATCATTTTGGGTGAGGAGGATGATGCTTTCCCAGACTTCCTCAATTACCACTGCATACTACACCAACAAGCGTTATGCGCTAAAATGCTCAACATGAAAGAAATAATGGATGTGACAACGAAGATCGCCTGTTCTATTGGCACCAGATCTCGTCAAAGGCGGTTGTTCTGTGCACATCTTGAGAAGGCTGACTGCGACCACTCTGAGTTGTTGCTACACGCCGACATGAAACGGCTCAGTCGAGGGAAATTCCTGTAAAGATTTCGAGAGCTCTGTCCGGAGATTAAGGAGTTTTTACTTGTAGCCAGACTTGCAGAATACAACCAACTAAATGTTGCTACAAGACTTTTTTAACCAATCTGACCTTTGTAGCGGATACATATGTTAGTTTATGGATTATGAACGGGGCACCATCCTGATTGCTCAGGAACCAGTAGGCTATTGTGATAACGGAGATAGGTGGAATATGGTTTAATCAGTCTCATTACTAAAGGGTTAAGTTCTGGTTCCGCGCAGTGACCTAATACCATCGACCAAAATATGCATTTACTACCGTGACCAGATTAATGAATAAATATCCAAATTTATTAAATGGGTAATATGACAATTGATCCAAACATATGGAATGATTTGGCTCAAAATGAAACTACACCTATATGTGAATCTATTGATCTAAACCAGGGATATTGTAACGTATTGAACAGGCAGAGAGGGATCCAAATGCGGAAGAACACCGCTTTTATTTAAATGAGACGCTGGTACAAACACAGGCAGGTGAATCACGAGTACTAGGATCAGTAGTAACAGCATGTTCTTGGCGTGGTCAGGACGGTCCAGGGTCATACCGGGGGAGCAGAAGTCAGGAGGTACAGAGGGATTAGGCAGGAGACAAGGTCGGGGACGTAAGCGAGGGTCAGGACACAGGAGAGCAGACAGGATATAGAACGGCTTGGTACGCGGCATGAGTCGGCAATACTTCGCAACTGAGATGTGCTGGTGAAGTGCTTAAGTAAGGCTGAAGGGGGCGTGGTGATGAGGGGCAGGTGAGGTTGATTAAGAAAGATCAGGTGGCATTCCTGACAGTACCCCCCCTCAAAGGAGCGGCACCTGACGCTCTACGACGTGCCGGGGGGCGACCGCGGCGCCGGGGGGCAGGAAAGTTAGGATGTGTAGCGTGGAAATCCGCGATCATCGTGGGGCAGAGGACATCCCTCGCTGGAATCCAGGCCCGTTCCTCGGGGCCATATCCCTCCCAATCCACCAGATATTGTAGACCACCTCGCCGGCGTCGGGACTCCAAAAGCTCTCGGACGATGTATGCTGGACGACCGTCAATCTCCAGAGGGTCCGGAGGTTTATCATACACAGGGGGCACGGTGAATGGGCTGTAGTGAACCGGTTTCAGGAGAGAGACGTGGAAGACAGGGTTAATACGGTAATGTGACGGCAAAAGAAGCTTGTAGGTAACTGCGTTCACTCTGCTGAGCACTTTAAACGGACCGATGTACCGTGGACTGAGTTTTTTACATCGTTGCTTCAAGTTAAGGTTCCGTGTCGACAGCCATACTCTCTGTCCCGGGTGATAAATCAACGCGGGGAGACGACGACGGTTTGCATTGAGCCGGCGTGTGTGTAGAGCGCGCCGCAAGTGTACATGCGCCAGTTCCCAGGTACGGGCACTGTGTTTAAACCACTCGTCTAGGGCTGGGACATCAGCTGGTGTTTTGTCCCACGGGAAAAACGCAGGTTGGTAACCATATACACATTGAAAGGGCGTGAGTTTGGTCGCGGAGTGTACAATAGAATTCCGAGCATACTCTGCCCACGGGAGGTATTTGTGCCAGTCGTGTTGGGAAACGCAATATTGTCGGAGAAACCTCCCTAACTCCTGATTGTAACGTTCAACCTCTCCGTTAGACTGGGGGTGGTGGCCTGAAGTCAGACTAACAGTAATGCCAAGGAGTTTGCAGAACTGCTTCCAGACTCGAGACGTAAACTGTGTCCCTCTATCTGAGACGATATCCTCGGGTAAACCATAAATACGGAATACGTAATGGAAGAGGTTAAGAGCTGTATCCATGGCAGTGGGTAATTTGGGGCAAGGAATGAGACGGCACATTTTAGAGAATCGATCTACGATTACCGTAACAACAGTATTACCTCCGGATGTGGGCAAATCTGTCACAAAGTCGACCGCGAGGTGCGTCCATGGCCGGTGAGGAACAGGTAAGGGAAGGAGTTCTCCTGCTGGAAGTGCACGGGGAGTACGGGTCTGGGCACAAACGGAACACGCCAGCACATAATCGCGGATGTCATCCTCCCAGGACGGCCACCAGTAACGTTGAGAGATCAGGTGTCGTGTGCGTGTAATACCTGGGTGGCCAGTGCCCGCCGTATCGTGTGCGAGCTGTAGGATGCGTCCCCGAAGGGATACGGGCACGTATTGTTTCCCCTCCGGACAGTCCACCGGGCTGGGTTCTGTGCGTAAAGCCTTGTCTAAGTCCTCTTGTATTTCCCAGCGAATAGCTGCGAGGAAACAGGACTCCGGCAGAATACGTCCAGGTTCATGAGTTGCTTCGTCCTTTTCGTGGATCCGTGACAGGGCATCGGCTTTGATGTTCTTTGACCCGGGTCTGTAAGAGACAGTGAAACGAAACCGGGAGAAAAACAGTGCCCACCTTGCTTGTCGCGGGTTTAGACGTCTGGCTGATTTCAGGTATTCAAGGTTCTTGTGATCAGTATACACAATGAAGGGGTGTTCCGCTCCCTCTAACCAATGACGCCACTGTTCGAGCGCGAGTTTAATAGCCAGGAGTTCCCGGTCTCCCACGTCGTAGTTCATTTCCGCGGGGGTCAGCTTTTTGGAGAAGTAGGTGCAGGGGTATAGTTTCGGCGGGCTTCCCTGCCTCTGAGAGAGAACAGCGCCCACTCCGACCTCGGAGGCGTCGACTTCCACGATGAACTGGAGTTGGGGGTCAGGAAGGTGCAGAATGGGGGCTGACGTGAACGCCTTCTTGAGGAGTGAGAACGCCTGTTCCTCTTCAGCAGCCCAGGTGAATTTCCGATTCTTCCCTCCTTTCAAGAGATTAGTGAGAGGGGTAGCCAACTCACCGAACCCTCGGATGAAACGGCGACAGAAATTAGCGAACCCCAAGAATCGCTGCAGCTCTTTCGTGGAACGAGGGGTCGGCCAGTTTAAGACAGCTTCTACTTTCTGCGCATCCATGGAGATCTGGCCAGGGGACAGCGTACATCCCAGAAACGTCACCGAGGAGCGATGAAATTCACATTTCTCCGCCTTCACGTAAAGATTATGCTCCCGAAGGCGTTGTAAGACTGCCGAGACGTGTCGGCTATGCTCTGAAGCAGACGGGGAATAAATCAGGATATCGTCTATATAAACGAATACGAAGTCATCGATCAGGTCACGGAAGATGTCATCCATAAACGCTTGGAACACCGCGGGGCTGTTTGTTAGTCCATACGGCATGACGAGATACTCATAGTGCCCTCTGGCGGTAACAAAGGCTGTCTTCCACTCGTCGCCCTCTCGAATACGGATCAAGTTGTAAGCGCTGCGTAAGTCCAGCTTGGTGAATATATTCGCCCCCATCAGACGCTCTTGGGAGGCTGTGATAAAGGGGAGAGGGTAAGCATTCTTCGACGTTACTGCGTTTAGGGCACGATAGTCAATACAAGGTCGTAATCCCCCGTCTTTCTTCTCAATGAAAAAGAAACCAGCAGCAACCGGGGAGGTGGATGGTCGAATAAACCCTTTCTGCAGAGCCTCGGTGATGTAGGACTCCATCGCCTGATCTTCAGGGCGTGACAGAGGGTAAGGTTTCGTCTTACGAGGTAAGGGGGCTCCAGGCAGGAGGTCGATTGCGCAATCACAGGGACGATGAGGAGGCAGACGACAGGCACTGTCCTTGTCGAAGACGTCAGCGAATGCGCGATACTGCTCGGGGATGACGTCAGAGAGAGGAGTGTCGGGGCTTTCCACCGAGGAGGACCTGAGTGGTAGGTGCATGCACTTACTAAGACAGTTTTCATTCCAACGTACGAGTTCTCGCTTCTTCCAGGAGATTACAGGGTCGTGCATTGACAGCCACGGAAACCCAAGTATGACGGGATCTCGGGGCGTGGATATGAGGAAGAACTCTCTCATCTCACTATGGAACAGACCTACCCGCAACTCTACGGGGCAGGTACGTAGCGTAATCACGCCCTCTCCTATAGGCTGTCCATTCAGTGAATTCACTCTAACGGGGGGATCTATAGATACGGTGGGAAGGTGTAGGTAGTAGGCGAGGTCCTGGTCTATGAAATCGCCCGCTGCACCCGATTCACCTAACGCAGACAGGTTAGTATCTATGCCGCCCCAAGATATTTGTACGGGTAAGCTAACTTGACTATACTTCAGTAACAATCGGCATGTTAGTGGGGATCTGCCCAGCTGCACGAACTCGTCTGACATCCGAAGACTCGGAGCACATACATTGGAAGGGGGTGCACCAGACGCAGCGACAGGAGCGTCAGTCTTACTGGAGTGGTAAGTCAACAACAACTTGTCAACGTGAATCGACGCTTGGATAAACTCTGATAAAGTGAGGGCTTCACTACGACAGGCGAGTTCAACCTGGATGTCGTCTCGCAGACCACGGCGGAAAACCGTTTTCAAGGCAGATTCACTCCAACCGCTTCCTGCAGCTAGTGTACGAAACTCCCTAGCATAATCGGCAGCACTGCGTTGTTCTTGTTTGATTTCGTAGAGCCGATCGCCCACATCACGTCCGTCCGCGGGATGATCGAAAACAGCCCGGAACACTGCGGTGAACTGACTCTCCGACTGGAGGGCAGGGTCCTGGCTTTCCCACAACGCTGTACCCCAGGCGCCTGCTACTCCCGTGAGGAACGACAGGATAAAGTGGACTCTGTGTAACTCGGCCTGGAACCGGGCTGGATGATACGTGAAGTATATGGAGCATTGCATGAGGAAATTTCGACAGCGATCAGGAGATCCATCGTAGCGTTCCGGTTCTGCTGCAGGAACACTCACGGAGGTGGGAGCAGAGGTCGTGACGAGGCGGACAGCCTCCTGAAGGGCAGCGATGTTAATTCCCTGACTCCGTATGATATCCGTGAGTTGGCGGACCGTTTCAGTGAGAGTCGCGATGGTTACTTCTGCTGGATCCATTTGAAGGCGAAGTATTTCTGTAATGTATTGAACAGGCAGAGAGGGATCCAAATGCGGAAGAACACCGCTTTTATTTAAATGAGACGCTGGTACAAACACAGGCAGGTGAATCACGAGTACTAGGATCAGTAGTAACAGCGTGTTCTTGGCGTGGTCAGGACGGTCCAGGGTCATACCGGGGGAGCAGAAGTCAGGAGGTACAGAGGGATTAGGCAGGAGACAAGGTCGGGGACGTAAGCGAGGGTCAGGACACAGGAGAGCAGACAGGATATAGAACGGCTTGGTACGCGGCATGAGTCGGCAATACTTTGCAACTGAGATGTGCTGGTGAAGTGCTTAAGTAAGGCTGAAGGGGGCGTGGTGATGAGGGGCAGGTGAGGTTGATTAAGAAAGATCAGGTGGCATTCCTGACAGATATAATAGTGAACAACAAAGAATATAAGATTAACACTGGAACTCCTGAGATTTCAAGGTTCTGAGGACATCACCCCTCCTTCTCCTGCCCAATTAGCAGGACCATACATATGTTAATTTCAGAGCAAGACAGGAGCAGAAAGACAGGCAGGAGCTCTGTGGCAGGAGCTCTGTGGTGCACCAGGTCTAGTCTGTGTGCAGTCTGTGTGCACCAGGTCTAGTTTGTAGTCTAAAATAAATAAATAAAGTTTAGCCCTGTTTCGGCATTATGTGTGAAGCGCTACATATTGACATAAGTATTATTTAGAGCGGTGAACCATTATCATTAGCGTGGTATTGGCGTTATGTATGAAGCAAGCGTCTCAGATTTTCTTGTGTATGCACTTCAATAGCGCCACACATTTACATGGCTGAACCAACCATTATCACGGGTCCATATTGTTCCCGTGAAACACATTATCATTAGCGTGGTATTGGTGTTATGTATGAAGCAAGCGTCCCAGATTTTCTTGTGTATGCACTTCAATAGCGCCACACATTTACATGGCTGAACCAACCATTATCACGGGTCCATATTGTTCCCGTGAAACACATTATCATTAGCGTGGTATTGGCGTTATGTATGAAGCAAGCGTCCCAGATTTTCTTGTGTATGCACTTCAATAGCAGCAACAAAGTAATAAAGGTATAGTAAAGTAATATTTATTTTTACATTTACTTATTTTTACTCATACAGCATAGTAACATAATATTTTTTTGCAGTGTTTATGCTTGTGTTTGACTGATATTTCGTTTGTGTAAATAAGATATTTCGTTCGTGTAAATAACTTAGCGTCATTTATTTATTTTTACTCATACAGCATAGTAATATAATATTTTTTGCAGTGTTTATGCTTGTGTTTGACTGATATTTCGTTCGTGTAAATAAGATATTTCGTTTGTGTAAATAACTTAGCGTCATTTATTTATTTTTACTCATACAGCATAGTAATATAATATTTTTTGTGTTTTCTTGTGTTTGACTGATATTTCGTTCGTGTAAATAAGATATTTCGTTTGTGTAAATAACTTAGCGTCATTTATTTATTTTTACTCATACAGCATAGTAATATAATATTTTTTGCAGTGTTTATGCTTGTGTTTGGCTGATATTTCGTTTGTGTAAATAAGATATTTCGTTTGTGTAAATAACTTAGCGTCATTTATTTATTTTTACTCATACAGCATAGTAATATAATATTTTTTGCAGTGTTTATGCTTGTGTTTGACTGATATTCACGGATTGCCGTGAACCATTATCACGGGTCCAATCACCTTTTATTGTTCCCGTGTATGCAGGGGATTAGCCCGGTTTCGGTTTCGGCGTTATGTGTGAAGCGCCACCTATTATAATAAAGTATAATTAGTATGCGCTGTTGTGGGTGTGTTCTTCAGAGTCATGATAAAAGCTGAAACCCAAAGGCAGGCGACTTACATTTTCACTACTATCCTGTGTGGAGACGACGCAAAACACCATGGCAAGACAGAGGACGTTCACCGGTCAAGAAGTTGCGGCTTTGCTGACCAACGAGGACTGCTGTGAGTCCGATGCGGGAGAAGGACCCTCCTGTTTTTTGACCAGCGATTCATCCGATGAAGAAAGAAGCAGTACATCGGATGAGGTACAACAGAGCCCTCCAAGGAAGAGACGGACACAGGCTGACACCACACCTGCACCAACCGTACGGGCAAAAGATGGAACTGTTTGGGAGAAGGTTGGCATCGCACGCTCTCGTGTCAGCAGCTGTTCGCCTAATTCAACATTTGTTGAGCCGTCCGGGCCTACAGAGCATGCAAAGGTATAGTAACTTCATATTTCTTTCCAGTGTTTCTGCTTGTGTTTGAATGATATTTAGTACGTGTAATTTACCTAGCGTCATTTGTTTACTTTTACTAATACAGCGTAGGATCACAAGCAGACTGCAGAGTTTTCTGTGTTTGCTCGACATGGAGATGCTGCGAATCATCACAGACTGCACTGTCCATGAAGCCCGCAGAACAGACAGCAGCTGGAGTTTGTCGGTCAGCGAGTTTATGGCATTCGTAGCAATCCTATTTCTACGAGCAGTCCTCTGTCCAGTTGGAGCGATGTCGGACTGTTGGTCGGCAATGTTCGCTGTGCCTTCGATCCAGGAGACAATGGCACGGGACCGCTACCAAGAAATCATGCGGTACTTGCGCTTTGATAATAAGGACACCCGTGCGGAGCGTGCAAAGAGCGACAGATTTGCTGCGATTTCGGACATCTGGCAGCGATTTGTGAACAACTGCATTTTGTGCTATACCCCAGGCAAGGAACTGACAGTCGACGAGCAGCTGTTTCCGACCAAGGTTCGCTGTCCATTCACCCAGTACATTGCCTCAAAGCCGGACAAGTTTGGAATAAAGTTTTGGGTTGCTTCTGAGTTGAACACAAAGTACATGTGCAACGCCATTCCATACCTTGGAAAGGACCCCGATCGTCCCAAGGGGGAAAGAGTGTCCGAGAATGTGGTGATGAAGCTTATGAAGCCATACCTGGGCAAGGGCAGAACTGTAGCCACAGACAATTTTTTCACATCTCTTTCCCTGGCTAAGAAGCTGCTGGAATGCAACACGACTCTGCTTGGGACAATGAACAAGATTCGCCGAGAAGTTCCTTTGGAAGCCAAAAACGCCAAGGGACGTGAGAAGTTGTCAACGGAGGTGTACAGATCCGATGATGCGCTTCTGACGGTGTATGCCTCCAAGCCCAACAAAACAGTTTGCGTTCTGAGCACTATGCACACGCACGTGGAGATTGCAGACGACCGCAAAAAGAAGCCAAACACTGTGACGGACTACAACCGGACGAAGGTATGCATGTGTTGGCATTGATAAATCAATTTATCATACATGAATGAATTTATTCAAAATATAACATGTACTTCTTTGTATTTGTTCTTTGCAGTGCGCCGTTGACATCATGGACCAGAAGGCGCGTGCATACACAGTGCGCGCAGGAACACGCCGGTGGCCCGTTGCAGTGTTTTATAACATACTTGACCTAGCAGCGATGAACGCGCATGTTTTGTACACGGCATGTACGGGGTCCACAGAGAGTAGGAGAGTTTTTATGTGTACTCTTGCTGAGGAACTCCGTCTTCGTTTCCTACAGGAAAAGGAGTTGAAGAGAACGCCACGTCCTTCGCCTGCTCCTGGAAAGAAGACTACGTGTCAGGTGCAGACAAACTGCAACCGGAACCACAGCATAACCCCGTGCGCTGCATGCGGCAAGTACACCTGTCGCAAGTGTAGGGCAGAGTGTCCCTGGCTGTGTGGCAACTGTGTACCTAAAACTACATGAAGGTACGTCGATAAGTATATTTATATATATATGAATGAATTAATGTTTCAATTTATATAGCACATATATATATATACACACACACTATTATTTGAACATAACCAAAAATCTCTTCTCTTTCTGTTCCACAGTCGCACATCATGAAACCCGGTGTCACGGTCTGCCCCGCATCTCCTGCCATTTCATGTCTGTTTCCGTGTTAGTCCTCTGTTTATTTCTCGTCGTGGTTGCTGGTTATTTTTCTCATGGTTGCTGGAATTGGATTCCCGTTCTGTTATGACCCATGCCTGTGATATTTTCACAGAATCAATTTATACATGAATGAATTCGTTCTAAATATAACATGTACTTCTGTGTGTGCATACACAGTGCGCGCAGGAACACGCCGGTGGCCCGTTGACCTTGGCAGCGATGAACGATGAACCTGCCGCAAATGTAAGAAAGAGGGTCCCTGGCTGGTACACATGAATAAATTCGTTCAAAATATAACATGTACTTTGTTCTTTGCAGTGCGCCGTTGACAGACATCATGAAGGTGCGTGCATACACAGTGCGCGCAGGAACACGCCGGTGGCCCGTTGCATGCGGCGAGTACACCCTGGCTGTGTAGCAACTGTTGGCTACAACTACATGAAGGTACGTTGATAAGTAGGCCTACATACGTAACACCACATATGTTACGTATTTTTGTCTTCTGAAAGATTTTATTCAAAATGTAAGGTGTACCTTGAATTGTTCTCCACAGCATCAACGCGTGTGTTGCATGCGGCAAGTGCATCTGGCGAGTACACCCTCAACTTCAAGACACCCTCAACTTTCTTGACATTCCACTTCAAGAAACCCGGAATAGACATCCATGTTTGATCAAAATAAAGTTGTTTTACAGCACATGAATTTGTTCTTCCTGTCTTTTCCTCTCCTTTTCCAGTCTGCTGTTTAGATCACAACATTTATCAGCCATATATATAATTGCGCCATATAATTTCTTAGCTTTTCAAACGCGAATTCAAATGCGGAAACAGAAAGTGTAACAAACATTATATAGTGTAGTAAATATACAAAGAGCTTCAAACAATATACAAAGAGGTTCAAACAATTTTATTTATTTTTATTGTTTGACGGGACTCATTTGAGAAACTGTCGTCTCTACGTGCGCTTGAATTGTATCTTTTGAAACACGAGTCTACAAAATGTCCGCTGTTTGTTGTAGGATCGGTAACATATACAGTCTGCTTGTTTGTAACCAAGTTTTTCGTGAAGTATCACGTTTGGTGCTTTGTATGAGCTTGGAGGTGAGCCGCTTGTGCTTTGGCAGGCGTATGAGCTGGGGGTGAGACGCTTCCACCGCATTACCAAGACAATGGGCGTTAATCTCTTCACAGCAGGGGAGTGGGCTACATGGACCTTACTAAGCCTTGCGAAAATTTTCGCGGCCGTCGGGTTCCTAGTGTTAAACAACAACAGCGAATGATAAACAACTGTCGGTGATCATGAGATTTATTTATTTGACTATACTAAGGCTTGCCTAACTAGCGTAGGACCCAGGGACGGACACGAGGTCTTTAGAGAGAGAATAGAAAGGAGAAAGAGAAGGTTTGGGCAGGTTAATGGTAACAGTATTTACTATTTTGGACTCCGGGAGAAATAGAAGCTGGCAACCCCAAAACAGCACATGAACTGAGCGTCTTACTTCGAAGAAGAGGCGTGGTGACGCGGACCAACCGGTGCGCGTTCACGATTTGTTTCTTGAGGCTGCTAAGGTCTGCGGAGCAGGTCACATGAGACGGCTCGAGTCGCGGAGACTTAGCGGTGATGTCACAGTCGCAGCTGGAGGGCGCAGACAAACTTGTACAGATGACTTGACTGAGAAAGAAGATGAGCTTGACTTGAACGACTAGATAAAATAAAAGTACTTTTGACGACGAAACGTAGAATAAAGAAAATATAATAAAATAAAGAAGAATCTTCTGTTGGACTCGGTGAGAGCGTTAGTTGTGGTTTTCTTGGCATCGCTCTTCTGGACTCTGCGGTGTTCGGCGTGAGTCCAGCACTCTGTTGGTCGCGATGGTTTGACGTATTTCAACGAGTTCAGTCTTTGAGTCTCGGCGAGTCTGGCGAAGTTCTCCAAGTCCTCCCAAATTAACAGGCTGCCAAGCTCATTGTTTCGCTTTGAGCAAGGGCTTTTAAAACAAGTTTTAGGGGCGTAATTGTAAGGCGCTTTCATGTTCATCAGGCCATTGACCATTGGCCTTTATTAATGAATATTCATGACCTTTGCCCAGACAGGGGAGAGAGAGAGAGGGGGTGGGGGAAGCGAGGAGTGCCTGTCTTTCCAGATCTAGTTAATGACTTAACCAAAGAAGACAGATTAACACAATTTGAAGACAAAGTAAACTATTCCTACATAAATTGACTTACATACTCTACCTAAACAAGAATTAATTTGGTTCTATTAGTCTACACATTGAGCCATTCTCAATTTCCACTTTTGGACAATAAATGACACATAATGCACAGACAGGCATGAATGTGAGGTCACATACGTACACATGAGAATGATTACATTCAATGAGTAATATACAAACTAATACATAGATATGTGTATGCCTAATATAGCATATTACATGTTGATACTTGGTTATATATGAATCTAAATTAATATCACCAAGACCATTTCAATACATGCTTATCTGGACCTGGAAGTCCCACATGATCTTGGTCTTGTTGCACAGTGATTAACAAGAATGAATGAATGAATGAATGTTCAACTTATATAGCGCCTTTCTATATACCCAAGGTCGCTTTACAATTTTAACACAGGTACAACCAATCACACTCCGGTGAGAAGCGGCAGCCAATTGCACACAGTGTACTCTCTACCGGGATCCACAGCCCCCTGGGGGACTGAATGGGGTGCAGGAAGGGAAGAGAGGACAGACCCTATTGACAGAGCACCATCCACCACTGGGCATACAAGCACACACACTCAGACAACTGCTTTTTATTGGACATGAAGGGACAAAGACACACACTCATGGAGAATTTGTCGGGGAATCAGGGACTGCCAATTTACCTAAAAGTAAGAAAGATTGACAAGACGCATTAAACTCGCTGTGCCTACAGTGTTGTCAGTTGAATCTGAAAGACACACTCTGTTAGAGATTTTTCTTCCCCAGAAAGGAAACATAATCTAGTTCAGGAATCATAAACAGGTTCCATCCATCATGAACTGTACATCAATTCTGAAAAATTCCAGTTAAACAAGAAAGCAAAAGCAGGAAGCTTTAACCTTGCTGCACCTAGGGTGTTCTAAACTCACTTTTATTTCCACAGAAAGGACATGTGCATACCTCTGGTATTCACAGGTACCATAAATCACACACTACCATACATTCATATACACCAACATCTACACACAACATCGCTGTGGCGGGCATGCGGGGGTCACTGGGAAGTGCGGCCCTAGGACTCCACTGCTCCTGGAATTCCCTGGTCTTTCTCTGCCTGCCTCAGGCCTCTGGGGGAATGTTGTCGCAACTTTCTACCCTTACTAGTAAGTACATTCCATACATTTATCCTATGTTGCACTTACATAAACACACACTCACACATACTCTCGTTCAATACACATATTAATAATATAACTAGGGTAGCGTTCTTTCACTTGCGCTACTTCACTTGCGTTCTTTCACTTTTCAACATTGCCAAAATTAGAAACACATTAAATACTAGTGATGCAGAAAAACCAATCCATGCATTCATATCCTCTCGTTTAGATTATTGCAACAGTCTCCTAGCTGGATGTTCTGGTAAATCGATAAACAAACTCCAGCTGGTTCAGAACACAGCAGCACAAGTTTTAACAAAAACTAAAAAATTTGACCACATTAGTCCAGTACTATCGTCATTACACTGGCTGCCATTTAGATTCCGTATTGACTATAAAATACTTTTATTAACATATAAAACGCTGCATGGCTTAGCTCCAGACTATCTTAGTGAACTTATTGAACAATATAACCCAGCGCGTTCACTTCGCTCGCAGGACGCAGGGTTATTAACTGTTTCTAGGATCAAAAAGATCACAGCAGGTGGAAGAGCCTTTTCTTTTAAACAATTTTAATTCTATCTGTACAGATATCTTAGATTCCGTTGCACCTATTAGAGCAATGCGTAACAAAATACTTATAGAACCGTGGTTTAATGATTCTACACGTGCCCTTAGGCGCATATGTTGAAGAGCTGAGAGGAAGTGGAAGAAAGATAAGTTGCATGTTTCTAAAGACGCTCTCTGTGAAAGCCTGTTGGTGTATCAGATTGCTGTTAAGGCTGCTAAAATGCAATATTTTTCCAATCTTTGTAACGTATTGAACAAGCAGAGAGGGATCCAAATGCGGAAGAACACCGCTTTTATTGAAATGAGATGCTGGCACAGAAACAGGCAGGTGAATCACGAGCACTAGGATAAGTAACAGCGTTTTCTTGGCGTGGTCAGGACAGTCCAGGGTCATACCGGGGGAGCAGAAGTCAGGAGGTACAGAGGGACTAGGCAGGAGACGAGGTCGGGGACGTAAGCGAGGGTCAGAACACAGGAGAGCAGACAAATAATAGAAAGGCTTGGTACGCGGCATGTGTCGGCAATACTTCGCGATTGAGACGTGCTGGTGAAGTGCTTAAGTAAGACTGAAGGGGGCGTGGTAATGGGGGCAGGTGAGGCTGATTAAGGAAGATCAGGTGGCATTCCTGACAGTACCCCCCCTCAAAGGAGCGGCACCTGACGCTCTACGACGTGCTGGGGGGCGACCGCGGCGCCGGGGGGCAGGAAAGTTAGGATGTGTAGCGTGGAAATCAGCGATCATAGTGGGGCAGAGGACATCCCTCGCTGGAATCCAGGCCCGTTCCTCTGGGCCATATCCTTCCCAATCAACCAGATATTGCAGACCACCTCGCCGGCGTCGGGACTCCAAGAGTTCTCGGACGATGTATGCTGGACGACCGTCGATCTCCAGAGGGTCCGGAGGTTTTTCATACACAGGGGGCACAGTGAACGGGCTGTAGTGAACCGGCTTCAGGAGAGAGACGTGGAAGACAGGGTTAATACGGTAATGTGACGGCAAAAGAAGTTTGTAGGTAACTGCATTAACTCTGCTGAGCACTTTAAATGGACCGATGTACCGTGGACTAAGTTTTATACATCGTTGCTTCAGGTTAAGGTTCTGTGTCGACAGCCATACTCTCTGTCCTGGGTGGTAAATCAACACTGGGAGACGACGACGGTTCGCATTGAGTCGGCGTGTGTGTAGAGCACGTCGCAAGTGTACATGTGCTAGTTCCCAGGTACGGGCACTGTGTTTAAACCATTCGTCTAGGGCGGGGACATCAGCCGGTGTCTTGTCCCACGGGAAAAACGCAGGTTGGTAACCGCATACACATTGAAAGGGCGTGAGTTTGGTCGCGGTGTGTATAATAGAATTCCGGGCGTACTCTGCCCATGGGAGGTATTTATGCCAGTCGTGTTGAGAAACGCAATATTGTCGGAGAAACCTCCCTAACTCCTGATTATAACGCTCAACCTCTCCGTTAGACCGGGGGGTGGTGGCCTAAAGTCAGACTAACAGTAATGCCAAGGAGTTTGCAGAACTGCTTCCAGACTCGAGACGTAAACTGTGTCCCTCTATCTGAGACGATATCTTCAGGTAAGCCATATATACGGAATACGTAATGGAAGAGGGTAAGAGCCGTGTCCATGGCAGAGGGTAATTTGGGGCAAGGAATGAGATGGCACATTTTAGAGAATCGATCTACGATTACCGTAACTACAGTATTACCTCCCGATGTGGGCAAATCTGTCACAAAGTCAATCGCGAGGTGCATCCATGGCCGGTGAGGAACAGGTAAGGGAAGGAGTTCTCCTGCTGGAAGTGCACGGGGAGTACGGGTCTGAGCACAAACGGAACACGCCAGCACATAATCACAAATGTCATCCTCCCAGGATGGCCACCAGTAACGCTGAGAGATCAAGTGTCGTGTGTGTGTAATACCTGGGTGGCCTGTGCCCGCCGTATTGTGTGCGAGCTGAAGGATGCGCCCCCGAAGGGATACGGGCACGTATTGTTTCTCTACCGGACATTCCACCGGACTGGGTTCGGTGCGCAAAGCCTCGTCTAAATCCTCTTGTACTTCCCAGCGAATAGCTGTGAGGAAACAGGACTCCGGCAGAATACGTCCAGGTTCATGAGTTGCTTTGTCCTTTTCGTGGATCCGTGACAGGGCATCGGCTTTGATGTTCCTTGACCCGGGTCTGTAAGACAAATCGGGAGAAAAACAGTGCCCACCTTGCTTGTCGCGGGTTTAGGCGTCTGACTGACTTCAGGTATTCAAGGTTCTTGTGATCTATATATACAATAAAGGGGTGTTCCGCTCCCTCCAACCAATGACGCCACTGCTCGAGCGCGAGTTTAATGGCCAGGAGTTCCCGGTCTCCCACGTCGTAGTTCATTTCTGCGGGGGTCAGCTTTTTGGAGAAGTAGGCACAGGGGTACAATTTCGGCAGGCTTCCCTGCCTCTGAGAAAGAACAGCGCCCACTCCAACCTCGGAGGCGTCGACTTCCACGATGAACTGGAGTTGGGGGTCAGGAAGGTGCAGTATGGGGGCTGACGTGAACGCCTTCTTAAGGAGTGAGAATGCTCGTTCCTCTTCAGCCGCCCAGGTGAATTTCTGATTCCTCCCTCCCTTTAAGAGATTAGTGAGAGGGGTAGCCAACTCACCAAAACCTCGGATGAAACGGCGACAGAAGTTAGCGAACCCCAGGAATCGCTGCAGCTCTTTCGTGGAACGAGGGGTCGGCCAGTTTAAGACAGCTTCCACCTTCTGCGCATCCATGGAGATCTGGCCAGGGGACAGCGTACATCCTAGAAACGTCACCGAGGAGCGATGAAATTCACATTTCTCCGCCTTCATGTAAAGATTATGCTCACGAAGGCGTTGTAATACTGCAGAGACGTGTCGGATATGCTCGGAAACAGACGGGGAATAAATCAGGATATCGTCTATAAAAACAAATACGAAGTCATCTATCAGATCACGGAAAATGTCATCCATAAACGCTTGGAACACAGCGGGGCTATTAGTTAGTCCATACGGCATGACTAGATACTCATAGTGCCCTCTGGCGGTAACAAAGGCTGTCTTCCACTCATCGCCCTCTCGAATATGGACCAAGTTGTAAGCACTGCGTAAGTCCAGCTTTGTGAATATGTTCGCCCCCATCAGGCGCTCTTGGGAGGCTGTGATAAAGGGGAGAGGGTAAGCATTTTTCGACGTTACTGCGTTTAGGGCACGATAATCAATGCAAGGTCGTAATCCCCCATCCTTCTTCTCTATGAAAAAGAAACCAGCAGCAACCGGGGAGGTGGATGGTCGAATAAACCCCTTCTGCAGAGCCTCGGTGATGTAGGACTCCATCGCCTGATCTTCAGGGCGTGATAGAGGATAAGGTTTCGTTTTACGAGGTAAGGGGGCTCCAGGCAGGAGGTCAATTGCGCAATCACAGGGACGATGAGGAGGCAGACGACAGGCACTGTCCTTGTCGAAGACATCAGCGAATGTGCGATACTGCTCGGGAATGACATCAGAGAGAGGAGTGTCGGGGCTTTTCACCGAGGAGGACCGGAGTGGTAGGTGTATGCACTTACTAAGACAACTTTCCTTCCATCGTACGAGTTCTCGCTTCTTCCAGGAGATTTCAGGGTCGTGCATTGACAGCCACGGAAACCCGAATATGACGGGGTCTCGGGGCGTGGATATGAGGAAGAACTCTCTCATTTCACTGTGGAACAGACCTACCCGCAACTCTACGGGGCAGGTACGTAGCGTAATCACACCCTCTCCTATAGGCTGTCCATTCAGTGAATTTACTCTCACGGGAGGATCTATAGGTACGATGGGAAGGTGTAAGTGGTAGGCGAGGTCCTGGTCTATGAAATCGCCCGCTGCACCCGAATCCACTAACGCAGACAGGTTAGTATCTATGCCGCCCCAAGATATTTGTACGGGTAAGCTAACTTGACTATATCTCTTAATAGTCAGTAACGATCGGCATGTTAGTGAAGACCTGCCCAGCTGTACGAACTCGTCTGACATCTGAAGACTCGGAGCACATACATTGGAAGGTGGTGCACAGGACGTAGTGACGGGGATGTCAGTATTACTGGAGTGGTAGGTTAACAACAATTTGTCAACGTTAATCGACGCTTGGATAAACTCGGATAAAGTGAGGGCTTCACTACGACAGACGAGTTCCACCTGGATGTCGTTTCGCAGACCGCGGCGGAAAACAGTTTTCAAGGCCGAGTCACTCCAACCGCTTCCTGCAGCCAGCGTACGAAACTCCCTAGCATAATCAGCAGCACTGCGTTGTTCTTGTTTGATCTCGTAGAGCCGGTCTCCCACATCACGTCCGTCCGCGGGATGATCGAAAACAGCCCTGAACACTGCGATGAACTGACTCTCCGACTGGAGGGCAGGGTCCTGGCTTTCCCACAACGCTGTACCCCAGGCGCCTGCTACTCCCGTGAGGAACGACAGGATAAAGTGGACTCTCTGTAACTCGGCCTGGAACCGGGATGGATGATACGTGAAGTATATGGAGCATTGCATGAGGAAATTTCGACAGCGATCAGGAGATCCATCGTAGCATTCCGGTTCTGCTGCAGGAACACTCACGGAGGTAGAAGCAGAGGTGGTGACGAGGCGGACAGCTTCCTGAAGGGCAGCGATGTTAATTCCCTGACTCCGTATGATATCCGTGAGTTGGCGGACCGTTTCAGTGAGAGTCGCAGCGGTTACTTCTGCTGGATCCATTTGAAGGCGAAGTATTTCTGTAACGTATTGAACAGTCAGAGAGGGATCCAAATGCGGAAGAACACCGCTTTTATTGAAATGAGACGCTGGCACAGAAACAGGCAAGTGAATCATGAGCACTAGGATAAGTAACAGCGTTTTCTTGGCGTGGTCAGGACACTGGGGGAGCAGAAGTCAGGAGGTACAGAGGGACTAGGCAGGAGACAAGGTCGGGGATGTAAGCGAGGGTCAGAACACAGGAGAGCAGACAGATAATAGAAAGGCTTGGTACGCGGCATGTGTCGGCAATACTTCGCGATTGAGACGTGCTGGTGAAGTGCTTAAGTAAGTAATTAAGCGTGGTAATGAGGGGCAGGTGAGGCTGATTAAGGAAGATCAGGTGGCATTCCTGACAATCTTGTTTTTTGTAATAGACATAAGCCCCAAGTTCTTTTAAATATTTTTAACGCTCTTGTTAATCCCAGTGATAACTCTCCAGTGGTACCTTCACTTACGCTCTGTGAGAGTTATCTTAAATTTTTTATTGAAAAACTTTCTGCTCTTAGGCCACCTACCTCTATATTTGCAGGCATTATCTCTGATTTTACCATCCCTTCTTCATATAATTTATTTAATCAATTTGAGCCGGTATCTCTATCCTCACTGACCAATGTAGTTCAGCATCTACGACCTACACATTGTTCTACTGATAGCATTCCTTCCTTTTGGCTGAAATTTGATCGCCAGGTTAGCTCAGTCATGAAAAATTGTTTTTATCATTTAAGGGTTTTATCTAAAGTTAAAGGATATCTGCCATATAGAGAGTTGGAAACTGTAATTCATGCTTTTATTACTACAAGATTGGACTATTGCAACTCTCTCTATTCTGGCCTTGATCAGTCATTGGTGCATTGCTTACAGCTTGTGCAAAATGCAGCAGCCCGTCTCCTTACTAGTAAACGTAAACGGGATCATATATCCCCGGTTCTAGCCTCTCTTCATTGGCTTCCAGTTGCTTTTAGAATATATTTTAAAATGTTAATGTTTACTTTTAAAGCCCTTAATGGACTAGCCCCTCAATATTTGATAGAGCTTCTTCATATTCATGCTCCTGCTAGACTCCTGAGATCATCAAGTCAGCTTCTATTGGTCCCTCCTAGAACAAAAACTAAAAGCAAAGGTGACAGAGCCTTTGCAGCAGTAGCTCCTAGGCTCTGTAATAATTTACCTGAGCACATTTGATCTGCTGATTCCCTTGAGACTTTTAAATCTTCTTTAAAACCATATTTATTTTCACTGGCATACAATCATAGTTAAGTACATTTTTATAGTTTCAATTTTATTTTAACTCTGTCTATTTGGGCTATTGTATTTCATGTATTTTATGTTACTGTTATTGTATTCTTTTTTTTCTTTATTGATTTTAACTACTTGGAAGTTGTGATACTGCTGGATTTACCTTAGCTTTGATATCGCTTCTCATTTGTACAGCACTTCGGTCAACCTCGGTTGTTTTAAATGTGCTATATAAAGCTTGAATTGATTTCACCAGTTTATCAAATGTATGAAACATTACATCTAAATTAAAGTCCTGTAGGAAAATGAACAGCATTCTGGTTTCTGGTCACAGCACTTTTCTCCTGATTCAAATTATTTTCATACATATTTTTCATGTGTACATTCAAAGCTCACATGGATGTCCCTCAGTAGTTTTTGTTTTTCTCCTTGTTTTTAAAGTTCTTCATGTATGAAAGTGATTGGAAAAAAAAAAAATCCAATACATAATTAAATATATTTAATTATAAATTTGTGTTTTCCAGTGTTGCGAATAACGCCGTTAAAAATAACGGCGTTAGGTAACGTCGTCATTTTGTCAGTAACAGGATAATATAATTAGTTACTTTTCCTGTCGTTACAACGCCGTTTACGTTACTGGTCATTAAAAGCGGTGCATTACTATATATTGTTATACTAATCCGAGCGGACCGCTGCCCAGGCTAGTGAGGAGTAACAGATCCCGATAGGTCACAGTTCTCGGTGTAACACCTGTTTAACTTAACAAGTCAGTAAGCGATTGGCTAAGGCAGCGTTATGATAGCCAATCAGAGCCAGTGTTTTTACACGCGTGCCAAAGCACGGCAGTGACACGACACAAATGGAGAAGAGGCCGAAATGGCGTCAGGTGCAAGCCGAAGAAAACTAGAACTTTCAAGGCGATATAAACATTATTTAAGAAAATACTTGAAGTTCCTGAATGTCTACCAGACTGGGTATTTGATTTATTTAATTAAGAATAGAGGTTTTATTGTTTACTTCTGTTGTAAACAAACCAGTTGTCTCAGGTTGAGAGAATTTAATTTAATTTCATAGATGTAAATGCACTTTATATAGTGTAACTGTTTACTTTTGCTTTTTTTCCCCAAAGATTTGGGATTTTAAAGGATTTTATCCTACACTGGTCTGTGGATGTGCAATAAATATCAAAAGTTAAACAATTTTCTGATCTACTCATTTCAACTGACTGTGAAAACTGCTTTAAAAAACTTAATTAATTGGCATATAACCTTTTTTAAACTGTAACGCAAATAGTTACTTTCCCTGGTAACGAGTTACTTTTATTATAGAGTAATTCAGTTAGTTATAGAGTAAAGTAGTGAGTAACTATAACTAATTACTTTTTTTAAGTAACATTCCCAACACTGGTGTTTTCTGATCTCTATTGGTTTAGGATTTGAGTGGAATGTCACCCACCATGTCTGACTTTATAAAATAATTCATCCAAATTTTCATTCAAAATTGGTGTGTGTGTGTGTGTGTGTGTGTGTGTGTTAGGGCTGTGAAAATGATAGATGGAATGTGACTGTTTCAGGTGCTCCTTTAGTCACTCACAGACATTAACAACACTGAATCATCTTGTTGGTTCACATTCATATACCCATGAATTGCATCATCTTCCTCATTTTACCCTTGTTTCAGACACGCCCACAAAGGATTACTGTTTGTCGTTTCAGGGCAGACGCACACATGAATTTGCTGCTCATTGTTAGAAGATCATGATTCTGTTATCTCTGCTTTGTGTTCTGCTGGGTTTACCCTGTGCTCATGCTAAAGTGGTCCAGGACTATAATGAATGCAAAGACTTTTTTTACAAACGTATGGAACCTCGAGGGATGGATCAAAATTCCAAGAAAATCTGTCAAGAATATAAAAAGAGTTTTCACTTTGCTTCTCTCTACTCCACATCGCACAGGATTCCTCTGTACAGTGCATACACATTTAACACACCATCTCCCGATGAAGGAAGACATCCTGGATGCATCCCTGACACACAGGTACAGTTTATACTGCTGTATTAGGCATGTTGTGTCTTTATCACTGGTCTACAATACAGAACTGAAAAGCTGACAGACTATAAGGGAAAAGTGAGCCCAGCAGAAGTTACATGAAATTTCATTCAACAGTCAAACAGACATGAGAATGTGAAAAAACATTCTGTCAGGGCTGGCTCGGATGCCTCTCCTTCTTCCACTAGGAGGGGCACCTGAGTCAGTCCTAGACTGGCTGGGCGAATCAGCAATGATCCGTTTCCCAAAGCTTCCTTAAGAAGCCCGCAGACAGCTGAAACGGATCATTGCTGATTACGTCCCGCAAGTGTAGGACTGACTCGGGTGCCCCTCCTGGTGGTAGAGGGAGTGGCATCCTAGCCAGCCCTGACACATTCTCATGTCTGTTTGGTTTAATGTAGACCACTTTTTGAAGCATGTAGAGAATACCCTGGTTATTTATGAATTATGAACGGGGCACCATCCTGATTGCTCAGGAACCAGTATTGTGATAACGGAGATAGGTGGAATATGGTTTAATCAGTCTCATTAACAAAGGGTTAAGTTCTGGTTCCACGCAGTGACCTAATACCATCGACCAAAAATATGTATTTACCACCGTGACCAGATTAACACCCTGCTGACAGACACAGCAAACCTTCTTGCCACAGCTCACATTGATGTGCCATCCTGGATGAGCAGCACTACCTGAGCAACTTCTGTGGGTTGTAGACACCACCTCATGCTACCCCTATGAAGAGAAAACTGACAAAATGCCAAAGTGACCAAAACAGTTTAGGTCTGTGGAAAGGTCTGTGGTCCCCACCTGCAGAACCACTCCTTTATAGGGGGTGTCTTGCTAATTACCTCTCATTTCTACCTGTTGTCTGTTCCGTTTGCACAACAGCATTTGAAATTGATTCACAATCAGTGTTGCTTCCTATTTGAACAGGTTGGTTTCACAGTAGTGTGGCTAATTCGGAGTTACATTGTGTTGTTTAAGTGTTCCCTTTATTTTTTTGAGCAGTGTATATTGTTAGGCTTTTCAGCCATCTCTAGACCATAGCCATCAGGATTCACAAACACTAATACGAATTTGTCCAGCCCTCAGTGTTCTGTAGCCAGTGCCAGGACATGTTAAGGTTTTTTTTTTTTTGTAATCGTCTTTTGACATAGATCAAAACCATCAGGGTTCATAATCTGGATTATAAATTTGCTCAGCCCTCAGTGTTTCATAGCTGGTACCAGGAGAACAGATGCACAATACACGGGTGTCAGGAAAGAGTTCTAGAGTTTAATAATAATACATGTAGTTAAATACAGAATGAAGAAGATGTGTCTTAACACAATTGCATAAGAATAATGAAACATATTGTATGATTGGTGTTATCAGGAGAGGAGGCACAGTAGACTGGACCTAGGGGTAGTGAAAGAATACAGGGAGAGACAGACAGAGAGAAAGAGAGAGAGATGAGAGAGAGGGGTTCTAACTGAGGAGCAGACACACAGATTGAACAGACACAAGGGAGTGAACTGAATGTCATAGTGTTCTGACTGAGGGTCACAGACAGAAAATCACAAATTCCCTTACAGTACAGTGGAGACTGGATGTTCAGGCCAATAAGTGGATTGCTTTATTTTTGTTGTTGTTTCAACCTTACAAATATGAATCCTGCTGCAAAATTAATTACATAACCTTGTAGTTTGTCAGGTGGATAGGATTTTAAAAGGGCAGAATTGGACAAGAGATATTGCGGAAATTAACTGGATTTTAATATGCTAATCATTACTTGCATTAAATTACAATGAATTACCAATATGGCAATACTGTAGCTTCATGACTTGTTATTAGCAACCCAGTTCTTTATGTTAGATCAGTAGTCTTTTGTGAATATCATAAATATGTTTCCTTAGAATTCAAATACTTAAATGTTTTAAATGTTTACTATTATCAGGAACAAAATCTATGTAACAGACCAAGGAATGAAGCAAGAAAAGCAAAATGGTTAATTGAGCCACAGGTAACGCACATTTATGTTCAATATGTAAATGCACTTTTATTTTTAAACTTGCCCATGTAAATAACTGTAACTGCACTAACACCAGCTAGCAGCAGCATGGCCGAGGTGTAGATTAGATTTTTTTAATGCTACCAATACCCTTGTTCCTTTCACCTGAAATAGCAAGAAAACAGGCCTAGTGTCTCTTGGTTTTTTTACATTTAAAAACTCTGTTGTTGATGAAATGGACTAATCTGCTGTCTTATATTTTCTTTGTAGCTGTCTGGATTAGCAGGTGAAGCAATGAGGAAATATACTGCATCTGAAATCCCAGTTTTAAAAGAGATGCAAGCCATCAATGAAGACTACAGTGACACCGGATATGACCGTGGACATCTAAACCCCTTTTGTTTCCAGTGTTCACCTGATAGTAGAGAAGCTACATGTACACTGACCAATGGTGCACCTATGGACGCATGCTTTAACCGTGTCCACTGGTATCAGTGGGAAAGTGAGGTGCGGAAAATTATAAAATCTGAGCTCCATAGAGATGAAGCAACTGCCTATCTTGTCACAGGTACTGTCCCCAGTCCAAATGACCGTATTCCTCATGAAGGAGAATATGTTGAACAGCAAGTAATTGACACTGAAAGGGTCACAGTGCCAACACACGTCTGGACAGCTCTTTGTTATTTTCACAAAACTGACAACTCAAAGTCATTTTCCCTCGCCTTCATAGGACGGAACCAACCAGACAGTAACATAGAGGTAATGCCTGTTTCAGAACTGAATAATAAACTCAAGGAACTGTATAATAGTGCCAGTCAAATTGAGATATTTACTGATGATTGTTTCAGTAAGAATAAGAAATCTCAGAAAATTGTCAACCAACTGTACAAACATATTCAGCTGCCATTCAGTCAAAGACTTCAGATACCCCCAAACGTGATGAACACGCTGCACACAGCCATTAGTGGTCAAGCTGCAAAGAGGGCCAGGATGACTGATGTTCATATAGTATATTCTTTTGACAATACGGATAGTTTAAATATAGCTGTTGAGAGTATGAAGTATGTGAGTGAGACCTCTTGTCTACTAAATAACGTTCAGAGTACACAACAAAAGAGGTACTTGGCTGGAAAATCTGAAGGTATTCAGTGTCTGCTGGTCCCAGAGCAGTCAGATGATGAGGCAGGATCACCAACTGCAGCGGATGGAACACCCTGTGTGCAAGGTTCAGTCTCTAGTGACGGCACTTCATGTAAAACCAAATCTGGAAGTAAGTCCCGCTGCACGTCTCCCTGCCTGTACCAGGAAACGGTGAGAGACTATCGCTGCTCCTCAGGGCCGCACAGTATAGCCTGCTCACCTCAGTACTCAGTCATCACAGCTACTGGAAAGAAATGCTCAGACAGCTGTGCCACATACGGCAACGACTACTACTGGTGCAATACTCAGAACAGCTGGGACTACTGCAGCCCACCTTTGTGGCGAAGTATTACCAAAAAAGGGCTGCGATGCCGCACCAACCACGCCTGTGCTAAGTACGGCTCTCGCTACTACTGGTGCTACACCGATGAGCACAACAACTGGGACTACTGCTGTAGGCATGATGACAGATACTCAACTGTAGATGGTAAATCCTGCAAGGAGCTCCACCCCTGTGGTTACCATGGAAAGAATTACCTGTGGTGCTACACAACTGATGGCAGCTGGGCTGAATGTTGCAAACGGGGCTAAACGGGGCTTTTGTAGTTTGATATATAATTTAATCTACACATAATTACATTTTTATTTAATTTGATCTATATATAATTAGATTTATATGCTGTTTGATTTATATACAGCATTTGTGATACATTATAGACTGTACTGGGAGTAGTTACTAATCTGTAAAACAGGTACACATTTATGGCTCTGAAATAAAAAATAAAATCATTAAAATGAATTATATTCAAAATGAAATATGGCACATTTAGATTTTTTTACATTTACAACCACCTGTTCCACTGGCCACAATTAGTGACATCATCCATGGCCGAAGATATAGGTCATTTGTAAGTGTGAAATGCTCAATGAAAAAGAAGAATAAAACAAATTCTGAATTTTTCAGAAATGTCAATTTTAGAAAATAGTATGAAAATTTTTATGTACACAGTGCTTTAGTTCCTATTAAAAATTTGAGAGGATGAAATATTTAGAGAAAGTAATAACGATTTTACTAGAATAAATTTTATTATTTCTTTGACAAAATATTGCAAATTATGTGAATGAAATATAGAATCTGTCTTTGAAATTTAAACTTAGTGGTGAACAAGAACAGTCGGAGGCGTGGATAAGATATTAAAGTAAAATAAATTTTAATAGAAGGATTAAAAGTATTAAAAGAAAATGGATTGTTCCAGAGACCTCCATTACAAACACTCAAAGTGCCTGCAAGAGAAAGATAACCCTCCCCTTTATAATCATAGTATAAAGATTCAACTACATTTGATTACGCAAGTACAGTATTTAGGATGTACGATCTGATTGATCTCTGGTGACAGCACTGTCCTGTGATGTCAGCGTTACCACTCACTGGACTATCAGGTGGAGAATGTTCTGCTTCCCCACATCATGTAGGTGTCCTTGCTGCTTAGATACAAGAGGAATGCAGAACATTTTATCTATAGTCTAGCAACAAGTGATACCTACTAAACACTAGGGGTACAAACACAGATTAACATGAGCGCAAAAGAGAAGACAGCATGAACGGCACTGGCCTTAGTGCACATAGAACACTCACACGTAATTGGGAATGACTCAGACAAAGACGAGCACGGGACACTGCGCGAAAGCACACTAAATAGATAAACCACATAAGCCCCGAGTGATCACGAGACGAGCCACAGGTGAGACCGATGAACACTCAGACACGTCCACACCCACGAAGATCCACAGACATAGACGTCTAGACGTAGACAACATAAAATGTCATCAAATCAAGACAAGTCAAATTTATTTATATAGCGCTTTTTACAACACATGTTGTCACAAAGCAGCTTTACAATCTAATGGGTCCAGATCCCTAATGAGCAAGCCAGAGGGGACAGTGGCAAGGAAAAACTCCCTATGATGGTGGCGATTAGGAAGAAACCTTGGGAGGACCAAGACTCAAAAGGGAACCCATCCTCCATTGGGCAGCCCGCTAGCAGAAGTTCGTGTTTGTTCCATGTTGTTGCTTGTTCTTGGGATTGAATGAGAAATAAATGTCTATACTGTTTTGAACTACTACACATGTAAAGTATTGGGCAAAAAATTGTTGTGGTAAATGAGTAGATTAGTGTCAATACCTGTAAGAGTAAAAACCATAGATTTAGGAACGTATACAGGCCTACCAGATCTATCTGTGTGTAAAAACCGTCTTCACACCAAAGGCTGAAAAGAATGAATAAAAAGTATTTGTAACGTATCAAAGGGCGGGCGTGACGCAAACGCAAGCAGCATTATATTTTAATAAATCAAACAAACAAACACCAGAATGGAACAAGAGTAAACTACAGAAAAGAGACTACACAAGGGCGAGCACAAGAGAGAGAACAACCACCATGTAACACACTAAACAAAACTAGTTTAATCACATTACGGATACGCTAACATGCTACTGGAAGGATTACTGAATTACAACGACGGACATTCTAACAACCATGAAGATAGAAACGTACAGGGCAAAACATACACGAACCTAAACAAGAGATGAACGTACAACTAACCCAAACTGCAGAGGGGAATAATACTGACCGGGAGACCTACAAACGCTGAAGAGGAGAATAACACGTAAGGGAAACACGCATAACAAGAGCTAACTAATTCAATAACCGTGAAAAACAGTAAGCACAGGATAGAGGAGGAGAAACAGAAGTAAAGCGAAACGAAAACCAAACAGGGAATGCAAAACAGAACAAACCGGACCGGCACTCGAGGGGAAGCGTAGGGGAAGCACAAGATACAGACCGCGTAGGACATGAAACACAGGAAACCTCACAAACACAATGACCGACAACGAGCGGATAAGACAGAGGGGAATAAATACCTGGGAACAGGGAGGAGAAACGAGACACAGGTGTGGGCACTGAAGACAGGGGCGTGACAGACAGAAGGAGGAACGAATGGGAGCGGGGAGCTAGGCGGGACCAGGGAGGAGGGAGGGGCTGGACGTGACAGTATTAAAAAAGTGTTGCGGAAGTCTGTATTCCATCAGCTTCCGCATTCTTAGAGAGAACTAACTAACCTAGAGAGACGCTGAGACACACAAGCAGAGGTCTGTCATGGTACTCACATATACATGAATATTCACACATATACAGGTTATTTAAGCATATTCAGTTCATTTGCACCATAAAGAGAAACACAATTATAGGGGGAAGTCTTATTTTACACTTCAGCAATGCATGCTGCATATACAGTAAACACATGGATAACAAAAAAAGGCTTGTAACTCCAGCGTTATGCAATTATGAAATGAAATGAGCCATTTTTACCATTGTGATTTTTACACCCCAATCAAAATTTGTCCTCTGCTTTTAACCCATCTGTGCAGTTAGAACACACACACACACACACACACACTAGTGATTACTAAGGGGCTGTGGATCACACATGCCCAGAGCGGTGGGCAGCCCTAGCCCGGCACCCGGGGAGCAGTTGGGGTTAGGTGCCTTGCTCAAGGGCACCTCAGTCATGGCCTGTCTGGGAATCGAACCCACGACCCTCCGGTCACAAGACCAGTTCCCCAACCGCCAGGCCATGACTGCCCATGTGTTGCATCTCATCTCGTATTTGGTCTGGCCACAAGATCTCAACATCACAGGCGATGTCCTCTCTGGCCAGACAGCAGGGGAAGTACCTTGTTGAGTGACGTATCCAGCCCTGGCATGCTCCCTCACCAATGTCCCCACAAAGCTTCCTCCATCACCTGGAGAAGTGGTATGATGGTGGGGTTGGCAATCATAAACCTTCCACCTCCATGCCGAAAAAAAGTCCTCAATAGTATTAAAGAATAGTGAGTATGGTGGGAATGAAGCACATTGAACTGTAGATGTTTGGTTAACCAGTGTCATACTTGAGCAGCACGGTGGAAACGTACATTGTCCTAGATGATAACAAACTTGGACTGTTCTGGTCCATCTCCCTGGTGATGTGGAATGAGTGTGTAGTGTTTGTAGAATATGAGCAGTGTGTTGAGGAAGGTGATGTTACGGTCCCCCACCGTCTAGGTACTGAGGGAGTACATTATAAATAACGGCAAAGAAAAACGGGTAATGAAATGAATAAAAGTGATGTTTATTGCGTACATACAACTGGGGTTGTGGCGTTGGAAATCGGAAGCTCCAAAAGAACAAAAACAACAAAACCTTCCCGTCAACGCAAAATACCTTACCTACACACACACAAAAAGAAAAACACAAAACTCACCTAACTACCTACCTACAACAATACAACAATAAAACAAACGTCAAAGAGAGCACCGACTCCCCCCATTCTCCTAATACACCCTACAATTATAACTAGATGGAGATGGATATAGATATAAATATAGTTGTGTATCTAATTGTAGCAAGGGCAACCAACACAATATAAACAAACTCCCAGCATAAAGCAAGTCTGGCAAAGGGGCGGTATAAGCGCCGCCATGATCCAGGGCTCCGGTGGCTTTATACAGGCCAAAGGCCAATCAGGAACAATTTGCATACGTAGCCAACTCGTAACCCAGGTGGACCGACTTGACGGATGATCGGGGGCGGAGCCAAACCTGCAAAACACACATAACCCACAAACGACCACGCAGGGTCGTAACATCCCCACCCCCAAAAAGACACAACCCATATCATGGAGTTGTGAACGTAATACTCATGCCGCTTACCTCGAAAGACAATCAGCTACTACATTATCCGATCCTTTTATATGCCGTATCTCTATGTTGAAACTCTGACTAATAAGTGCCCAGCGCATAAGACGTCTGTTGGTGTTGGACATCTGCAATAGGAAGGTCAGTGGGTCGTGGTCTGTAAACACAACTACAGGAAGGACGGACGACGTATCGTAAATCTCAAAATGCTGCAAAGCCAACAGCAAAGCCAGAGCCTCCTTTTCGATGGTACTGTAGTTACGTTGATGTTTGTTAAACTTTGCTGAATAGAATGCTACTGGATGTCCGTCACCATCGTCTTGCACAAGAACCGCTCCACACCCAGTATCACTAGCATCAACCTCCAATTTAAATGCTTTGGTGAAATCAGGGGCAGCCAGCACTGGCGAAGAACACAATAACAATTTGGCAGCATCAAACGCAGTCTGACAATCCGGAGTCCACTTAAAAGGAGCACTCTTACGAAGAAGATTGGTTAGAGGCAACACAACATCAGAGAAATTACGACAAAAACATCGATAATATCCTATCATGCCTAGAAACCTTCTCAGCTAACGTTTGGTCACAGGAACAGAAAAATTACGAATTGCACTCACTTTAGTCTCCAAAGGCCGAACGACTCCATTCCCCACTTGTTTCCCGAGATAAGCTACCGTAGCACAGCCGAAGTCACATTTTGCGAGATTCAATGTAAGATATGCGTCTCTGAACCAAGTAAACACTTCCCTTAACACGTGTAAATGCTCTTCCCACGTGTCAGTGTAAATAAGCACATCATCCAAGTAGGCGTCACAACAGGAGACGTTTGCCAAGACCGTACTCATAAGTCTTTGGAAAGTCGCAGGTGCATTGCGCAATCCAAAAGGCATGACTTTATACTGCAAAAACATATCAGGCGTGGCGAATGCAGTGATTTCAGAAGCACGTTCTGTTAACGGGACTTGCCAGTATCCTTTAAGCAGATCTAATTTGCTCACATATTTAGCTCGACCCACGCGATCAACACAATCCTCAACTCTGGGTAGAGAAAAAGAATCCGGTTTCGTACACATGTTCACCTTCAATTGGTTGTCCGGTCCTCACTTTCCGTCTTAACATCTTTCCGTGAGGTCTGTCGTTCACGCCGACCCGAAGGAAAAACCAACTTGTGCGTAAGCACAAACTCATCAGCCAGTACAGCGGCCTCCGTTACGGACGCAACTTTTTGCTCATTTAGATGAACCACAAGCTTTTCCGATGCACACTTTTTGAATTCCTCGAGTAAAATCAATTCCTTGAACTGGTTTAAAGTACTGACTTTACACGCCGCACACCACTTTTCCAACAAGGCTGTTTTTTCTCTTGCGAACTCCACATAAGTTTGAGTGGACAAAACACACATAATCCACAAACGACCACGCAGGGTCGTAACAGGTGATGATGTGAGCAGTGTTGTAGGGACCAAGAGAGGCATGATGATGGACAACACCATTGTGGCAAATGGCTGCACATGTTGTGATGTTCCCACCACGCTGCAGGGACACTGACTATGGCACGGTGTCCTGTGACGTTTCTTCCTCTGCGTCTTGTTCTGGCAAGGATGAAGCTTCATCAGTATAAAGGAGCTTGTGTTCCACTGCAGCAACATTTAGCTCCATTACTCTCTGAAACCAAACATTACAGTATTATATGACAGTATGAAATGGGCATACAGTAACATAATCAACATTGTGTGGCACAGGACACTGGAGTAAAGTACGAGTAAGAGGATAGCAGAGCGTACTTGCACATATTCATAGTGCAGTTCCTTCACACTGTCAGAGTTGTGCTGAAATGGTTCCCTGTGTAGCTGCTTCATACGCACTTGATGTCTTCTCAGGAGTCGGCCCAGTGCAGATAGAGTCACTGATTGAATGTTGCTGAAAGTGATGTTGTCAGTAATGATGTGCTGTTGTAGTTGTCGTAAAGGTATACTGTTGTTTGATATGACAATGTTCATGATGGCCTCTTCCTGTTCAGGGGTGAATATCCTTCTTCCTCCCCCATCATGGGGTAGTCTAGCAGTTCTGCAAAAACATGACGTGAAGGATTTTTCAGCATGAAATGAATTGTTGCTGTATGTTACAGTAAACTAGACAGCAGTAATACAGTGGTACACACAGTCCAGGTCTGTAGTGTGGTATACTACAGTATACAGTAGTGTGGTATACAGGATAGGTCTACTTACCTATCCTCAATTCGAAAGGTCCGGATGATGCCTGCTACAGTATAGCGGCTCAGATTCTGCTGGACTCTTTGCCCAGCCTCCCGAAGAGCTGTAGTACACTGTCATGTAGCTTGTCTGAAACTGTAGTGCTGAGTTTAGACCATCTCCTTTCTCACAGGAGGAAGAAAATAAGGAGGTGGTTTGTTTTGAAAAGGGCCTGTCTGATGGAAGGACCTGTCTGATGGACCTGTCTGAAGAACTTGTTTAAAGGACCTGTCTGAAGAACCTGTTTAAAGGACCTGTCTGATGGACCTGTCTGATGGACCATCTGAAAGAAGGACCTGTCTGATGAAAAGACCTGTCTGATGGACCTGTCTGATGGAAGGAACTGTCTGATGGACCTGTCTGAAGAACTTGTTTAAAGGACCTGTCTGAAGAACCTGTTTAAAGGACCTGTCTGATGGACCATCTGAAAGAAGGACCTGTCTGATGGAAAGACCTGTCTGATGGACCTTTCTGATGGAAGGAACTGTCTGATGGACTTGTCTGATGGAAAGATCTGTCTGATGGACCTGTCTGATGGATGGAACTGTCTGATGGACCTGTCTGATGGAAAGACCTGTCTGATGGACCTGTCTGATGGAAGGAACTGTCTGATGGACCTGTCTGAAGAACTTGTTTAAAGGACCTGTCTGAAGAACCTGTTTAAAGGACCTGTCTGATGGACCATCTGAAAGAAGGACCTGTCTGATGGAAAGACCTGTCTGATGGACCTGTCTGATGGAAGGAACTGCCTGATGGACTTGTCTGATGGAAAGACCTGTCTGATGGACCTGTCTGATGGATGGAACTGTCTGATGGACCTGTCTGATGGAAAGACCTGTCTGATGGACTTGTCCGACGGACCTGTCTGATGGACCTGTATGATGGACCTGTCTGATGGACCTGTCTGATGGAAGGAACTGTCTGATGGACTTGTCTGATGGAAATACCTGTCTGATGGACCTGTCTGATGGAAATACCTGTCTGATGGACCTGTCTGATGGAAAGACCTGTCTGATGGACCTGTCTGAAGGAAGGACCTGTCTGATGAACCTGTCTGATGGACCTGTCTGATGGAAGGAACTGTCTGATGGACCTGTCTGATGGAAGGAACTGTCTGATGGACCTGTCTGAAGAACTTGTTTAAAGGACCTGTCTGATGGACCTGTCTGAAGAACCTGTTTAAAGGACCTGTCTGATGGACCATCTGAAAGAAGGACCTGTCTGATGGAAAGACCTGTCTGATGGACCTGTCTGATGGACTTGTCTGATGGAAAGACCTATCTGATGGACCTGTCTGATGGATGGAACTGTCTGATGGACCTGTCTGATGGAAAGACATGTCTGATGGACCTGTCTGATGGAAGGAACTGTCTGATGGACTTGTCTGATGGAAAGACCTGTCTGATGGACCTGTCTGATGGATGGAACTGTCTGATGGACCTGTCTGATGGACCTGTCTGATGGACCTGTCTGATGGACCATCTGAAAGAAGGACCTGTCTGATGGAAAGACCTGTCTGATAGACCTGTCTGATGGATGGAACTGTCTGATGGACCTGTCTGATGGAAAGGACCTGTCTGAAGAACCTGTTTAAAGGACCTGTCTGATGGACCTGTCTGATGGACCATCTGAAAGAAGGACCTGTCTGATGGAAAGACCTGTCTGATAGACCTGTCTGATGGATGGAACTGTCTGATGGACCTGTCTGATGGACCTGTCTGATGGACCTGTCTGATGGACCTGTCTGATGGAAGGAACTGTCTGATGGACTTGTCTGATGGAAAGACCTGCCTGATGGAAGGAACTGTCTGATGGACCTGTCTGAAGAACTTGTTTAAAGGACCTGTCTGATGGACCTGTCTGATGGACCATCTGAAAGAAGGACCTGTCTGATGGAAAGACCTGTCTGATGGACCTGTCTGATGGAAGGAACTGTCTGATGGACTTGTCTGATGGAAAGACCTGTCTGATGGACCTCTCTGATGGATGGAATTGTCTGATGGACCTGTCTGATGGAAAGACCTGTCTGATGGACCTGTCTGATGGAAGGAACTGTCTGATGGACTTGTCTGATGGAAAGACCTGTCTGATGGACCTGTCTGATGGATGGAACTGTCTGATGGACCTGTCTGATGGAAAGACCTGTCTGATGGACCTGTCTGATGGAAAGACCTGTCTGATGGAAAGACCTGTCTGATGGACCTGTCTGAAGGAAGGACCTGTCTGATGGACCTGTCTGATGGAACTGTCTGATGGAAGGAACTGTCTGATGGACCTGTCTGATGGACCTGTCTGATGGAAGCACTACACAATGTGGGAGGACTGGTGGGAAATGGGCAGTTTCTCCATGAGCAGTTACTATGGCTGACAGTCGTGTCACTGCTGACATAAACCCCTCTGTACTGTGAGCGAAGTGTTTAGAAAACATGTTTAGAACAGTGTGAAACATTCCCCCATTACCACTACAACACAAATAATTATTAGAATAATGATAATCATGTTCAAAATATACAATCATTACATTTTGTAATTTGTATATTCTATCTAATTGATGAACAAAAACTAAATTTAATAATAATTTAATAATAGTAATAACAGTAATTGAGATATGACCTCTGAACTGAGTAGAAGAATCTTACACACCTCTTATTTTAACAGAAGCCTTTATGGATGATGTACAGGGCGGAGTGGCAGAGGGGTGGGTGTGGTTGATGGATGTGTTTGAGGTGTTCTACCAGCAGGGGGAGACACAGTCTGTGTAAATCCAGTATGAGGGCATAAACTGAAAAGTCTATGAAAAATAACCACACGATATGTATTTTGTACATAACAAGAAGGCATACATGGAGTTATTTACAGATAGTCAATAGATCAACAATATGTGCATTTAGTTATAAACCAGATTTTATTGAACGTCAGAAAGTGAATTAGAGCACACAGTGCATCTGCTGCCAAGGTAGAGGAAATGAAATAACAAACTCAACATATTTAGCTTAATTTTACCTAAGCTTAATTTTACCAAATACTTAAACATAAAGTCCTTGCTTGCAGACCCAAAACCTTTTATACATTTTATACATCAGAATGGCCACTAAATAAATAAGAAATAAAACAGTGATGTTTTTAAAGAGCTGATGAGAGGCCATTGGTCTGGGGAACACGTAACGGCCCGTATACACACAAGGAATATGTAAAGGCCCGTATACACATGAGGAACACGTAAAGGCCCTTATATGCACATGTAAAGGCCCTTATATGCACATAGGGAACATGTAAAGGCCCTTATATTCGCATGGGGGACACATAAAGACCCTTATATACACATGAGGGACACACAAAGACCCTTATATGCACATGGGGAACATGTGATAGGTCGTATATACATTATTTGGAGATACCACAACTGTTCAGTTCTCATTTTTATTTCAAGCATCCTGATGAGAAATTTGTTGTATTCATGCAATGCTGGCTATAATTTATGTATATATTTACAAACTTTTACTACCAAAATCAACACATAACACATAAGTATAACTTTTAAAAGACTGTCAATAACCTTATATTATAATAAAGTGATGGAGGTCTCCCTTCATGAGATCCAGAGTGATAACAGGTTGAAATAAATCAACAGACTGGAAATGAAACAAGGTCTCTCCCCTCTCCCCATCCTCAGGGCCTACGTCTGATGACACGATGACTAACACTGGCCTGTGGCACTCGCATCTGGTCTGTGGGGGTCACATCTGGTCTGTGTGGGTCACATCTTGTCTGTGGAGGTCACACCTGGTCTGTGGGGGTCATATCTGGTCTATGGCACTCGCATCTGGTCTCTGGGGGTCACATCTGGTCTGTGGGGGTCATATCTGGTCTCTGGGGGTCACATCTGGTCTGTGGGGGTCACACCTGGTCTGTGGGGGTCACACCTGGTCTGTGGGGGTCACATGTCTCTTTCAGCAGTTTGCTGTTTTCACCTGCTGCATCACTGGCAGCAGCACTGAGCCCCCCCCCCCCCCCCCTCACCACCACACGCTGCCTCAATTCAACACCACCTCAACACCACCTAAACACCTCCTCAACACCACCTGCAGCACCTGAGTCATCACACAGTACCTCTGTAATATGTAATAAACATAACTGGATGGTTTATTCACATGGGTTTATTAACCTAAGTAAATATTCCAGCATAAATGATGGAGAATTAAGATGGCACAAAGGCCTAGAGGTGTGGCAGCCTTCAGGGCCAATGGGGACAGGAGTGCCTTAGAGTGTCTATGCACAAGGCCCGCCCCACAGCCAGCTGTGGACCAATCCTAGCCTGGGAAAACAGCCCGTTCACCCCACCAGATGAAATCTCCTCCGAAGACCTAGAGAAGACCAGTGATGCCACAGCACTTGGAGGGCGTCATATAATTTAGTAAAAAATAAACAACAAATAAACAACATAACAAATACACAAGTAGGAAGATGTCAGCAGTACAAAATAGTGCAAATAAATAAACAAACGAAAATGCAGCATTTAGCAGCCATATAAACAAAGCCCAGCATGCAAAGCAATGGACCAAACCCCACAGTATGTAAACAGTGGAGAGAACTCTGGCAGCCCTGCAAAGACCCCAGTCCTCATGCACAAAATGTTGAGCTCCTATTAATATTGACATTTCACTGAAAATAAATGGAATAATACTGATAGGATCTTTACTTACAGAAAACAATATGACCAATTAAATTTTAACTCAAAACAGATTTCATTCACGTTAAACCAATAACTGTCTTCAATGGCAAAGTTCCAGTGCTTAAGTAATCTTATATACAGAACATTCAGAAATAACAATCCGGGTTTCACAAAGCCGTTTTGTAAATATTTTAGCATGTTCCCGTTGACTATTAAAGATTAGTCCTGTCTCAGGATCAGTGTGGCTGGTCAGGACAGTGTGAGGAGGTTGGAAGACCACAGGGCGTGAGGTGAACTCAGTTCAGCCCTGTCAGTCTGAGACAAACTCACCCACAAGCTGGTAATGTGTGTGGCATGAAACAGCATCTACATGCTGGAGGAGAGAACGTGTGTGTGTGTGTGTACGTGTGTGTGTGTGTGTGGATTAAGTTAAAAGTGTACTAGTAAAGCTAGTTAAATAAATCTAGCTGTGATTATTTCGGCTGTTGATGACATTTCCACCAGGGGGTGCAATATGAATGGAGTCCAGGATGGGCCTCAGAACTTGACCAAACGGCCTGGGAAGAAAGAGAGAGACAGCTGCAGCAGGAGACTTAGCACATGTTTCTCCACCAGTCAAAATAAATACATCATATAGCAAACGCACATCCTGGGTGCAACCCCACTCCACAACAGGTCCCCACTCCAGAACAGGTCCCCATGTTCTAAGATTGTGTCTCTTCTATATGTGGAAGATGAATTGTGATTAACTCTGATTAGTTCTTACCCTTCCCCACACCTGCCCCCCCCCCCCCCCCCAAGCCACCCACCCTGCCCCTCCCCCATGAGTGGGGCCGTGAACGGGGTGAGGACCTCTTCTAGAGTGGGGACCTGTTCTGGAGTGGGGACCTGTTCTGGAGAGTGGGGACCTGTTCTAGAGAGTGGGGACCTGTTCTAGAGTGGGGACCTGTTCTAGAGAGTGGGGACCTGTTCTAGAGAGTGGGGACCTGTTGTGGAGTGGGGACCTTTTCTGATTACTCATACAAGATTCACCATCAGCTGTCTCATTACACACTTCAAACATAAATGTTCACTTCTTCTAGGCAGATATGCACTCACTTTAAAATAATAATAATAATAATATGTACAACACTGCACGTGGAGAGCACCTGAGACACACTGCACTCACGTGGAGAGGACCTCAGACGGCAGGTCTGTGATGTAGGAGGGGATCTTCCTGCCAGTCAGAAACTGAGCCACTTCATTAGTGAAGGTGTTACAGTTGTGCTCAAAGAGTCTGTATTTGTCCCCTCTGTACACAAAGACAGAACAAAACATTATGTCAGCAAGGAAACTACAAAGGTTCATACATTTGCAAGAGTTCTCTATTGTGCACGAGGACACACACACCTGTATGTGGTCTCCCCGAGTGAGGACAGGTAGTCCATGAAGATGTCCTCAGTCACCTCAGTGTTCCCCAACTCCACTACTGTGTCTGGAGGCCCGAGCATTGTCCCACCCTGGAAAAAACACACACGCCTTCCTTTTAACCTATAACAGGAAGAAATGTGGCAGGTCTTACTAAGCTGTAATAACAGGACCAAGAACGCTGAACTAGAGATTTACCGGAGGACAGCTAGAAATGCCAACTCCACCGAAGAAGAACTCTTCCCCATAAACCACGATGGACGTGTGCCTGCATACACACACACACACACACACGCAGAACAGCGATGAGGAAACAATCTGTTTCACTCTGTTATCAGCAGGAAGTGCAACACCGTGGAATTCAGAGACTGCTTTCACGACTTACCAGATTCCGTCGAGTTGCTTCCCTGTAAAAATAAAGTGAACAAGGAAACGGTCACCATCCACGAGTAAAGAGCTTTTAAAATACCACAAATTTGCCGCGTGCTGTTAAAACAAGTGCGATTTGTTTTAAAAACAAAACTCTTTATCCAAATCTACGCAGCGCCGCCACCAAAACACCTGCAGAAAAAGACCGTTACAGGTGAAAATAGGAGTCAACACAGAGTCGCAGCAGCAGGTTAATGTGCAGGGTGACCGCAGGTTAATCCGCATCTTGGCGCATAAGGCGCAATAACGGACCAGTCACACGCGTCAAAAGCGCTGCAACAAACACACACCTTCCTATGGGTAGACATTTAAATCACATTATATTAAATTAAAGCGTCCTCATTGCGCGCCAAGCGCAGGAGGTCCGTGTGTGGGCCTCACCCAGCATGATAGGGCTGAGCTGGCGGGCCATGCCCCGCGACAGGTCGTAGATGTACAGCTGCACGGAGAACACGCCGCTGTGCTGATCCATGTGTGCGCTGGAGATGGAGGAGGTGTGGGTAGATGGAGGTGTGATGGAGATATCGCTCCTCTTCTCCGTCTCCTTCGCTATTATAGGACACTACTGCTCTCTTGCTAGCTGGCTACTCGACCTTAGCTGAGATGATAAACAGTGGTGATGAGAATTACCTACAAAACTACCGATTCTTACAAACAAACTCTTGGTTTGGTATTTTATCCGATACTGCAAATTCGTCAAATTCTAGGAAATAATTGGCAAAGCGAGCAGGACCGATAAGTTCCACTAGGCTCCAAACATTGGTGTAAAACACACGGGCGGGTGGGTTATAGCGCCCTCTGGAGGACAAGAGCGTGAAGGTTCAGTTCCGTCACCCAGTTCATCACGGTTGAGAGGTTATACTGTAGAAATATTATCACACTGCTTATGTTGACTTCAGTACATTCACATTCAACACGTATAAACATCAGCTTGGCTCCACATAAAGTCACAACCATCTTTGCACCATCACTAATGCTACTACTACCAGCAATAATAATAAATAACATAATCGTAATGTCTGTGTAGCGTTCAAACACACACAATAGGAGATCTACATGCTTAATACAACTGAGCATCACACACACATGCAATCTAGTCGAATACAATGAGCTGCATTAAACCTTCGTCATTCTTTCGGTATCGTTTTCAGTCACACGCAGCGTGGGTGTAGCAGGACATCAACAGGCTTTGTGAAGGACTGGAACCTTCTGTACAAACAAATCTGCACACCGCACACTGCACAGGATCGCCTGAAAAAGGTTCAAGAAGCAGTTCGCTCTTAGTCCATATAGTCCATAATAAACTAAAAGTGTAGCAATCCATTTTTCATGGAAGTGCACAGTACCGCGTGATTAGACCTAGAAGAAGAAAGAAAACACCGGGGGGACAATAACGTTTCTAAACACGCCGGTGTCCCTCGCGGCGTTATGGCACACGCATGCTCCCCGTACGTACGGGAACAGCCCACCTATTCCCGTATTCCGCTTCATTTACACCAGCTCACGCGCCTGCATCCGCGCGCGGGCCCTGGCGGAGAGCCGGGCACGGTGCACCGTAAACGGGCCGGGGGGGGGGGGGGGGGCGCGCGCTCGGAGCGTGCACGTGTTTCCCAGGCACGCGCCAAGGCGGAGTGAGTGGATGTGTCGCAGATTTTAAAAACTCCGGAGCAGGTTGGACGCGCATCGGACGCACCGAAAATGCGAGAAACGCACGCGGGCTGAAGTGCCCCGGGCACGCGCGTGCTTGGAAGCGAAGCGTGCATGTCTCCGGCAGCGAGAAATAGTTGAGCTTTATTTGATCCTGGAGGAGCGAGGACGCGAGAAACGGAGGAAGCAGAAAGTCTATTTGCGTCCTTCCCGCTGCGCTGGATGATCCGGGCAAAATGGAGCTGTCATCAATCGGGGAGCAAGTGTTCGCGGTGGAGTCAATAACCAAGAAGAGAGTCAGGAAGGTAGGAGATACACTCATTACTATTAAAAACACACAACTGTTTAGACAGCAGCGTTTTACAATGAGCGTCGTTTACTTTCTGTTTCGGAGGGGAATTTTTAAAAATGAAACTCCAGGACTTTTCCTCGAATTCCCGTGTTGTGGAATAACCGAGCACAGAAATGTTAGTGACTCTGCAGGAACGACGTTGGGAACTTTTCCTCGCCGTACTTTAAGAGTGCAAGAACACATCGCCGATGCACTCGGACAGCTATGTTGGCGTTACTGTGCCAAGTTGAGATGTCTTTAGTGCAGGATCATGAATAGAGTGTGTGATGCTCCGGGGTGTGTGTGTGTGTGTGGAAGCCCAGCGCTGTCATCTCTCCGTGTGTGTGTGCAGGTCCAAACATCGTCGCTTTCTCCCCTCGCCATCAGCGATTAGTGGCTACGCATTTGATTTACACGCAGAGGGTCACGGATAGCCCACAGACCCTCCGTCCTGCGCAACTCCGTCACATATGCAGCTGAAATACACCGTCGATTGCCATAAAAGTGTATCCGTATATATAATTTATTGCAAAAATATAACGTTAATGTTCAAAATTAAGTGACTGCGAAAGCGGTAACTCGGATGGGCGCTTGTTGGTTGAGGAGATGTAACGTGCCATAACAGCCGATGACTAAGATCATGACTAACGCCGCGTGTGCACGCGGATCCGCTCCGCTCGCTCGCGCAGGAGGGGGAAGACCTTCAGCGCTCTGCACGTTGCGCAATGACAGTTGTTTACATGTTTCCATGGCCCCACCTATCTCCAGCCCATAAAATGTTCTAGAAACTCCTGTTTCATTGAACTGGCGAGCACACCCCTGCGTGGCATCACGTCACCGCCAGCAGCACCAGTAGTGGAGCGAGCACGGCGCCTACGTCATCCCCCATAATCTCCAATACTACTCTGAACGTCCAGTGCCCAATTCATGTCTTAAAGGGACATGCACGCTTTTACGTAACGCACGAGGTGCTGTTAAAAGTCCCCTGGTCTGTAAGCATGTGCGGCTTTGCAGCCTCATCTCGCTCTCTCTCTCTCTCTCTCGCAGGGAAACGTCGAGTACTTACTGAAGTGGCAGGGATGGCCCCCTAAGTAAGTATCATTTTAATAAAATAAAATAAAGCTAAGTAGGATTACATTGGCCATGCTGTGAAGAACTCTGGTGTCTGCTGGGACTTAGTAACTCCGTGGGTGAAACTGTGACCTGCTCAGGTGTGAACGTGCCTGCAGCACAGGTAGCTCGTTAGCTGTGCTCCCCATGAGAGCACAGCCTCACGCTCGTGGATACGGCGGTGCTGACTGCTCTGGCTGTGTGTCCTGACAGGTACAGCACCTGGGAACCCGAGGACAACATCCTGGACCCACGGCTGGTTCTGGCCTTCGAAGAGAAGTGAGCATCGCACTCCCGTAGGCACAGACTCAGCGCAAAGATCGCTGTGTTCGCTAACGCAAAAACACTCATTACAACCCAACCGCCTTTGTTGGGGTCAAAAAGTTCTGGTCCTGCGTTCACCTGCCTGGTTTTTCCTCTCTCTACTCCCTCTGTGTGTGTGTGTGTGTGTGTCAGAGAGGAGCGGGACCGGGCCCAGGCGCACAGAAGGAAAGGCCTGAGACCACGCAGACTCATCTTTCGGGTAAGCAGCACGCCCGAGACACACGCAAACACGAACGCACCACGTCTGTTTGGCATACGCCGTCATGGCAGTAGAGCTACACTTGCAGTTAGCCCACAGCTACCCTTAGCGTTCTAGGCCTCGGCATGCTTCTCTGCAAATCGAAGTAGACACACTTTTAAACACATAAAATTAAGGTCGTTATTATATTGAATTTTTCTTTGTTACTCATCTGGTTAACTGTAGAACATCTACGCCATGGAGCTCAGAAGCGCTCACAAAATGCCAGAGAAACCTGCCCCTCGAATCCGCCTGTCACTCTCCCGCTCGATGGGGGCGGAGCTAGAGCACAGTGGGCGGCGCTTCAGGATGGGGAAAGGCGGAGTCAACCACCAGCACCTGGAGAAACGCAAGAGCAGGCACAGTGTATCCAGACATACTGCGGACAATGCTGGAAATCCACGGCAACGAACTCTGACCCATAAAAAAGACAGTACGGAGGAGGAGTGGGAAGAGGAGGAAGAAAAGGAAGAGCAAGAGAAGAAAAAGAGGAAGACAGAAAAAGACGATGAGAAAACAGACAAGCGGCAGGACATTCCAAGTGGTATGTGTTGCATGGCATTGGCATGACAACTGTTGCTAAGATACTATGCATGTAGCATGCACTGGGGGTCACAGAGGCCATGCCGAATCTCAGAGCTGTCACGACTCAGAGTTGACGCTCTGTAAGCTAAATACAGATCGCATATTCACACGGAGCAGAGCAGACACATGGAGGAGACCTCCAGAAAGCCAGCAGCTCCATGGTTCCTCTGACTCCTGCAGACCACATTCAGGTCTTCAGTAGCCAAACACAGCAGGATGCTGCTGACAGAGCTGCCTTTCATAGAGCGGCTGTGTAATGTCCCTCCCCTCACACGGATAGATCTGCACTATGAAATACAGCTCTCTCTGAACACTGCAGGGTCTCACCCTACTAAGCATGCCCCGTTCTTACAGAAGCAAAACGCAAAGCCAGACTCTTAGTGCTTCCTTAACAACACCACTCTCTGTCTCTCTCAGCTCAAGAGAAGACAGAAGACAACACCGTTTCAGCCGGACACAACGCTGCCGCCGTGGACAGACACACTGAGGATTCTTCCACACGCAGTAATGGGGAGGAGTCGATCAAGGGTTGTGCTGAAGGGACATGCTGTGTTCCCGTAGCGACGGACACATCAGTGAGTGACGCCAGCACAGACAGACATCAGCAGGGCCCAGTCACAGACAGGTCAGGGGGCGGAGCCTCTGTACCGGAGTCACGCCATCACGCTACAACCGACCAATCAACAAAGAGCAGTCCAGAAGCGGTTCTAATAGCGAGAGAAGGGGATGGCCATATCGACAGGGTCCAAAATCGAGTCTCGGTCATAGCTGTGCGACCCCTGATTGACAGCTGTGGGCGGGGCCAGGCAGATGAGACGGACAGCTCGGCAGCCAAAACGAAGGAGGAGACGGATGAGTACGAGGGAACAGCAGAGTGCCTGACGACCTTACAGCTGAGTGCAGAGGTCAGGACCGACCAATCGCACGCTTCGAAGAGCAAGCAGCATCCTGGGAAGGTGATTGTGACTGAGGTGACCATTAACTCGCTGACTGTGACGTTTAAGGAGGCCATGTCTGCTGAGGGCTTCTTCAGTAGCTGTGAGCTCCAGCTCTGAGGTGGCGAGGGCAGAGAAGAACGGTAGCGAGTTAACGGTGAAGGACAGATGGCAGGGGACAGAATTCTCATGAGTAATGCTTACTGGCACAGACCAACTTTGATTAGCAGCGTTAGCATCTTTGGGTAAAGTTTATCTGTAACAGGAGAGGAAGTAACGTCAGACCAGTTGATGGATCATTGTAATGAAGCGTTTGACTCCATGCTTTATGCTTTTTTTTGTTGTTTTCCTCTGAATCTTCTGTTTTAGTGAAAGAGCAAATAGTTGTTGAAGGATTTCTGATCATATTCAGTGTTGCTAAGTGAAGACTTCAGTGCACGCCAGCTCTAGAGAGAATACACATAGCTAGTGTTACTGTCCTAACAAAAACAAAAATACTACCAGAAAAAAAAAAATAAGCGTGAGATTTTGTTTCAGCACCCACGCGCGACGGGATGACATCACTATTACGTAGGCGCTACACTGCTGGGGTGGAGGAGGGGAGGTGGAGGCATACCTGCCCCGGGGTCGCCCACACAGGGGTCATACCTGCCCCGGGGTCGCCCACACAGGGGTCATACCTGCCCCGGGGTCGCCCACACAGGGGTCATACCTGCCCCGGGGTTGCCCACACGGGTCACAGCACCCTCACCATTCTTCCAAGCCTCTCTGCATTTTTAAAGAGATGGTATCAGTTTACAAACACTGCTGCAGATTCTGTGCTCAAGTGTAGACCCTGTTTGCAGACAAAACTAATGTGCTTTTGATGTGCGTCCGGCATGTAATTAAAACTGAGTTGAACTTAACTTATGTGATCGGTCACACGGTGGCTTCAATAATGACAAACGGCGCAGAAAGAGGCAGGAAAGCTTGGCTTTGTCCACTTGTTGTAGTTCACCTATGGCAAGGTTACGTTTTTATTTGTATTTTCAATAAAGTGACAATGTTGTGTCAAAGTGTGTGCCAGTCGTGACTGAAATATCTTCTGAAAAGTGCCAGCTTTTTTGAAAAGGTATCACTGCAGTAAGGTTTCCACAAATGACACAGTTCTTAGTTACTCTTGAACTGAGAACTGTTCCATCTCCACAGGCAGCAGGTGTGAGTGAACTAGAGCTGCAGGGTTTTACTCCAGATGAAGGTTGGTTTGGTGTTGTGTGACTTAAGGTTACACCAGCGCAAATGAGAAGGTGTAAGCTCCAATATAAGAGGTCCATGTTCACTCCTGTTATCTAGGCTGTTCCTACAGTCGCCCTGGAGACCTCAGGAGAAAAAGAAAAAATTACAAAACCTTCATCTCATTGGTGCACCTGGTCACAGGCATTTGAGGGGCTTTTGCCAATTAAATCAATCTTTAAAAAATTATCTAAAAGCAAACTTTACAACAAGTCAGCCTTACACCATAAAAGATCACTAGAATCCACTAACATTCATTATAAAAATCAACATTCATATAGTATAAATACCAACAAACTGTAAACAAAAGGTTTAAACTTTAAACCACATCACATGTAAATGAGCAAACTGTTACATATTTCATCTTCATTTTATTACAAAAGCAGTTTGAAGTCCACAGTTTGTAATTTCTTTGTACAGTAAAAAATATTTAAATAAAATTCCCATAGTTCAGAGCAATGAAAATTCTGAGTGTGGAGGCAGTGAGAGAGAGAGAGAGAGAGATCAGTGGTATGCACACCATTTTCAGTTAATTAGATACATTCTAATCTCATTGTAGCATGAACACACACACACACACACACACACACACACACACACACACACGCCTCCACTACTCAGTAAGGATCCTAAGGAGTGCAGTCAAGAGGAGGTGGGACCAGTCACGTGTGTTCACGTGTGTTCTGGTCACGTGTGTTCTGGAGGCTTGTGCCCATGGGCACAATGGCTGAACATTTCAAATGTGGCACAAAAAGGAGGATAGAAAAACAACCAAACAACCAAGCAAGCACCACTAATCCATCGTGACGCCACCAATCTCCTCCACCCAAACACTGAGTCTTACTGCATCCAAGCAGACGGAAACAAACAGCTCCCCCATGTGGACAGGTATTAACAAAAATATATTCTATGTGAATTGTAGAGAAACCAAACCAGAAAACACAGGAATAAATAACATAATGCCAGTCAGACTGCTGGAGGAAGGTGGTGTGGGCTCTTCCTCTGGACAACGAAGCAGCCGGATCAGCACAGCCGCACGCCACACCGTAACACTAGAACCAAGCCTGGCACACGCACCAAAGAAATACTCTTAGAGACTCTGTCTATTCACTTTTAAAATCTTAAAAATATATTTTTTAAAATTCCCTACACCCAGACGAAAAAATATTACCTGCGTTGTATTCTCCGAGTTTGAGAAATAATGAAATAACCTTCTCTTTGTACACAACTGGAGGAAAAGAACAGGAACATCTTAATTTAACATTCGCCTCTTCTTCTCATTTCTGTAGATGGTCTGCGTTTACTTCATCTCCCATAGGAAGGTCAGAGTTCAAAGTGTCTAGGAACAAAAGCATTAAATAATTCATTAATGTGATGCTAAAGTAAAGGCTAACACTGTCTCTGGCGAGTTTCCATGTGTTCCGTGACTATAATGTCTAGTGGGTTCATATTCACCGCCAGCTCCTGGCCATTAGGGGGCAGCATATCATTGAGCTGCGGTAGCATGGAGCTTTGATCTGTGGCAAACCCGCCGGACTCCACGGTGCTCTGAGGGGGCGGGGCATGGGGCGGGGCCATACCGGGCAGGTGCTGCTGCAGGTGACCGGGGCGCGGCGAACTTGTCTGGGTCTGCGGGGAGATGTGGTGGGGTGATGGCTGTGGTGGGGGCGGGGCGTGGGGCGGGGCTAGGCCCTGGGGCGGGGGCTGCATACGCGGGGAGGGGCTGGAGCGCGGCGGCTGAGACTGCGGCCGTGGCGACGGCTGGGGTGAGCGCACCTGGTTGCCGAGCGACGTGGCGGGGAGCTGCTGAGCCTGCAGGTGGGGCTGGGGGCTCATGGGATTGTTCTGGTGTGCGGGTGAAGCCCCGCCCATCTGCTGCTGTTGCTGGTGGAGCAGGCGCTGGTGCATGGCCTGCTGCAGCATCGCGGGGGAGGAGGAGGCGGGCTGCAGCCCTCCCTGCGCCCCGCCCCCATCGACAAGCCCCGCCCCCTGCTGCAGGTGGTGGTGGTGGTGCTGCAGCCTCTGCTGCGGCTGCGCAGGGTTGCCCGAGTAACCCTGCGGCTGGGTCATGAACCCCGGCTGCTGTTGCTGGGGGAACGGGGCGTGGTTGGCCATCTGCTGTCTCCTCAGCAGCAGCTCTCTGAACTGGGGGTTCATGTTGGCCATGGTGGGCGGAGCCTGGCCCTGCTGCTGGGGCACGGGCCTCTGCTGCACTAGCTGGGCCTGCATGGCCCCGCCCTGCCCCATGGCTCCGCCCTGCCCCATGGCCACCCCCTGCCCCATGGCCACGCCCTGCCCCATGGCCACGCCCGTCTGTGGGCCGCCCAGCGTCTGGCCCTTGTATTTGTGCACCCTCTGCTTTATGAAGGCGGCCATGAGCTGTGGGTTGGAGCGCAGGATGGCCAGAACCTGCTGCTGCTGCTGTGGGGAGCTGGGGGAGCGCAGCGTGCGCAGGAGGTCCTGCAGCGCCCCCTGGGGGAGGGCCCCGCCCCCTGCCCCGCCTCCCTGCAAGCCCCCCTGCACCATGTTCATCAGGGCGTTGCGGTTGGCCATTTGTTGCTGCTGGAGCTGCTGCTGTTGTTGGTGTTGCTGTTGTTGGAGCTGCTGCTGTTGATGGTGTTGGTGTTGCTGTTGTTGCTGCTGCTGTTGGTGTTGCTGTTGTTGTTGGTGGTGTTGCTGTTGGAGGTGATGTTGCTGTTGTTGGTGTTGTGGTGGCGGCTGCTGCATTTGCATCTGTTGCTGTTGCATGGCGACCATGCTGGGCTGGCCCACGAGCGAGGGCCTGGTTTGGGAAGCCCCGCCCTGCCCCGCCCACTGCTGCTGGGGAGGCGGGACCTGGGCCTGCGAAGCCGGCGCCATGGTGCCCAAACCCACCATCATCCCCGGAGCTCCCTGTTGTTGCTGCTCCAACTGGGCCCGGGCCACAGAGGCGTGTCCCTGGGGGGGCAGACCCGGCCCCACCGCCATGTTCACCCCAGGGTGGGGCATGGCCATCTGCCCCGGGGCCTGCTGGTGGTGGGGGGGCGGGGGCATCATGCCGCCCTGGGCAGCCGCCTGTCTCTGAAGCAGCTGCACCTTGGCCATTTTCCGTTGAGCGTCGGCCACCTGCTGGATCTTCATGGCGATCTCCACGGCCGCCGGAGGGGGACCGGTGGGCGGTTGGGTCGCCGCGCCTGGCCCGGGGGCGCCGGCCTGCTGTGGAGGCGTAGCGGGACCCAGGCCGGGCTTGCCCTGGGACTGCGGGAGAGGGGAGGAGGCCGGCGGCCGCGGACCATACTGGGCCGGGCCGCCGGGATGAGGCGACTGGCCAGCCGGCGGCTGGGAGACGGCCTGCGGCTGGGGGCAGGGCGGGCCCCCCGGGGCGCCGGGCGTGGGCGGAGCCTGGGCCGGCACGCCTCCCGCCTGCTGCGGCGACTGCTGCTGGGCGCCGCCCCCCGGGCCGGCCTGCGTGGGCGTCTGCGGAGCGGAGGTCTGGCCGCCGGGCGAGGGCAGGCCCCCCGTCGACGTGGCGGCCCCGGGCGGCTTGCCGGCGCGCTGCATGGTGGCCATGCGTCTGCGCAGCATCTGCGCCTGCTGCAGACGGTGCTGCAGCTGCTGCTGGCGGAGCTTGTGCTTGATGTTGAGGCAGAAGGGCACGGGGCACTTGTTCTCCTGGCAGTGCTTGGCGTGGTAGCAGCACAGGGCGATCAGCTGCTTGCAAATGGGGCAGCCGCCGTTGGTCTTGCGCTTGCAGCCCTTGGTGTGCTGCACCACCCGCTTCATCTTCTGGCAGGACGGTAGCGAGCAGTTGGCGTTGCGGCACTGGCAGGCGTGCACCAGCGACTGGATGCAGCGCTGGATGCTGAGGCGGCGAGAGTCTCCGGGGTTCTGGGCGGCGGCCGAGTGGCTGTTGCTCTCGTCGTCCAGGCCCAGGCCCAGCTTCTCCATGCGGTGCTCGTGACCCTTCGAGCTGTAGCAGGTGATGCACAGATCGTAGTCCTATACAAACCGGGAAACACGCAGATAAAGGCGATTAGGACTCCAGCAGTGTTAATTTCGTTGACGAATAATTTTTGTCATAGTTTTCATCAACGAACCTTTTTTTCATGACGAAAACGAGACGATAACTAAATAAAAACTATACAAATGGATAAAAACGATGATGAAATTAATGGACATTTTCATCAACGAATAAAAACGAGATGAAAATATTGGCCAGCGACGACAATTAATCAGACCTGATTTAGTTTTGTGAAAGGTAGGGATAAGTTAAGAAGAGATCTAACCATAACTACTTTAGCGTACACGGAGAGGCGGGACAAACCGGGTAACCGTCCGTACTCACATCGCACAGAAACCGGCAAGACCATACTAGCCTGTGAACTGTGACCACTCATGAAATTCAACTCGAAAGTTAACTCGACAATGTCAGCAGGGATAAAGATGAGTGGCGATATATGGACACATTTCTCCTTTGACTAAGAAAAACAAGACGGTGTGTAAACCATGTGGGACGATGACGTTGGGAAAAATACGACAAATAAAACGACATCTGCGGGCTATGACATTGCTGTTTTTATGGCACACAGATTTATATAGAATGTAATATGTATTGTTCATAACAAACTCCATATGTTTTCAGGTAGAGCGGGCCTACTGGTCATCAATGTTTTGTTATTGTTATGCTCAATAACTAAGTTCAGGTCAATAAAGTTGTTTGGAAATTTGTTTTTGTATATATTGCACATACAAACAATAATATTCTGTAACTGGCTAATAAATGTTTCATTTAGGGTTGTCCCGATCCGATATTTGGATCGGATCGGCCGCCGATATTAGCAAAAAATGCGAATCGGATCGGCAGGCACGAGAAAATGCCAATCCAGACTCCCGATCCAGTTTTTTTTTTTTAAGTCCGATCCGGGATTTCCAGCACACCTTCAGCACACGAGCATAGCGTCTCCCCAATTTAGCTCCGTGGCATCTCCTAACCATTAGGACTGCCATGTAAATTTGAAATTATCGGTAAAAATGTCAGTTGTGTGGGATTATTTTACCTTAAAGGATGACAAAGATGAAGAGGTAGAGTGCAACATATGTAAAAGTAAAGTCAGTAAAGTCAAGTGTGGTGGTAAAGCTGTAAGAACTTTTAATACAACCAATCTAATCAAGCATTTAGCGAAATACCACCATAAACAACATGACGAGTTTCTAAAGAAAACCGAAGACAAAAAGACAGGTCCTACACAACTAACACTGGCAAAAACGTTTGAATTGAAGGGAGTGTATAGATGCGGATGGAGCAGCAAAGTGTGGAGTAGAAGGCATTTTGCTTTTAATTAGTTTACGATATGTGCACGGATTTTTTTTTAAGCTTTGGTTTACACTTGTTCAAGAGCACTGATGGATGTTAATGTTAATAGACTATTTGTTAATAGACTATTTTGCACTCAGGTTTTGTGTTTTGCTTTTTTAATATAATTTACAATATTATTTGCACTTGTGGCTTTTTAATCCTTGGTTTACTGATGCTATTTCTGTTTGTTATTTAATATTTTGTCTATTTTGAGTTTATTAATTGCTAAATAAACAGGTCAGTTTCTCCTTACCAACCACTGTGTATTATTCAAACACCTAATTCAGCTGGCTACTTGTTATCAAGAATAAAACGCTTTTCAACATGAGTTTGACAACAAAGTAAGTTGGCTAAATAACTTTAAACTTTAATACATGATCGGATAGGCCGGTATCGGTATATATCGGTATTGGATCGGAAGTGCAAATAAATATCAGTATCGGATCGGAAGTTCAAAAAGCTGGATCGGGACATCCCTAGTTTCATTTTGTGCAAGTGTATATAATGACTATTACACCATTTATATTTTAGTCAACTAAATTCTTTTGATAATTAGTCGACTAAATTCTAATGATAATTAGTCAACTAAAACTAGACTAAGACTAAAAACAGATCCAATGACTAAATTATGACTAAAACTAAATGACATTTTAGTCAAAAGACTAAGACCAAAACGAAATCAAAAATTGTTGTCAAAATTAACACTGGACTCCAGTACCCAGCAAGCATTGGGGCACTGGGGCTTTTAGCTGCGGCGCTCACCTCGCAGACGGTGCAGTGCCAGCGCGTCTCCACGTGGTGTCGGCACTCGTTGCAGGTGTAGACGAAGCGGTCCTGGCTCTGGCTGTGCAGCTCCACCAGCATGCACATGCTGCTCCACGTGGCCCGGCGCAGCGAGCTGAACTCCAGGTGCTTGTCCCGCGCCAGCGTCAGGAAGGCGTCGCGCCCGTCCATCAGGTCGCAGGGCAGCAGCGGGTCCGGGTCCATGATGGGCGGCAGGGAGTTGGCGGTGGGGCCGGCGATCAGGCGGATGACGAAGAACACCTGCACCGTGGGAGACGGGGGGGGTGGGGCACAAGGGCTGAGCTCCATATCACCAAGACGGCGGAAGCGCTCGACGCGGAGACCACAGGCCTTTACAACCGACGTGAAAACGACCGAGTTCTAGAGCTCTATACTCAACAACTACTTCAACTGTACTAACCAATCAGGAGCCTCCTTTACAAAGAGGCCTGGCTTTGGTGGGAGTGTGTGCACTTCTCCAGTCAGGCAAAAGTTCACAACATTAAAACTGCCGATTACTTTAAGACTTCGGACTATCACCGACAAATCAAAGTCACCATCCAAACTAGCTGAATCCTAATCTGAATCCTGCTGAAATATCCCCGATTCCACTGTGCCTAGGAACCAGTGGGGTGTTTTACTAACGAGCGTGCGTGGGGAGCGTGTGTGGCGTGCAGGGAGAGGGTTCGGGGAGCGTACCTCCTTGTGCTTCTCCATGGTGGCGTAGAGCTTCTGCGACAGGTCGTTGGAGACGCTGGGCATCCCCGCTTTCTTCTTGCTGGCTCGGCCCAGGCTGCTCTTGTTCTTGCTGGTCTTCTTACTGTTCTTCTTCTTGGCGTTTTTGCTGTCGCCTGTCGTGGCCTGCAGAGTCACCAACAACATCAAATCGGTGCCGTTCGGATCAGAAACCCTGCCCGTATTCCTACAACACCGCGGAAGCTCTGGGGAGGACACTCACGTCGACGCTCTCGCTGGAGGTGCTGTTCTCCTCCCGCTTCCTCTCCTCCTCCTCCTGCTCCAGCTCCTTGATGCTCTCCTCCAGGACGTTGGGCCAGAAATCCCCCTCGAAATATGGCAGCTCCTTGGCGCTGGTCAGGCGGTCCTCGGTGGCCTGTTTGAAGATGTCCTGCGGAAGGGAAAGGCAGGGGAGCGGGACGCGGGGTTAGAAAACACGATATGGGGCAGCGGCTTTACGTAACCCTGGCGATAGGGGGAAATAAAATGCACATGCAGGGAAAAATGAGAAGCTCCAAGCTGGAAAACAGGCCAAGCGCTCAAGAGAGATTCTGCAGAACAACCTTCACAGTTTAACGCACACTAGAAGCTGCTTCCCAGCTGCACCCGCAGGGACCCGCACGACAGCCTGATCCGAGCCAACACCTGGTAGCTGGGATGCAGCAAAACTGTGGAAGCCGTGCTTGAACAAAAAGCCGAAGTACCTTGTAGTCGTGCACGATGCGCTCAGCCACCGCCTTGTCCAGCATCTTCTTGTACCACTCCTGCAGGCGCTTGGGCTTGGGGATCTTCTGCTCCAGCGGGTGGCAGTGGAAGATGTAGTCATCGCCCTCGCTGGGAGGACACGCCCAGATGTGCCCCGTGGTGAAGCCCTGCTTCTTCACGTACTCCAGGTATCCGATGAGGATCTCGTGATAGACGCCAGTCCTCAGGTGACGTGGGTGGAAAAAGTGAACGCTGTCCAGGTAGGAGATGTACACACGTCTACAGGCAGGCAGGCAGGCAGACAGACGGATGGAGAGAAAGACAGAGAATGGAAGGAGGACACATTACCAATTGCTACTACTACTATTACTACTACACTTATTTTATTTTTTCAGCCATTGCACACTTATTGAATATGCAAACTTTATTTTCAGAACATTCTCCAATTTCTATTATTGTTCTAGACGCAGCAATGTCAATAAATCATATCGACATAATGGAGAGACACAGACAGAGAGGGAGACAGACAGAGGGAGAGAGACAGAGCGGAAGGAGGAAGGTGGTTTTACCTTTCCTCTTCTCCTTTTGAGAAGAGGAACATTTTAACAGTCACACCCATGTATCACGTAACCAGAGAACATGTCAATCCAAGATTCTCTGCCTCCTTCCTCTGTGCACCAAGTGTGAAAACAGTCACTCACACCATTCAGGTGTAGGAATTCAGAACAGTGAGGCTTTTAGAAGCCTAAAAAAGTGTATTATGGAGTGTGTGTGTATGTATTATGTATTGGTATGTGTGTGTGTGTGTGTGTATTATGTACAGGTGTGTGTTCACCTCTGATTGGGCGGGGGGCAGTCCGAGCCGTACTCCTGAACGTGCATTCCAAAAAAACACACGTCGGCCCCGCCCGTGTCCTGGAAGGCGAACAGGGCCTTTGTGCGGTAGGGGAAGGCCTCTGCCATGTCTCCACTGTCCACGAACCTGCCACACACCACGACCCCTCATTATTCACCACACACACACACACACAGTCATCCCACTCCCACGCCCAAACAGGGCCCGTGGCCCGAGAGACCCGCATGACACCTACATTTAGACCCAGGCCAGATCTACAGTCCAATCACCATGAGAAGGAAATTTTAAATTTCATCAGGTCCAAAAAAAAAAAAACACACCATCCCATAATATCCCTAGTGAGCTCCCACCTGGACTTCATTCCTGGCTTCACCTCCACGATCTTGTCAGAGACGTGCACCACCCGGACGATGACGTCACCATTCCCCGTGTGGTTCTGGCGCTTGAGGAACTCATTCACGCGAGTCTCCAGGAAGCTTCCCAGTTTGGTTTGAGGAAGCCCTGGCACACGGGGGGACAAATGGGGATGTTTACGTTGGCATGGTGACAGTGTCATGACTACATGCCAGAGATTTCCTCAGGCTTTTTACACTTTACACCGTTTCCATGACGCATGGCATCAGAGGGCAGGTACCAGCAGGTGAGCTGATTCACTCCAGTAAGTGGCCAACACTGATGTTGGCGAAGGCCTCAGAAATATTCACCCCAACTCTGTGGGATTCTGGGCCATTTCAAATGGGACACGCCCTCTTCAAATGGGACACGCCCTCTCTCTCTAAATCCTGCTTGGTTAAAAGAATCCAGACGGTTCTTTGGTAAATGACTGTTGGTAAAGTAAACGCGCGTTGGTCACCGTCAGGACAACTGGGAAACTGAGCACATGGTACAACAGGCGTAGTGTGCTGTAGAGGGTGGTGTATCTGTGCTGTAGCGGGCGGTGTATCTGTGCTGTAGCGGGCGGTGTATCTGTGCTGTAGCGGGCGGTGCGGGCGGTGCAGGCTGTGCTGTAGCGGGTGGTGCAGGCTGTGCTGTAGCGGGTGGTGCAGGCTGTGCTGTAGCGGGTGGTGTATCAGTGCTGTAGCGGGTGGTGTATCAGTGCTGTAGTGGGTGGTGCAGGCTGTGCTGTAGCGGGTGGTGTAGGCTGTGCTGTAGCGGGTGGTGTATCCGTGCTGTAGCGGGTGGTGTATCCGTGCTGTAGCGGGTGGTGTATCCGTGCTGTAGCGGGTGGTGTATCCGTGCTGTAGCGGGTGGTGTATCCGTGCTGTAGCGGGTGGTGTATCCGTGCTGTAGCGGGTGGTGTATCCGTGCTGTAGCGGGTGGTGTATCCGTGCTGTAGCGGGTGGTGTATCCGTGCTGTAGCGGGTGGTGTATCCGTGCTGTAGCGGGTGGTGTATCTGTGCTGTAGTGGGTGGTGCAGGCTGTGCTGTAGCGGGTGGTGCAGGCTGTGCTGTAGCGGGTGGTGCAGGCTGTGCTGTAGCGGGTGGTGTATCTGTGCTGTAGCGGGTGGTGTATCTGTGCTGTAGCGGGTGGTGCAGGCTGTGCTGTAGCGGGTGGTGCAGGCTGTGCTGTAGCGGGTGGTGCAGGCTGTGCTGTAGCGGGTGGTGCAGGCTGTGCTCCACACCTGCAGGTTCAGTGAGCTGGCGAGATAAATGACCTTCACTTACGTTTGGCTGAGTATTTATTCTCCTTCCTCGTCTTGTTGGACTTCTTTAAACAGCCATCACACACAAACCTGAATGCAGACAGGAGAGACAGATGAGAAGTCACACAAGCTCTTCACACATCACACAGTGAGACACCGAGAGAGAGACAGACCCATGGAGAGAGAGAGAGAGAAATAGACCCAGGGAGAGAGAGAGAGAGAGAGATAGACCCAGGGAGAGAGAGAGATGCAGCTCACCCTGAAGGCCAGATTGTGTCATTGTGCAGCACGCAGATCTGGTGCATTTTACGTCCACAGTCAATACATTCAACAAACCTGCAGGAGACATGAGCAGAGTGAAGCAGGGGGAAGAGAGACGGGGGGAGTGAGACAGGTGGAAGAGACAGGGACAGAGTGAGATGGGGAGAGTGAGACAGGTTGAAGAGACAGGGACAGAGTGAGATGGGGAGAGTGAGACAGGTGGAAAAGACAGGAACAGAGTGAGATGGGGAGAGTGAGACAGGTGGAAAAAACAGGAACAGAGTGAGATGGGGAGAGTGAGACAGGTTGAAGAGACAGGAACAGAGTGAGATGAGGAGAGTGAGACAGGTTGAAGAGACAGGAACAGAGTGAGATGGGAAAGTGAGACAGGTGGAAAAGACAGGGACAGTGAGATGGGGAGAGTGAGACAGGTGGGGGGAGTGAGACAGGTGGAAGAGACAGTGACAGAATGAGATGTTGGGGGGGTAGTGAGCGCCAGAGCAGAAGAGAATAACAGAGAATAAATAAGTTAAGAAATATTTATTTAGAGAAAAAAATACATTATTCTCAAAAAGCTCTTCCAGCTGTGGCACTACAGAGAGGATGATGTAAACGCTGGCAAAATATGGCACCACACAGTTCAGAAATGTTGCTAAAAATAAGTAATTAACAAATGTTTCATCAAACATCGCATTTCAGTGATGAAAGCGTGATGAAACAGCCAGTGCACACAAGTGGGAGCGCGTACAGTTCTGGGTCCAGAGTGTCGTTCCTCTTCCTCTGAAACTGGTCTTTGTTAATGGAGCTAAACAGGAAGAGAAGTAAAAACAAAAGAATTAGCACAATAGTTTATTAAAGACGATGAAAATGTCACATAAAAATGATGTACACAGGGACACGAGGACTCGTGAGAGTGCACTCACGTGTGGGGCTGTGCGGGGTCGTCACCCAGGGACACGCTGTCACCCTGGATTTCGTTGAAACACTTCTCACAGAAGTGGTACCTGTTAGCAAGAAGCCCATATTTGGGTGAACTACACCGTTCGTCAAGAGCACAGCCAATCACAGAGAAGGCACGTGGAGGAGGTCACCAATCAGGGCAGGGCAGGCCGGGGGGGCGGGCACACAGGAGAGGCAGTGCGCAGGGTCGTCGCCGGAAGCAGCCAATCATGAAGCAGGGTTTTTGTGTGGGCAGATTGATTTGATTGGTTGCGTGTAAATTTCGGAGAGGATGATTGGTGGCACCAAAGCCAATGCAGACATCACAAGCGTTAAAGAGAAAAGGGGGAGGGGGGAGAGGGTAGAATGAAAAATTTAAAAAGTGTGAAAACAAAAAATGTTACGGATAAGAAGAAGATGGAGAATGAAAGGGTGGGGGAGAGGGGGCAGAACAGAGAGAGGTGGAGAAAATGAATCAACATGTTCAAGACAAAATAACCATCTAGCTGGAAGCCAAGCAAAGCACAGCCTAGACCCCTCCCCTCCACACGGCCCTTAAAGCTGAATGTACACACACACACACACACACACACACGCTCACACTCAATCACACACACACACACACACA